>NC_090939.1:776716085-777017751 GCF_040938575.1 Ambystoma mexicanum | reverse complement strand
ATAGACTTTCGCGGGATGGAGTAGCTTTTCTTTTGCCCCGTGATGTGGTCACCAGTTCTGGTTTAGAGGACTCTATAGAGTGTTGATTCAGGTTCAGGGCGGCTTCCATCAATTCACTTTCCGTGGGCGACGGTGGGGCCAAACGACTATGTCGGGTTGCTGGTAGTTGCTGGTAGTTGTCCTGTCGCCAATTCTTGGAGTTGTCTATGAGCCTCATTACACGGTAGGCAGTAAGGGTTTACCGGTACCGGTATTTTACCGGTAAATCCTTACCGCCTTACTATGAGGTCCCTTTGCGGGTTGGGGAATTTAACGCTTTTTGCAGGCGTTAAAAATCCAACCCGCAAAGGGACCAGGGAGCTAATTACGGTACCGCAATTTGCGGTACCGTAATTAGTGCCTTCCCCATTCCCATTATGCCCTATGGGGCAAAAATGGGAATGGGGAAGGGCAATGGAGGAAGGAGGATTTACCGCCTTCCCAACCTTGGAATAGGGCGGTAATTCCCCTTTCCTCCAAGGCGGTACTGGTAAATTACCGGCATGAACCATGGCGCTAATAGCGCCATGGTTTACCACCTACCGTGTAATGAGGCCCAGTGTCCTTTTAGCAAAGTTCTTTTTTCAAAGTTAAGGACTGCTTATTTAATGTGTTTGCAAGAGACCTGCTTGTTTGGTTTAATTTTGGTTGGAACCTCGCGATGTTTGTCAATGACAAGATCAGCCTCTTGTATGGAGCAACCATTTTATTTCTGTATGAAAAGGGATTTGTTTGAGGCTTTGACTTCAAGTTCAAACTTTGTGGGCCTTTCTTCTGGTTTTCTTTGTTTGTGCTCTTTTTCTGTTTTGAGTTTGGATTGGTGTTTTCTTGCCTTTGAGGTTTCATTTTCACCAGAGCAGAGGTTGATGGAAGACACACCGGGATTGCCAAAGCTGGGAGCGGGGCTCGAGCCGGGGCCAGCTCCGTAACCGTTGATGAGAAGAGGAATACTTTAGTGGTTAGGGGGTCCATTTGTGTCTCGGCGTTTCCATTGTGGGGTTGGAGTTTGTTTGTGTTTGAACAATTGAAGTAGAGATGGTTGATCTTGGCGCTTCTTTCGCTAATATCTAGCCTTCCAGAAAGTTGAGTCTGGGTGTATGCGACAATTGTTAGTTGGTCCTTCAAGGTGTCGTTTATGGCTTCATAAAGCTTGGTGAAGGGAGCCAAAGCTATTGTTAAGGTGCACATTATGGAAAAGAGGTCAATTTTTTTGTGTGGTGTTTCAAGTTCAGCCACTCCCTGAATCTTACTTAGGGCCTCATTAAGAGAAGTGCAGTAAAAATGGGGAAATTACCGGCACGGAGGAACTAGTGGGCCTGTGCTCGTTTGACGCTGCTAATAGCGGGTGATTATGAGTGCGTGAGCACGCGTGAACCCCCATGCTGGTAATGGCCATACCGCCATGGTGCTAATGGCCCTCCAACCCCCCGATAGCGCCATCACGGGACACGCCGATACCACCTCTGCCTAGGAGGCACCCCTTAATACTGACCCAGTAATAACATCATGCTAATACCGGGCTCGTAAAACCGGACCCGGAAGTAACGTCATTGTGTGGAAACAGGAAATGCCCAGGCGGCCATCTTTAAAAACACAATCCTTTGCAATCCTCCCAAACCACCAGTTGTGTACAGGAGAGACCAGTGCCAATCTATTCAACATGTCTAAGGCTACCAGGAAATCAAACCCCCACCTGCGCAAGAGGCGTTTTTCGGATGAAGAACTCAACACGTTTGGTGGACACCCTTGCTGCCCATGCTGAGGAGATTAACCAGCACAACATCAAAAAGGAGGTGCAGCAGAGAAAAAAGGAGATTTGGGAGGAGGTAGCCCGCAAGGTCTCGTCAGTCGGCACCACCCCACGGACAGTAAAAGACTGTAAGAAAAGGTGGTATGACCTCCACCTCAGGGTACGGAACATCCTGGCCAGCAATAGGAGGGAGGCCAGGGCCACAGGCGGGGGTCCCCACTCGCCCACAAAACTAATGCGCTGGGAGGAGACGTGCAATTCCTTTATCCAGATGGAGTCCATCGAGGGCTTCGGGGAGATGGAGATGGGTGCCGCAACATCTGGAGATGGAGGTGAGTGACCCTGCAGATCCCAGTAGGGGAAACCATGACGTAGCACAAGTGATCTGGAATAGAGTCTAGGCAGGGCAATGCATGTCCCAACACACACATCAACAATCCTTGTCCAGATGGAGGCCCAAACCCTGCCACACTAAAATGCTAAAATGCATGCTGAGTGCCAATCCCATTACCAACAGACAGCCAACACACACGGACCGTGCCCATGTAATACATCACACAAACCCCAATACAACAGCATGCCACCTGCCATGCAGCATTCCTGAATTGAGACATCACGGCAAATGCCAAAATGCCCCCTTCATGCTACCCTGTGTGACACACCTGTAAGATATGAATGCATGATAAATGAAATTCTCCACAACACCATATAATGCATCTTGCATGTAACACTATCACTGATGCCTTGCATCTCATCTACCCCCCCAGACACAGATGTAGAGGATGCCAGTGAGGAAACACCCACAAGGGCATCCACGTCCTGGCACAAGACAACTCCCACAGGCAAGACCACCTCCAGTGTAGCATCGCAGGCCACACCAAAACCCAGGGCGAGTGCCCAGGCCATGGCCGCACATGAGGGCCCCACATCTACGCCTGAGACCGGGACCACAGAGCTGGCAACACCAGTGGAAGGCGAGGCCAGTGGCACACATTCGGCAGCAACAAGTTCGGTGGGCGAGGCAGCAGCCACTGCCCCAATGAGCGACATTGAAACTGCAGTGGAGGAGTATGTGGACGAGGATGGACTAACCCATGTGGCATGTCCACCCTCCCCAAGCCCCGTGTCCACCCCCCAGCCCCACACTCAGGCCACACCTACCAGCAGTATTGAGGATCCTTTACTCCACAATTCGGACCTCAGCACCCCCCCGAGGACAGCCTTGCCAATGCACGCCCGGTCGCAGCACCCTCAACCACTGCTGCTCCCACCAACCTTGAGGCACGGCTAGCAAGGGTGGAGGCTAGACAGGACTCAATGCTGGACCTTGTCCGACAATATGTTGCGGATGGAGAGGACACGAGGCATGGATTGCGCAGGCCATATTGGCGAACACAGCCACCATTAATGCCTCTGCGTTGATAATGGGAGACAGTCTGGGGCCTGTCACGCAGGTCCTCACCTCAATCCTGCTGCACATGCAGCAGCAACAACCCGCACACGCCGTGCCAATCACCACGGCTTCCACCCCATCCACCACATCCCCATCCTCCACACCTGCTTCCTCTGCACCCTCCAGACCTGTGCGCCCGACAAGACGGAGTGCGAGGCAGTCAGAAATGCTGCCCCTGGACAAGAAAGCAAGGAAATAGTGTGGGAGAACAATGGGAGTGGGTCAGATGGTGTCGGTGGTGTATAGGTGTATTAGGGGGAGTTCATTGGGGGATGGGGAGTTCATTGGGGGGTATGGGGAGTTTTGGTGTTGTGGGGGGTGGGGGATAGCACATTTCTGTAGTTGATATTAATACACCCGTTCTGTGAAAAATCACTCAATGCCTGGACATTGTTCATTTCGTGTGTATACAATTTATTCATGACAGTGCACAGTGCCAAACTCTCCACATTCCCTGTGTTCATGTCCACATGGACCCAGTGTACAATGTGTTACTGACACATATCCATGAATGTCCCTGTGGGTCAGAAGTATTCGTCAATCAGTGATTGGCGTACTGCACAGCCATCTTGTGCATCACGTACTGGCAGGGGTTCTGCTTCTCCTCCGTCTTCATTCTCATCATCCTCACCCGGTGCATGCATGTCAATGTCAGGTGGCAGTGGTACATTTCTCCGGGCGCACATGTTGTGCAGCATGACACAGGCCATGGTGATCTTTGCCACCTTCTCAGGCCTATAAAGGAGTGCTCCACCAGACCTGCTTAGGAAGCGGAACCTCGCCTTCAACAGGCCAAAGGTCTGCTCAATCACAACACGGGTACTGGTATGAACCCGATTGTACTACTCTCCATGGCTGTTCCGCGGGTTCTGCACAGGGGTAAGTAGCCACGGCTTCAAGGGATATCCTCCATCACATGCAAGCGAATACAAATAGGTCTGTGTGAGTCACTCTGAGCTGCCACCATCAGGATTCACAGCCATGGCCGCAGCAATTGACATGCACATGTCCCTGTACGTATGCACAAATATTATCTAGATGCATTGTATACTGCAATATGGTGTGGTAGTCTGGATGGTGTTGTACAGATGATGGAGGGTGATTTCTTGCATGCTGATGCGGATGTACTGTGGATGCAGGACAATGTTTTGCCTCCCATTATTGCTGTGTATACTACACTGTGCATGATCACACTAGCCACATTGGCACAGTTGCAATCATGTTTAGTCATGCATTGCTTGACATACCCATGGTGGCCAGGTTGTGCGTCTTACATGTTGTCACTGATATACAGCATTGGTCCAATGTGTGGCAGTGATGTGTCATGTTCGGGTTGGGAGGTTCAGGTCAGGAGTGTTTAGCTCTGCGTGCATTTTCCACTCACCGCCCATTCCCACCCCGGTGGACTATGCATCCTCCCACCTCACAACCCCGTTGCACAGCCATGGGCCAGTCAGACAACTCACCAAGCAGCCAGGCACGTCATCCAGGATGTCGTTCCATGTAGCGGGGTAGCGTGGAGTTACGCAGCACCATGGCATCATGTGTTGATCCGGGATATCGGGCGCAACAATGTGTGATGATCTTTCTGGAGTCACATACCATCTGCACATTGATGGAGTGGTATTGCTTGTGATTGCGGTACACCGCCTCTAGGGCATGGGGGACTAACAATTCTACATGGGTGCAGTCGAGGGCACCAACACAATTGGGCATGCCTGCCAGTGCATGGAAGCCTACTTTGGAGTCGGTTATCTCCTGGGCAGTACGTTGTAGGGATATGTGGGTGCTAGTGTGCTTCAGGAGGACATCCAGCACTTGGGTCAGCATGCGTGAAAATAGTGGTTGTGAAATGCCATGCAGCTGGCCCACTGTGTGCTGGTAGGTGCCTATGGCCAGGAAGTGGAGCACAGACACCACCTTTAGTAGCGGGGGGATGGCAGTGCGTATTTCTATGAGGCTGACGATGTCGTCATGTTTCATGTCCACAATGGTGGTGATGGTGTCCCGGTCCAACCGGTACAGGGTGTGGATCTGCTCAGGGGTTAGACTGAATGGACTGGGTGTGATGCGAGGGATGGTGGCTGCCTACCAGGTATTACTGGCTGCACTGATGGTAATTGCTGGCCCTGCCTCCTTCTCCTCCTGCGTCTCCTGTGTGCTCCCTGTTGCTGTAGCTATAGTTGTTGTTGTGGTTGGTGTTGTTGCTGTAGTTGTAGCAGTATAGGCATGTCCTCCAGCCCCATGATTGCAACAGCTAGTGGCATCATTTTGGTGTAGGAAGGGGTGTGGTGTGTGGGTGTACTCCTTTTATACTGGGTCAGGCTCCATTGACTTCACCTGTGATGATTGTGTGCACCAGTTGGCAGTTGACTTGCTATTTACGGGTGCTCCGTGATGCCTGTATGGCCGCCATCGTGCAGGCCCTAATTACCGCCTTCGGGATGCCGGTAATTGCATGCCTGTGTGAGTTGTGATGTCCTCCTATTACCGGCATCCCGGTATTTACTTCGCGAAGTGGCGCGTGTACGGGCGGTGACAGTATTGGTGGGTTGTCGGGTCGTAATGGCCCGGATCCGTTGACGATGCCGGTATTACCATTCCACCTTCCTTTTTCCATTACCTCCATTCTCGTAATGAGGCCCTTAGTCTTGGTTTGCCTCTTGGAGCTTCAGAGAAAGAGGGAGCAGTGCAATGTTCTTGAGTAGGTGTAGTATTTAAGGGTATTTGATGATCTACTGATCCTGCCACCGACGGTGGAACCAGGGGAGCTTCATTCAAGGAGTCCGATTCAAGAGCTTTATTGATGTTTGCTGACTTTGCTTTGTCAGTTTCTTCCTCCTTGAGAGGTGGTAGATCAGCCTTTTGGTTTTGTTTGCTGTTGTGTTTTGTGATATTCAAAATGTGCTCCTTTGGCTTTTTCTTTTGTGAAATAAGTGAGTGTTGGGAGTAGATTTTAAGGCAGGAGCCCGACTCACTGGACAATTTTGAACAGTTGAAGTTTTCGACAGAAGGTTCCCACATGCCATGTTTTCTGAAAGAAGTTTTCATTTGTAGTGATGTTAAGAATTTTTTGGAGGCAAGTGGGTACCTGTTGAGGCTGAGTCGTGACTCCTTTTGAAGGCTCGACCTCTACCAGGAATCCTTCTAAAAGATCGGTGTCTGACATTTCATGTTTTCCATTGGTGATCATCAATCTTTTTTTTAAGGGAAAGAATCGCGTGATCTCTGTTTTGCTGGTTGAGGCTCGGTTTGGGTTATAATCCAATTTTGGAGAGTTTTTTGGGTGGATTTTCGATCTTTCAACAATGATTTGTATTTTTGTGCTCCAAGTGAAAGTTCCAGCTGGTGTGCATCCATTGAGGTTCCGGTCTCAAGACCTGTTGTCAGAGGGTCTATGTTGTTTATGTCCTGTTTTTGAGATGCTTTGCATTTGCTGGCAACCTTTAACAGGGTTGCATCCGGTATTTTGCCGTGAGGCGTTGTTGCCACTGAATCAGATTCAGAGTCCTCGATTGTAGTGTAAGAACATTCTTCTATAGCTGAGGACTCTCGGTCCATCAGGCTGCAGGTTGTGGGGGTTTTCAAGTCTGCCCCTGTCTTTGTAAAATGGATTTCTATGATAGTTTTCAGTGTGGAGGGTTGGAAGTTAGAGGCATCTCCTGAGTCCTCACCTAGATTCTCTCTCAGGGAGTCTCTAGTGTCAAGCGTCCCAGTCGGGACTTCATCCTCTACATAAGCCCGCCTCTCCAGAGCCCCGTCGCACGCCGGAGAGGCCGACCACTCCCTCAGTACATCCACAGGCTGTGCCCTCCGGTTGCCGTCCGAACGAGGCATCTCCAGGGGGGCTCCAATCTCCGGCCCAGGCAGCCCGAGCAAGACGGGAGCGCAAAGCCACCGACAGACCAACGCAGAGGGTAAACCCTCTGCCAACCCCGGCAAAGAACTCGTCGACTCCTCCACGATCGCTGACCCAGGAGACCCCGCCGCCTTCCCCTCATCCACCACGGCACCCACGACCGTCATCTCCATGACGGGCGTTGGACCGGGAGCGCCAGCCAAGTCCAGCGGCCCGAGGGCAGAGGAACTAGCGACGACGTCTGGCCCAAGGTGAGGAGGTCGTTCTGGGTGGATCTCAATTGGGGCGTTTATTGAGTTCCAGGCAGTATGCCTTGGTACTGATATTGTGTCGTTAGGTGGCTTCACTTCCGTGTGGGGTTTAGTCCAGGAAACGTATCCCTCATAAGAGGGTGGGGGGTTAGTGGTTATAGTTTGCGAGGCTCGTGCTAAATTAGCACGTTGTTTCGGTTTGATGCTTTCACTAACCCTGGGAGTTATGGGTCCCATGTTTTCCATGTTTTCTTCGCTGGTCTTGACAAATACTTCCTCGGACGTGGCTGTGAGCGTTGAACGAGAAAAGAACAAGTGGTCTTGCCACACTTTTTTCGGTGCAGACTTTGTGTCTTTAGTGCGACGGCCTCTAGAGTTGAGTGGTTTGAGAGGGCTTTGGCATTCTAAGCTGCTATCTTCACTTCTTGTTAGACGACTCCGGAGCCACGGCCCTGCTTCTGCTTGAGGGTCCGTTTAAATAGTTTGCATGATAGCTAGGTCGCGGATGGCCACGGACTGCCACTGACTGTAGCAACTCAGCTGCAACTCTGCAGCCGCTCCTCGGCCTTCCGGGGGTTTTGAATGATCTGTAGCCACTCCTTCAAAACGAACCGGATAGCAGAAAGACTGCTCTGCAAGGGGTGACTGCCACTGACTGCAGCAACACAGCTGCAACTCCGCCGCCGCTCCGCGGCCTTCCTGGGGTTTTGAATGATCTGTAGCCACTCCTTCAAAACAAACAGGATAGCAGAAGGACTGCTCTGCAAGGGGTGACTGCCACTGACTGCAGCAAATCAGCTGCAACAATTATAGCATGTGTCTACATCATGTCCTCGTTATAGGAGTCTGCCTAACCTTTGTTTGTGGGGATACCAAATATAATAGCTAATGTTGTGATGTAATATTTGGTATCCCCTTGATTTTGAGGGATAACATATAACAAAACACTGTTTCAACTATCCATTGTGTAGGGAAGGTGACCACATAATTTCTCCACACTATCACTCCTTCTGGAAGTCCTTCTATCCTTTTTCTCTGGGACTAAGCAGGATATAGTGTTGCCATATTTGGTATGCCCTTGATTTTGAGAGTTAGCATTTAACAAAACAATGATTGAACTATCCCTTGTATTGGGGCGGTGAGCACATCATTTGTCTACACTATGACTCCTTTGGTAAGTCCTCCCATCCTTTTTTCTGGGGATACCTGCTAGGGTAGATTTTCATTTTATGCATAATCTCATGGGAGTCCCCCAGCACGTTTTGCTGGATTTATGAATGTTTGCTCTGTTCCCTTGAGTGAGTGAGAAACTTTTTGGGATACCCTATCTTTTGGGATAATTTGTATTCCATTTTGTAACTCTCTCTTGGTGAAAAGCTTTCCTCCTAGTTATATGGCATCTATCATTGCTTTTTGCTACACACAGCACTCTCTGTGCAGTATGGCTGGGAGCCCCATGTGCTTCCCTTTTTTATTTCTTCTGTTATTTTCCTTGCGAGAACTCATGTTCCGGAGGGTAGGGAGATATTTAGTATCCTTCCTAACCTTTCCCCTTTTCCCCCTGTATCTCCTTTCTCACTGCTCCTGTAACTTTTTGGTTACAGTGGCAAGCTAACCTGAATGGCTGGTGGCAGTGGTTTTATCCTACCTGCTTTTGTGCCATTTGTACTCCCTAGCTGTACTCACAGCCGTGGTAATGCACAGAAGGGTCACCATTGACCCAACATGGTGGCTGTATTCTTTTTTCTTCAGTTCTTGTTTGCTTGTCTCTTTTTGGTCCTTCGTCTGCCGTGCTGGGTGTGGAGGCCCTGGTGTCACTTCTGTCTTCGGTGGGAATCCTTTGTGATTCCAACCAAGGCTGCAGTCTATCTGTGATGACAGGAAATGGGGGGGCGGGAGTCTGAAACTTCCCTGTTCTTTGTCTTCTGGTATGCCTGCCTGCCACCAGCTTCAAATGGTGGGGTGGCTGTCCTGAGGGCAGCCACCACCCAGAGTTTCAATGGTTCATGGGTGCTATTTGACTGGGTTCCTGTATAAAAGGCATGGATCCTGAGGATGAAGACAAGCTTACCCCTAGAACAGAAGAACCAACAAGGACGAAGAGGAGAAGATGTCCACAGCCACTTCCAGATGACCGGAGAAGCTCTCTGAGTAACTGCTGCTGTCTGACCCCTTCTTCCAAGTGTCAGGAGAACTACGAGGAGGGCAACTCTCTCCTATATACTGGTGGGACCAACCTACGACGGGCTGTGACCTTCACATGCTGCAAAACGCCAATATCCTGGGACCTATGCCCACTGTGCAGTGCATCATCTTCCGAAGATCGAATCCTCCCAAAACTTCTGTGGACTCCTTCTGGACCTCCAGAGGCAAGATACCACTCCTTGAAGTCTGCTCATCAGAGTGCAGGACCGAAAAAGTAAGATGTATGGCCCAGGCGGTAATCGTTCTTCATTGGTGCTTCCTAAAAGGTGCCAATCTCACAGAACCCCAGATAATCCTTTGCTGGAAGCCCCTTCACTTGACTGCTGCTGCGAGATCCATTTCAGTGTTCCTTCTTTCGTCTGCCTGACCGAGAATCCAGCAACCGGGTCTTCTGTTACTGCATCGTGCTGCAACTCCTTCTTCACTCCACCGGTATTGTGAGACTCTTAGTAGAGCGTATCTAGATTTTAATTGCTGCTCTTGTGTTGCTGGAGTGCTGATTTGTATGATTTAGCTGGTCAAGTGGCACAGCGAGTAGAGCGCTCGCTTTGACACCCGTGCAGAGCCTGTTAATGCAGGTTCGAATCCCGGCAGGGCCAAACTCAGCCTTTCATCCTTCCGAGGTCGATAAATGAGCACCACACACCGTGGGTAATAATAAGCAGCGCTCAGATACCTGAGGGTTTGTAGCGCTATATAAATGCCTAATTATTATTTATTATTATTATTGGGAGTATGCCCATAGATGTTCGCCCAGGCCTAACACCTGTGGGCCTGCAGGGAGATTTCTCTGAAGTCCCGGGGCCCGTTTGCCAACAAAGACTGTTACTTGCTACTGAAGATGTCCTCTGGAACTTTAGAACTTTCTACAGCGTGTGCCTACATGTATTTGCCCTCCAAACTGACTCTGAGACACTCATAACTTGTTAGGGATGGACTTCTAAAGTTTTAGGCCTCTAAGAAATGATTGCAAAGTATTAACTCAACTTGTGTTTGTTTTGTTTCATCCATTTGTACCTGAAACAGATATTCTGAAAAGCTGTTACACATGTTTTACTCAACTTTGTATTGAATACTGCCCTTCCAAAAGTATTACAAAGTGGTTTAATTAATGTGAATAATGCATTGGTTTTTGCTAAAGTTACTTATTGTGTGTTATAGTACTTACCTTTTAACTTTACCTTAGTGTATGAAATAAACCATTATTTTGATATAACTGCTAGTGTGTCAGTGTTTCTTTGGCCTATATATATACTCTAAGTTCTTTGTACCATCTACAGTCCCTTTCTCCCTCCTAAGAAAATCCTAGGTGCCCAGCCATTTCTACTAGTTTTTTGTGTGGTTTAGGCATATCCATTGTATTGGGGAGTTGAGCACACCATTCATGCACACTATCAGACTCATTACAAGTTTGGCGGTCTGGAAATAATAACAGGACCGCAAAACTACAAAAATGCCGGTAGGGGCACGGAACTCCCAGCAGGCCTGACCTTCGGAGTGATAAGGTACATGATAGAGCCACTCAATGTTCTTTTTCTGACAATATTCCAACTTGCCTTTTAAGTGTGAGCCATTGTCACTCTGGATTTGAAAGGGCACACAGTAATCCAACGTAATTTGATCTAACAACTTAATGGTGTTCAGTTGTGTGGCTCTCTTTATGGTAGTACCCTCAGATATCCAGAATATGTGCCCACAATTTTACATGCATACTGACAACCTTTACTGATTGGCAGGGGTCCAATATAATCGATTTGCCAGAATTTACCTGGTAACTTGCCTGTTCGTAAAGTGCCCTGGACAATAAGAGGGATGGGTCTATGTTGCTGATGTTGACACACAGGACATTGCAGAATGATTGTTTTCACTACCTCTAAAGGGATATTAATCCCTCGAGTCTGTGCCCACCTGCAAGCCTTCTCTGCCATGTGTCCACGGTTTTGGTGAGCCCACTTGGCCAAACCCTCCAAATTGCCCTCCTGAGACTCTGTGTCCACAGAGGAAATCTTGGTGTGTTTGTCTGCAACAGAATTGAACCAGCATTCTAATGCGTCAGTAGTATAATGTGCATCCATATGATACACTATTACTGCACTTTGTGATAGCATTTACCAGATATCTTGCCACAGTAATTTTACCTGCAATTCTTTGGAATTAATTTTCCACCCATTCTTTTGCCATGTCGGCAGCCATTGGCCACTGACCATGAATCTGTGTACAAGTAACATTGACCAGGTATTTCTTGTTTCAAAACTTGATATACTGTCATGAACCATCGAACTCGCCCCTACTGGGTCTGCTGGTCCCTGACATGTCGGGCCTTACACTCCATAATATTACCAACATGATGGCAAGCTCAGTACGCTGCTCACCAGTCTTCACGTTCTACGCAACATCCTCTATAAAGAAGCCACACCCCCGCGGCCCCGTGCATCTCAACGCTGCTACTAGCTGTGACCGTACGTGTGCTCCGAACCTTCTCTAGTGCTACTTGCTATCCCCTGGCCCCTGGATTCCCTTCTCCCGGCTTCTTCCCTCTTTCCTAACTTCCCGGAATCCCTGCGTCGCTTCCGCGTGCCCCCCAACTCCTTCTTGAATACTCCCGGAGTTTCCGTGATCCTGGACACCGAAGCTGAACGTAATCTGGAAGCCGAGGACGGCCGAGCGGGCTTATTTAAGTCCCGAACCATATGTCACTGTGCTTAGAGAGGCTCAGCTTCACCTCACTGATGATGCCCAACAAGGCTGAAACATGTGTATGGGGTTGCTGATGGTACTCTTGTTCAGAGAGGAATTGCCATAGCATTTCGGTGCTGGACTGCCCTTGTGGGCGGGACAAAGACTGATATGCAAATGGATATTTCCCATCTGTGAAGGTACAGTGAGCAAAAAGCAATGGCTGCGAACTCTCAATGTGGTTAAAACCACTGAACAGGTTATCATGCCTTGTTCTTTCGAGAGAGGGGCGCCTGCTACCTTTTTTGCATTTTTGAAAGGAACTTGGGGTTGGTCACCTTAGGTTACCTGGGGGCAACCAGACGTGGACTCCCTGCTCACTGTGCTTAGAGAGGCTCAGCTTCACCTCACTGATGATGCCCAACAAGGCTGAAACATGTGTATGGGGTTGCTGATGGTACTCTTGTTCAGAGAGGAATTGCCATAGCATTTCGGTGCTGGACTGCCCTTGTGGGCGGGACAAAGACTGATATGCAAATGGATATTTCCCATCTGTGAAGGTACAGTGAGCAAAAAGCAATGGCTGCAAACTCTCAATGTGGTTAAAAACCACTGAACAGGTTATCATGTCTTGTTCTTTCGAGAGAGGGGCGCCTGCTACCTTTTTTGTATTTTTTAAAGGAACTTGGGGTTGGTCAGCCTAGGTTACCTGGGGGCAACCAGACGTGGACTCCCTGCTCACTGTGCTTAGAGAGGCTCAGCTTCACCTCACTGATGATGCCCAACAAGGCTGAAACATGTGTATGGGGTTGCTGATGGTACTCTTGTTCAGAGAGGAATTGCCATAGCATTTCGGTGCTGGACTGCCCTTGTGGGCGGGACAAAGACTGATATGCAAATGGATATTTCCCATCTGTGAAGGTACAGTGAGCAAAAAGCAATGGCTGCGAACTCTCAATGTGCTTAAAAACCACTGAACAGGTTATCATGCCTTGTTCTTTCGAGAGAGGGGCGCCTGCTACCTTTTTTGTACATATGAAAGAAGACTCCACCTAAAGAGGACATCAGGCAACATAGACAGGTGAGAAGGGGGGAAACCTGTGACAGATTGAGACGCCACCTGACCGAAGTCGATACAGACATGGAGGCGGCCATCCAGGATCTTATGCGTGGCATGCAAGAACTATCGACCGAAGTACAGAACTTGAAAGCGGAGAACGCCGCGCTGAAACAATTGGTACTTTCACGCGACTCTGCCTCAAAGTACAGCGTGCTATTGGGTGGCGTTGTTGACAAATATGACGGCTGTGCAAAAACCCTCTGAGGATTCCTGGATTCTTGTTTGGTCCACTTTACCTTTAAACCTTATTATTTTTCCACCCCCAGGGCTAAAGTGGGCTTTATTATTTCCCACCTCTCCGGGAACGCCTTAGTCTGGGCCACACCATTATTTAACACCGGAGATTCCCTTTTGGATGATTATGATGGATTCATTCAAGCACTAAAAGCTATGTTTGACCGCCCAGAACAGGTCTTTAGTGCTCAAGAACGTTTACTCAATTTCCAGCAAGGCTCTCAGGACATGCTCACCTACGTAACTCGATTCAAGCAATTGGCTAAAGAAGCAGGTTGGCCTTCTGAAGCTTGCTTCACCCTCTTTCGAAGAGGGCTAAATGAAGATGCTAAGGATGAATTAGCCAGGGTAGCATGTCCTAATTCTTACCAGGCACTTGTAGATCTTGCTCTACATATTGATTTCCGCATCCAGGAAAGAAAGGGAGAGAAAAGGAAGACCAAGTCAACCATCCAAAAAAAACCTCTTGTGAGCCCTTCAAAATCCGAAGATTCTGCTGTTCCTACAAATCAACCCGAACCCATGCACCTAGGGGCCTTCCGTGGACCCATATCCCCCCAAGAAAGGCTGAGAAGGATCCATACTGGCTTATGCATGTACTGTGCCTCGGACAAGCATTTAGTCAGAGAATGTCCCTTAGCCCCTCCACGGCGTTCGGGAAACGCCAGCTCCCGATCCTAGATGGAGCTCAGTTTCGGAAGAGAGATGCAGGCTCCACATCTATACCATCCTTGAACTCTCCTGGACAAAACTTCCTGGTAGTCTTACAGGCCTTTCTATCGTCATCTAAGAAGGAATCCTACCCCATTCTGGCACTAGTGGACTGTGGGGCCATGGGAATATTAATAGATCAGGAAAGGGTCCTTAAACATCATATTCCTTACAAATCCCGGAACATCCTGCAACCTGTAGAAGCAATTGATGGAAGACCCCTTTCTTCTGGCCCCATAACCCTTCAGACTAAGGAAATTGAGCTTTCTATAAACCACCACCGAGAAAGGATAAAGTTTGACATCATAAAATCTGCCCATTAGCCAATGGTTTTGGGAATGCCCTGGCTACAAAAACACAACCCATACATCAATTGGACAGCTGGTTCCCTGTTCCTAGGTTCCGAATTTTGCATGTCCCATTGTCTGCTCCAGGATCCTTCACCGACAACATCAGAAGAACATTCAACAACTCAGCAAGATCCTCTTATGATCTCCAACATCATCCAGGTTCCTAAAACCTACCAGGAATACGCCAATGTGTTCTCTTCTGCTATTGTCCAAGCCCTACCACCCCATAGGCTTGATGACTGTGCTATTGAAACCGAACCTTCAACCGTGATTCCCTTTGGAAGGATGTTTATCTTGTCTGAACCAGAGAAAAAGGCCCTCCGTGAATACCTAGATACTAACCTAAAAAACTGCACCATACTCCCATCCAAGTCTCCGGCTGGAGCCTCATTATTTTATGTTCCTAAAAAAGACACCAAGGAACTCAGACCTTGTCTTGATTATCGAGGTCTTAATCAGTGCACCCTTAAGGATTGTTATCCATTACCCTTGATCTCGGATATCCTGGAAGCCGTAAGAGGAGCCGTAATATTCACCAAATTGGATCTCAGGGGTGCTTATCACTTGATTCGTATTAGAGAAGGTGACGAATGGAAGACAGCCTTCAGAACACCCTTTGGTCATTACGAATACTTGGTCATGCCCTTTGGACTCTCTAATGCTCCGGCAATCTTCCAACGCTTTATGGACCGGGTGTTTTCAGATATGCTATTTCTTTTCGTCATCGTCTACTTGGACGATATTTTGATATTCTCTAAGGATCCTCTCAAGCATGAAGAACATGTTAAATCAGTGTTACAATGGCTACGTGAACACAAGCTTCTAGCAAAACCAGAGAAATGCCTTTTTCATGTTTCCACTGTTCACTATCTAGGATTTGTCCTTAGCCCAGATGGCATAGGCATGGATCAATCCAAGGTTAAGGCCATACTATCCTGGCCAACTCCGACCTCTGTAAAACAGATCCAATCTTTCCTGGGCTTGGCCAATTTCTATCGGAAGTTTATACCATCCTTCTCCGAGATTGTTCAACCGATCATCTCCTTGTTGAAGAAAGATATTCCCTATCATTGGACCCCAGCCCAGGAGAAGGCCTTCCAATGTCTGAAAACAGAATTTACACAACCCCCCATCCTGGTTCAACCTGACATAAATCGACCATTCCTAGTGGAAACAGATGCCTCTAACTATGCCATCAGAGCAGTTCTGAAACCAGAACTAGATGACGGGCTGGAACATCCTATTGCCTATCTTTCAAGGAAATTGACCTCCAGTGAAACTCATTATTCAGTCTTAGAAAAGGAACTTCTCTCCATCCGTCAAGCCTTCACCGAGTGGCGTCATTTACTTCTAGGAGCTAAACATCCTGTCCAGGTTCGGACGGACCATCGAAATCTCCAAGTGTTACAGGCCCTGGAATGCAGGAACAGCCGTCAGGCCCGTTGGGCGTTCTTCTTTGCTCAATACCAGTTTCAAATTCACCATGTTCCGGGAACAAAAAACGTAATTGCTGACGCCTTGTCTCGGCGCCCTGACTATGAACCTCCTGATGACTGAACATTTCCCAAGATGTTTCCCCACACAATAATTGTAGCCCAGGCGACCAGCCTCCTAGATGAAGTCCGCAGTCAGACTCAATCCTCAGAACTCTGGAAAGATATCTCGGACAAGAACCAGTGGAAACTGAAGACCAAAAATGGATACTTGTTCAAAGACAATGCCTTGGTCATCCCAACACAAAAACTACAGCAAAGTATAATAAATCTCTGTCACGATACTCTTTACTCCGGGCATCTTGGTATTACCAATACCCTCCGATTAATACAAAGGCAATTTTGGTGGCCTGGAGTGAAAGCTGATGTACAAAGGTATAACAGTCATGCTCTGTCTGTAATCAAAACAAACATGACAACAAGAGACCAGCGGGTCTAACAGACTTCATTGTGGAATTACCACCTTCCAGGGGATACACAACCATCATGGTCACCATTGATTTGTTCACCCATGTGGCTCATTTTACACCTCTGTTTAAACTGCCATCCTCGTCAGAACTTGCTGGAATTTTCCTGGAACACACATTCCGACTGCATGGACTTCCTTCCAAGATCATATCAGACAGAGGGCCCCAATACATTTCTCAGTTCTGGAAACATCTTTGCCAAATATTAGGAATCCAACGCGCTCTTTCCTCAGGATATCATCCCCAAACCAACGGAGCCACACAGCGCGTAAACCAGACCTTGGAACAATACCTCAGTTGCTTCGCTATCAAGGTCCAGGACGATTGGTCCCTCTTAATACCAGTGGCAGAATTCGCCTATAATAATTCGGACCACTCTGCTATTAAGACCAGTCCTTCTTTCTGTAGCCAAGGATTCCACCCTTCGGTTCTACCCTCCATCCTTCCTCATCCTACACCAGTTCCAACAGTCGATTCCTGGATTGAAATGCTCATTAATGTTCAAAGAGAAGCCAAAGAACAATTAGAAAAGGCCAGGACCCAGACCAAACTGTGTGCGGACTCCAAACGAAGACCAAGCCCCTCCTACACAATAGGGGATAAGGTTTGGCTGTCCTCGAAAGGGCTGCCACAGCATTTGCAACCAAATAAATTGACTCCTCTATATTATGGGCCATTCCTTATTAAGGAAATCATCAACCCAGTGGCCTACCGACTCAAGCTTCCAGACTCCTGGAAGGAAATCCACCCAGTCTTTCACACGTCCTTAATGAAGCCATATGTTCAGACCTCTCGAACTAACCTTCGGCCCAAACCAGTACTCATCAATGACCAAATGGAGTATGAGGTCTCCAGGATTTGCGATTCTAGTTATAGATGTGGCAAACTCCAGTACCTGGTGGAATGGAAAGGATATCTCCCCAGTGAACGCACTTGGGAACCTATCTCAAATCTAAATACCCCCAGGCTACTCAGAAGGTTCCATCTCATACACCCGGGCAAACCCGGTGGAACGAGTTTTCGGAGGAGGCATGCTGTCATGAACCATCGAACTCGCCCCTTCTGGGCCTCCTGGTCCCTGACACGTCGGGCCTTACACTTCATAATACTACCAACATGGCGGCAAGCTCAGAACGCTGCTCGCCAGACTTCACGTTCTACGCAGCGTCCTCTATAAAGACGCCACACCCCTGCGGCCCCGCGCGTCTCAACGCTGCTACTAGCTGTGATCGGACGTGTGCTCCGAACCTTCTCTAGTGCTACTAGCTATCCCCTGGCCCCTGGATTCCCTTCTCCCGACTTCTTCCCTCTTTCCTAGCTTCCCAGAATCCCTGCATCGCTTCCGCATGCCCCCCAACTCCTTCTTGAATACTCCCGGAGTTTCCGTGATCCTGGACATTGAAGCTGAACGTAATCTGGAAGCTGAGGACGGCTGAGCGGGCTTATTTAAGTTCCGAACCATACGAAAGAAGACACCACCTAAAGAGGACATCAGGCAACATAGACAAGTGAGAAGGGGTGAAACCTGTGAGATATACTGCATAAAGTTCTGCAAACTGGCTGCTCTTTCCTTTACCTGACGTGGTTAGGATCTGTTTTGTCTTGTGGATTATACGACGCCGCTTTCCAATAACACTCAGTTCCTACATAACAGGCTGAGCTGTCGGTTAACCAGGCATGTTCTGTTTGTTCTACCATCAAATCCACATAAGGTACTCCCCATTTTACTGCAGACTCATGCACTTCGGTCACTTCCTGCTGTGTATAGTCTACAGGTGGTACACTAGCCACTTGCTCATGTAGTTTTGCAACCTTACACTTTCCTGATTTTGCCCAGTCCTCGATATACCATTTCCACTTGATTATACTGGCTTCTTGGGCATGTCCTATCCTGTGTGTTTTAGGAGAACTCAAAACCCACTGCATAATTGAGATTTCTGGCATGATCAGTAGCACATCATGACCCACTGTCATTTGCTCGGAATCAACAAGCACCCAATAGCATGCTAGCAATTGCTTCTCAAACAGAGTGTATCTATCACCAGCCTCGGGTAATTTGCAACTCCAAATTCCTAAGGAAACTTGTTTTCTGTCTTTCTTTTGCCACAAGCTCCAGTTAGCATAATCTTCTTGTGCCAACACATTCAACTCCACGTCTCCTGACTTCAAAGGCCACAAATCAAGTACACACTGCACAGTGTATTTTGCCAAGTCAAACACTCTCTGTTGTTCCTCTCCCCACTTAAACTCATACTTCTTTCACGTCACTTTGTAGAGTGGAGCCAATATTTGCCCTAAATGTGGTATATGCGGCTTCCAAAATCCAAACAGCCCTATGAACTGCTGAGCTTGTTTCTTGTTCACAGTCATGGTAAGCTCAAGTATCTTTTGTCGGGCTTTCAGCACCCTCTCTCAATGCCCGTTATGCCACTGAATTCCCATAAATACCATGGTCTCAGCTGACCCTTGGATTTTGTTATGGTTAATCTCCCACCTTCCCTCTTCCGCCCATCAATGATTACTTCTAACTGATTTCCCACACTTCGCTCATCTTTGCCCTGAATCAAAATGTCATCAATGTAATGTGAAATCTGTATGTCAGGTTTGCATGGTATTTTTCCAAATGTTCTGCCACCAGCCGGTGAAAAATAATCGGGCTATGCAAGTACCCCATGGCCAATCTCGTGAAGGTATACTGACACCCATTCCAAGAAAAGGAAAACTGCTCTTGGCACTCCTCAGCAATTGGCACAGAGAAGGCATTTGTTAAGTCTAAAACAGCATACCTGTTCCCTCAAACTTTTGTACGTTCTCAATCAAGGTGATAGCATCTGTGACTGCAGGGACTAAAGGAGGAGTGTATTTGTTCGATTCTCTATAATCGACCATCATTCTCAAGCTCCCATCCCCTTTTTTCACAGGCCAGACAGGGTTATTCCAAGTGGTAGTAAATGGGTGTAACACTCCTGCTTCTACATATCCATTAATGGTGGCTGAAATGTCCTTATGTCCCCTGTGAAATCAGGATTGCTTCATAGATACACGCTTTGTTGCCAACCGGAGGGATTTTTGATTTGCCTACAATAACTGGTGTACAAGTTAATGCGTTTACTCAAAATTGAAATGTTTTATCTCCTAGGCACAAAGTCAAACCCTCCAAAATGTCAAAACCAATTATATACTCAGGTTTCGGGACAATCAACGCTTGATATTTCTGCTTAGACAAATTGCCTATCTTCATCTCCACTCCTGTCTGTACTCTGGGTGTTTCCTTTCCCCCAGCCCGGTAATGGTAAAGTGTTGACCTGTAAATCTTGAAGGATTTGATTGCATCAATGAAGCCTCTGCCCCGGTATCTATCAAAGCTCGGACCTCTTGTATGTTTCCAGGTTCCAAAATATCTTAAATTTAACATGAGGTTGTGTGTCAACTTTTATACAAGCAGATGCTTACGGGGCTTGGCCATAATCCTAGTCAAATTTGGAATGAGTATATCCGGACTATAACTGTAACGCTCACCTGATTCCCATAGCGCCTGGGCGAGAGTTTTGCGGTAGGCTTTGCGTTCTGTAACGCTCACCTGATTCTCGCAGAGGCGCCGGTCTTGACTGGGCGACTACCGTATCTTCAAAGGTGATGTGTAGCACCCGGTTGGCTCTTTGGGCTGGACCTCTGTGCACTGTGCACTGTATGCCTGACGTGAAGAGTAAGATGTCTGCAGATAGAAAATATGGGGTTAATGAACTGGGGTTATTGGGGTGTCCCTATCTCTTTCCTCTTCTCCTCTCCTGTAGACCCCCAAAGGTTAACGCTCTCACCTTAGGTAAGTGAATGCCGAGCTCTCCATCTGCCTCGGGGCAGGGTGCTGTAACCAGTTTCTTCACTGGATAGGTAGCGCAGGCCTCTTGACTTCAGAGGACTGCTGTCTGTCGTTTACTGCACGAACGGTAAGTTTCGAGTAATTCAAATGTCTTTAAAGTCTTTAATAATGATGTCTCTTGTTTTGCAGGGTTCCGGCGATGGCGGATGACGGGCTGAAGTGAGTTGAAGATGGAGCCCGTGTGATGAATAGAAGCGCCTGGAAGCACGTAAGTAAGCGCTTGTTGCCGGCTTCACGATGCGCTCTAACTGTCTTTTTATTTTGCAGGTACAAGTTCGGAGCGGCTGCAGGGTGCCGGAATACCCACTGGGTTAGATGTGGAAAGGAGTAATGGCACGTGAGTATTAAAGTTCCCCAATGTCTTTAAACGCACCTTGTTTTGTCTTTCAGATGCGGGATGCAGCGCCGACGGCCTCCGGAGCGTGCGAAGAGTTGGTAAGCTTTTGTCTTTCAGATGCCGGAATGCAGTGTGAAGACCTCCGGAGCGCACGAAGAGTAGGTAAGCCTTTGCCTTTCAGATGCCGGAATGCTAACCTGTTCTTTCTTGTCTTTATAGGAGTTGCTGAAGACTGGATTCAGGATGGTAAGCCTTTTTCCTTAGGCCCAGGACCGGATGCAGAAGACACGATGAGCGTTCTGCTGCAGAGGGTGCAGAATAACGCAAAGCAAGATTCATCCACCGGGTGTGGTTTAAATAGCCTCCTGTAGTGCTTAGGTGTCTCCTTCCACAGCCACGCCTAGGTAAGAAAAGAGTTCCTGCTTTCCAGAAGAGTTCCAGTGTTCTGAATCTAGGGAGTGGCTCCAGCCCCACCCAACAGGAAAAGTAGTTCCAAACAGAAGGGTATCAGAGGCTCAACTGGCAGGCAAGTAAGCAGCATGGTCTGCTGCAGGTAAGTCCACCCAAGCATTATGAGCCCGGCGCTTCCAGCGCTGGGACTGGGCATATTTATGAGCCTGGTGCCACTGGCGCCAGGACTGGGTCCAAAAGGTCCCAATTGGGACTGGTTGGCACTCGGAACCTGGGTTATGGATCTGCTTCCAAGGGAGTTGGGAAAACCCTGACCTTTTGGAAGCAGAGATCATGACAGTACCCCCCCTCAAGGCCCCTCCCAAACCGGGCTTCTCCGGGGGTTTTGGCTTGTCAGGAAATGTTCGGTGAAATCTTTTGATTAGGCGAGGAGCGTGGACATATTCAGCAGGTTCCCAGGATCTCTCTTGGGGGCCGTAGCCTTTCCAGTCAATTAAGTAGAATAGTTTAGATTTGGAGATCTTGGAGTCCAGAATGCTTTTGACTTCAAACTCGAGTTCTCCATCAACTAGGATAGGTTTTGGAGATTTGGTTAGTCGGGTTTGAGGTTGCACGGGTTTTAATAGAGAGACGTGGAAGACCGGATGTATCTTCATGTGCGGGGGCAAGTCCAACTTGACCGCTACTGGGTTTACTAAGGTAGTGATGGAATAGGGACCAAGGTATCTTGGGTTGAATGTGCGTGGCCCTTTTAGAGATAGATATTTGGTGGATAACCAGACTTGATCCCCTACTTGATAGTGAGGGGCTTCCTTCCGATGTTGATCTGCTCCTTTCTTGTATTGTTCTTTAGCCCTTTGAAGGTGAGAAACAGCTTCCTTAAAGGCTTGGGTGATTGTAGAATGCAGGTAGTCTACTGCTGGTGTTTCAAGATCTTGGAGGGGATCCAACTCCGAGGTTCGAGGGTGACTGCCGTACAAAAGAAAAAACGGGTTTTTCCCAGTTCCCGAATGGACAGAGTTATTGTAGGCATATTCGGCTATCCAAAGGATATCTTTCCAAGTTTTTTCAGTTTGTTGCAGCATGCAGCGTAAATACTGTTCCAGAGTTTGATTGGTCCTCTCGGTTTGTCCGTCGGTCTGAGGGTGGTGACTGGTCGATAGTCTCACATCAATTTGAGCCGACCGACAGCAACTTCGCCAAAAATGAGAAATAAATTGACTACCTCGATCCGAAATTAGAACCGAAGGAAAACCGTGCAGTTGGACGATGTTTTCGAGAAATTCTCGGGCCAGAGTTGCTGCTGTTGGCAAGCCTTTGAGCGGAATGAAATGCGCCATCTTGGAGAATAAGTCCACGATTACTAGAATCGTATTGTATCCGGAGCATGGAGGTAGATCGGTGATGAAGTCCATAGAAAGCGTATGCCAAGGGCGAGGTGGGATGTCAATAGGGCGTAAGAGGCCTGCTGGTCTTTCCTTTTGACTCTTGTTTTGGGCGCATACTCCACAGGACATTATAAAGTCTCTGATATCTTTTTTCCAAGATGGCCACCAGAAGTAGCGCTTGATCTTTTCTGAGGTCTTGGCCATACCGGGATGACCTTCCATTAAAGAGTTGTGATAACAAGAGATTACTTTTTTCTGTAAATCTGTGCTGGGTAGGTATAATCGTTCTTGGAAATACAATAAGTTGTCCTTTACTGCAAAGTCCTTTCCCTGCAGATGCCAATTCTGTATGTCTGCTGGAGTTACAAGTTGCCTGGCTTTATCCTTAACTTCCTCTATGGATTCTGTGGCGATTACACCCAGAATTCTTTGTTCGGGAATGATTGGTACAGGTTTAGGGTTGATCAAGTGTTCTTCCACTCCCATCCGAGAAAGGGCATCAGCTTTACCGTTCTTTGTATCAGGTCGATAGGTAATTATGAAGTCAAACTCGGCAAAGAATAATGCCCAACGGAGTTGTCTAGAGGATTGGGCTTTTGCGGTTTTCAAATATTGCAGGTTTCGGTGATCCGTAATCACAGTAACGGTGTGTCGGGCCCCCAGCAGATAATGCCGCCAAGCCTTAAAGGCAGACTTGATAGCCAGAAGTTCCTTGTCAGTAATCGTGTAATTGATTTCAGGAGGCGAGAATTTGCGGGACCAGAATGCCACGGGATGCAACTGATTGGTTACCGGGTCCTTTTGTGATAGAACTGCCCCCATGGCAAGGCTTGAAGCATCAGTTTCCACGATGTAGGGGAGTTCGGGGCGAGGGTGTTTTAAGATTGGTGCAGAGATAAATTTAGTCTTCAAATCCTGGAAAGCTTGTTCCGCCTCGGTAGACCATTCAAAACGTTTGTTTTTCTTTAACAAGGCAGTGATGGGCTGGACTATTCGAGAGAATTCGGGGATAAACCTGCGGTAAAAGTTAGCGAAGCCTAACATGCTTTGCACACCTTTTACGGAGGATGGTGATGGCCATTTGAGAACTGCATCGACCTTCTTTGAATCCATACGCACTCCGCCAGGTGATAATATGAATCCCAAGAATTCAACTTCAGTCACGTTGAAAACACATTTTTCCAACTTGGCGAAAAGTTTGTGTTGACGCAATCTTTCGAGGACCATTTTCACGTGTTTCTGGTGTTCAAATTCCGATGAAGAATAAACGAGAATGTCGTCAATGTAAACAACAACACACACATCTATGAGCTCTCTGAGGACATCGTTCATAAAATATTGAAAGGCGGCCGGGGCATTGCAAAGTCCGAAGGGCATGACCTGATATTCAAATAGCCCATACTTGGTGCGGAAGGCCGTCTTCCATTCATCGCCCTCTTTTACTCGTACCAAGTGGTAAGCTCCTCTAAGATCCAGCTTTGTATATATGCATGCTTTTCTGACTTGGTCCAGGAGTTCAGGGATCAAAGGTAACGGATATCTATTCTTAACGGTGATCTGGTTCAGGGAGCGATAATCGATACAAGTTCTAAGGTCTCCTTCCTTTTTTGGAACGAAGAACAAAGCTGAAGAAGCAGGAGACTTGGAGGGGCGAATAAACCCATTTGCCAGGTATTGATCCAGGTATTGTCGAAGGTGAAGGTTCTCGGGCTCGGTGAGGGCATAAATTCTACTACAAGGAGGAGTAGATCCAGGTATCAGGTCTATCTCGCAGTCATAAGACCTATGAGGAGGTAGAGAGTTAGCCTGCTCCTTCCGGAAAACATCTTGGTATTCTAGGTATTCGGGAGGTAACTGGGGAGTCTCTGAAGAAATTGCTGCCAGTGCAACACCAGGTGGAGGGTGACAAGTAGAGACACATTCTGGAAACTGGACCGTTCTTGCTCGCCAATCGATCAGAGGATTGTGTTTCTCTAACCAAGGTATTCCTAGAATAATCTGAAACTGAGGGGCCTTGATCACATCGAACACGATCTTCTCATGGTGTCCATCTTGACTTACTAGCGTCACCTCTTGAGTGGTATGCGTTACTGGCCCGGAGGCTATCTCCGTACCATCCACCGTAGTAATGACGTCCTTTACAGCCTTGGGACAAAGAGTTAGATTCATCCTCAAAACCATTTCATGATCCACATAATTGCCGATGGCACCGCTGTCGACGTAAGCTTCAATTGGATGTAATCGATCCTGATTATCAGGGCTAATGAGGACCATAGGTATCACGAAATGCGAGGTCACGGAACTGGTTTTCACGCTCGGCAAGAGGACCTCTATTCTTGTCGGGCGAGGTCGTTTCCCTGCTCAGAGTTTGTAACTTTGGTAACTGCAGCTCCTACTGCCTTCTTGGCAGGTTTCACCGGACAGTCTCGAAGAAAGTGCCCTGAGTTTCCGCAATATAGGCATAATTGCAACTGTTTTCTCCTTTCCCGCTCCCTTTGTGTTAGAGGACCTTTCAGACCCCCTATTTGCATGGGTTCCCCGGAGTCTACTCCTTTGGAAGGAGTTGGCGGTTTGGAAAATACTCGAGCATCAAACTTGGAACGATCGGCCTTCCTGTTCTGCAGTCTGTGATCTATTTGAACGACCAAGTCTATATAATCCGAACAGTCTTGTGGGGGATTCACTACTTGGGCTAAAACGTCTTTGAGCTCTCCACGTAGACCTCTATAAAACAGCGTAATCCTTTTGTCCTCAGGCCATTGAGTTTCCACTATTAGTCTATTGAAAGATGCAATATAAGCCAAAAGGTCTTGATTACCCTGTCGCAACGAAAGAAGCTCATTGTCCAAGGCCTGCCCCTGTGCATGTCTTGCGAACAGTTTTTCCATACTAAGCTGAAAGGCTTGAAAATCATGGAGAACCGGATCATCTTGATTAACTAGAGGGATCGACCAGTCTGCCGCATTGCCACTAAGGTACGAAAGTACAAAAGCTACTTTAGCTTGATCAGTTGGAAAGGCTGCTGGCCGGCATAAGAAGTGCAACCGGCACTGATTGATAAATACTGCAAACCTCTTTGGGTCACCAGAAAATCGTTCGGGCGGAGCCAGAGGTACATTCCCAGGTAGGTTGATCTGCACTGGATTCATAGAGGATGTTGAAGGAAGATTTGCCCCTGATGCGGGTAACGGGGTCTGTCCGGCTTGTGACTGTAGCAATTGTCTAGCAAGATCATCTGTTCTCTCCTTGGAAATAATTAGTTCCCTTCTTAGAGCATTCGTTTCCTGACGAGCTGCATGCACTTCTGCCCTTAGTTCCCCAAGTAACTGGGCTAGGTGGTCAGTATCCGAGGTTCCCATAGCGCCTGGGCGAGAGTTTTGCGGTAGGCTTTGCGTTCTGTAACGCTCACCTGATTCTCGCAGAGGCGCCGGTCTTGACTGGGCGACTACCGTATCTTCAAAGGTGATGTGTAGCACCCGGTTGGCTCTTTGGGCTGGACCTCTGTGCACTGTATGCCTGACGTGAAGAGTAAGATGTCTGCAGATAGAAAATATGGGGTTAATGAACTGGGGTTTTTGGGGTGTCCCTATCTCTTTCCACTTCTCCTCTCCTGTAGACCCCCAAAGGTTAACGCTCTCACCTTAGGTAAGTGAATGCCGAGCTCTCCATCTGCCTCGGGGCAGGGTGCTGTAACCAGTTTCTTCACTGGATAGGTAGCGCAGGCCTCTTGACTTCAGAGGACTGCTGTCCGTCGTTTACTGCACGAACGGTAAGTTTCGAGTAATTCAAATGTCTTTAAAGTCTTTAATAATGATGTCTCTTGTTTTGCAGGGTTCCGGCGATGGCGGATGACGGGCTGAAGTGAGTTGAAGATGGAGCCCGTGTGATGAATAGAAGCGCCTGGAAGCACGTAAGTAAGCGCTTGTTGCCGGCTTCACGATGCGCTCTAACTGTCTTTTTATTTTGCAGGTACAAGTTCGGAGCGGCTGCAGGGTGCCGGAATACCCACTGGGTTAGATGTGGAAAGGAGTAATGGCACGTGAGTATTAAAGTTCCCCAATGTCTTTAAACGCGCCTTGTTTTGTCTTTCAGATGCGGGATGCAGCGCCGACGGCCTCCGGAGCGTGCGAAGAGTTGGTAAGCTTTTGTCTTTCAGATGCCGGAATGCAGTGTGAAGACCTCCGGAGCGCACGAAGAGTAGGTAAGCCTTTGCCTTTCAGATGCCGGAATGCTAACCTGTTCTTTCTTGTCTTTATAGGAGTTGCTGAAGACTGGATTCAGGATGGTAAGCCTTTTTCCTTAGGCCCAGGACCGGATGCAGAAGACACGATGAGCGTTCTGCTGCAGAGGGTGCAGAATAACGCAAAGCAAGATTCATCCACCGGGTGTGGTTTAAATAGCCTCCTGTAGTGCTTAGGTGTCTCCTTCCACAGCCACGCCTAGGTAAGAAAAGAGTTCCTGCTTTCCAGAAGAGTTCCAGTGTTCTGAATCTAGGGAGTGGCTCCAGCCCCACCCAACAGGAAAAGTAGTTCCAAACAGAAGGGGATCAGAGGCTCAACTGGCAGGCAAGTAAGCAGCATGGTCTGCTGCAGGTAAGTCCACCCAAGCATTATGAGCCCGGCGCTTCCAGCGCTGGGACTGGGCATATTTATGAGCCTGGTGCCACTGGCGCCAGGACTGGGTCCAAAAGGTCCCAATTGGGACTGGTTGGCACTCGGAACCTGGGTTATGGATCTGCTTCCAAGGGAGTTGGGAAAACCCTGACCTTTTGGAAGCAGAGATCATGACAATAACATTGCACTCACCACTTTTCTCAAATCAGCATATTTTGGCTGGTATTGGGAAGGGGTCTCCATACACCCTTCTTCCTGTTCCTCCTCAGGAGGAGCCGAAAGTGAAGTGTCCCTTTTCAGCTTTGTCAACACATGCCTCTTGTTTATAGCGCTCCTTCCCAGCAAGCCCTCTCTTTTTGTACAACTCATACATCTCCCTGGTTTCAACGCCATGGATCTTCTCCCGTGGTACACCATCTTTCAACAATGCCAGAAACCTGTCATCTCTTGACACCCGGGAGTCTCTACTATCCTGTCGCCTGCCCTGTGTTTTTCTCTCACTTTGTCCCTCTCTCTCTCAGACTATCCTCACCTTTGTCCCATTCACCCAGATCTGATAGTTGCCGAATTGCACCAACCACCTCACCAGTTGTTTTTCTAGTCATACCTACTAACAAAGTCATAATGATACTTTTATATGCGGGTGGGGCAGGTCTTATAACCATATTTCTGGTTAACACTCACAGTGGCACCACCCCCATTTGTACCGGTTTGTCTACATGAATTGCTTCCTTCATGGCATCCTCCCTAATTTTCTGAATTCCCTCTTTCAATGTGTACCACTTCTTTTCCTCACTGGGCCAGTCAGTGGTGATAGGATATGCTAGGTGCAACAGAGACACCTGCAAAGGTTGGGTATTTACATCTGGGGGAGGCCCTGCCCATAATACTTCTTGTATATTGGTGTCATTGGACCGAGGCAGGAATCGCAGGGAATCTGTGGAGTCTACCAACAGGCCCCCGGTACCACCATTAAAAATTCACACCATCCATGTAAGCAATGGCTCGCATGCTCTCTGCCTCAACCGAGTAATAATCTCCCCAACCTCTTGTTGTGTGTAATCTTCCAGCATATTCAAATCCACAACTCCCTCTGGAAGGAGGGCCAGCCCTATGCCTTGTTATTGGTTTGGCAGTTACTGTCTTTTTGTCAGGTTCCAATTTAGATTCTGCATCCACCTCTGGACTACACTCCAAGTCAGTGGAATTCCAAACATCACCATCCCACTGATGGGGGTCCTAGTCCCCCGCTGCCGTGGCGAGTACAGCTGTCACCTTCCTTTTGCTGTTATTACCTCGTCATTTCTTATATTTATATCGAGCAACCCTGACAGCTGCCCGCTCAGCCACCGCCTGGTATTTATCTGCTTTATCGTGCCAAAGTATAATTTGTAATTGCTGCATTAGTGAGATGTGCTTTTCAACAGCTAATTCTTTCTCTAAATGCAAAATATCTTCATTCACTTCAACATTTCTCTGGTGCATTTTTCTGTATGCATACAATAAAATCCACCCTGCCTTCCTAGTGTGGCAAATTCCTTTCCCTCTTCCACTGAAACCTGATTTAAACAAGATACAACCTCCGCGGGTTCTGCCTCACCTAAACTTTCATCCCACTGTTCGCTCAATCCAGTACTGCATGCCCATTCTTGTGCCAATTTATCATATGGGCTATTTGCCCACCCTGGGCTCATAATACCAAGGCAGTCTCCGCCAGTGGAGGACCCCTTATCTTTTTTCTTAAACAAAGGCCCTCATTACAACCCTGGCATTAAGGGATTACCGGTACCGGTAAGGGTACCGGTACCGGTAAATCCCTTAACGCCTGATTACGAAGTCCCTTTGCGGGTCCCGACCTTAACCGTTAAGGGAAGGACCCGCAAAGGAACCTTGAAGGTGATTACGGTACCGCATTTTGCGGTACCGTAATTACCGCCTTCCCCATTCCCATTGAGCCCTATGGGGCAATGCCGGGGTTGTAATGAGGGCCAAAGTGTTCATATTTACAAAACATTACAATGATCTATCTACAGTTACTTATTCACGACAACCTGAATGCAGTCACGCAAAGTGCACTCACAAAACACTTATTAACGCAGCCTGACTTCCACTGCAAAGGGAAAAAAACTCATTTCTCTATAAATCTTGCCCACCAGCGTTCATGCACAGATCCAATGATGCCTGGAATTCTTCGTCACAAGCCACCCTGCTCACAGCGCCAAATGTTTTGCTTTTTAGAAAGTGCACAGATATATTTCTGTTTTCTCCCCAGTACACTGAATTAAAGCGTTGAACACTGGGAGGCAATTATTCACCCAAACACACACACACACACACACTCGGCTTGGCTGTAAAATGCCTCTTATGCAGCCTCTTTATTCACCAAAAGCATACAGAAATGAATAAAGGCAACAAGAAAAATAAATGAATTAAAAAAATCTAGATAAAATACATCACTGTTGACACAGATGCAAAACACACCCTCATCTCGCCAGCAATCCCTGAAAATCTTCCAGACAATCAGGCAGTCAGATAGATTTTGGCATTAACAGGCCTTATGCGTCCATCCTTCAGTGAAGCTTTCTGTCTGACTGCTCCGGTGCCCCTTATTTTAAGACATCCGCAAATGCGTGATGGCATTTTCCAGAACTTTCTGACTTTCCAAGTCCCCATCTGTTGACAGATCTCATGGGCCCATGGCCGGAGTGGCCCTTGGTAACCACAAGGGGCAAAACTCTTCTCTTTCTCAAGAAAACAGCAAAAACAACTACATAACTTCTCTTCGGATTTAGCAAATTCCATAACAAAGTTATCAAGTGCCGGCGGGCACTGGCACAGCCTATGCGTGCATCTTCTATCCAATGTGTCCTTGGAGCAATGCAGAATAACATAAGAAATAGGCAGCACTGAAAACATGTTTACCAGTGGAATGGGGCGTGGCCAGCAGCCAATGCAGTGAAGCGGTCTTCTCTCGAAGCTCCCGCATAATCCTATAATTGGTAGTTGTATTAGTGCGTAAACTTTTTAACTTGCCCTACCGGGCAAGGAAGGAGAATCCAACTCAGCGACCACAGGGGTGAGCTCCCAAGATGGTGACTGGGAGTTCTGAGAACGCTGCATAGAGCAGAGCTTAGCCGGGGACACTGAGGTGGTTGACTGACTGATGAGAAAAGGCTGTGAAGGGTGCCGGAAGAACCGGATACAGTAAATACTCTGAGAGATACCTAGGGTTGAAGCACCGGACCCGGTGGCGGGACGCGAGGGGGTGGCTGCGCATTCGGCGCAGACCAGTGGATTTCTGCCCACACCCGCTGGATGAGAGGCTTCTTTCACAACAGGCACAAGAAGCACTGGACACTGCAGATGCTGCTACATGTCTCCCAGCCGACGTGAGAATGCGTGCCTGGCGACTGCTTGTGGCCTGGCCTGGCTGTTGATCGGAGAGGCTGCTAGAGCAGTTTGAGAAGACTTGGGAGAGCAGCTGCACTTTGCGGCTGCTGCGGAAGCATCTGAGCATGCACCCACAAAAGCGGCGGGTCTGGGGAGTGGAGCCCCAATGCTGATGCTCAGGGTAGGCTGAACATGGGAAGATAACACACCTGGAGGCCGCTGTGTGTGCATCGGAATGCATTCTTGACTCGGCTGCCTGAATAAGGGACTAAACATCTTCATTGTTGAGGTAAGGGGGTGCCTACTTCCCCTTATGTGAAATGGATTGTGCAGCAGGCACTTAGATCGCCTCTGATAGCAGCAGAAAAGGCAGAGCCTTGAGGGGGGCCTGGAAAACACACAGTTGAAGCAAACAAGAGCTCCAATAGACTGCTGACTTAAGGGGCACCCTGAGACACTGCCGCACACAACAAGGATATATCTGTAGTACCCATGGCAAGACCAGTTTCTGTGCAACAGAGCCTCACTTGAACCGCTCCCTGGGTTCTGCTGTCTGGGTTCAGTGCCCTTGAACAGTTAAATTGGTGAAGAGGAGTATATCTGCTTTGGCAAGCCAGAGAGCACACTATTGTGGAGTGGACAAGTTGGCAAACGATTGATGTCTACCTAGGGTCTGGAGTGCGGGACAATTCTGGCCTGTGGCATGACAGCGTGAGTGCTTTTGGGGGCCCTGTCTGGCACTGGTGGCCGAGCTGCTCCCGGCAAGTTCTGCCGCAGGACTGTTAGATGACCAGCTGGGGGGGGAGAAGTCTGCACACATGCTGGATAAACATCAACGCAGCTAGGTGAAGCAAACAAACATAGAGGCATTTGTGAAGAGGGGCGCAGGGCCGACCCAGGACAGTGACGGAGACATAGCATCCTCGCAGAGTGGAGTACATGGAGAGAGTCACACACTCGCAGCAATTGCCTCACTAAAAGCGGGCCTGGATGCAGTCATCGTGGATGTGGCTCTATTAAGACAAGACGTATGGCCCCTGTCTGACAGGATAGGGACGGTGGAGACACAGGTGAGAGAAAACACATCCAACATTGCTACCACATCGTGGACATGTCCAAACTGGAAGCCAGGATATGCATATTGGAGCACTGGATGGAAGACTTGGAGGGTAGAGCTCGTAGAAACGACATAAGGATCCTTGGGTTACCGAATCGAAAAACATACTCCTGCAGGAGGTGGGCCCTGGGACACTAACACAAGGTTTCACGGTTGAAAGGGCACACAGATCACCAGCTCAAACCCCTCCCCACCACCCTCCGGGAGCCCCACCAAGACCAGTGATTGCAAGGACCGTGAACTATAAAGATCAAGAGAGGATCCTGGCATTCTCCAGAGCGGTGCAAAGCATAGTCCAAGCATCAGCGAAATTCGCCATCTACTCGGGCTGCACAATGTTAGTACAAAAGAAGAGGGCTATGTTTTGCCCCATGAAAGAGTGCTTGCAGAGAGCAAATGTAAGATATATGCTGATATATCCACCAAAACTTAAAGTAATTCATAATGGGAAGTCACACTCTTGGATGGATTTTCAGGGGATTGCTCAGCTCCCGGAGAGGAGAAACAGGTCTCTGTGAAGAATGAAGTTCGAAAGGTGGGAAGCGGCTGCCTTCACAAGCACTTAAAGCCACAATTGAGATGCTATACGCAGGAGCGGACACTTGGAGATGGTGCGAACTATGTTGAGGAGGCAGATGATGGCCCGGGCAGGCTGCTGGGACACCCCGGTCAACACTATTTTTGATGCCCGTTCCACAGCATCGCGCTGCTGTGCGACTCACAAGTGGGGAGTGAGGGGAGACCAGGAAGCAGAGGAGCCTGTGCAGACATTATGATGCAGGGAACTTGTTTTTTTGGATGGGGAAAGGGAGGGAGTGGACACAGTTAGTTTCACCTCTCTGTAGGGTTAAGGGGAGTTTCAGTGTTAGTTGTTTACACATTCAGAAATTGCTCAATTGGCATTTGAGGGAAGGTTGCACATGTTACATCAAGACTGAAGGAACTGGGTTCATGGCAGGTGTAAGGTGTAGAATGCAAAGTGCGTCGGCTGGCGGTAGGACAGCGAAGGGCGGGGGAGTCCATAGAGAGGCATTGGGTCGGGAGGGGGCTGTTGGGAATTGCAGCGGCCGGGAAGGAAAGAAAAGGCACATAAAAGAAAAAAGAAGGGTGTATGGCAGGTGACCTAAAGATAGTTTTGTGGAATGTCAGAGGGCTGAATAGCTTTGTAAAGAGACTTAGAGTGCATACTTACCTTAAGTACAAGTGGCACTGCTGCAAGAGACACACTTAACCTCAGACAGGCAGAATGTGATTAGTAAGAAATGGGGGAAAACTGTATGGCTCCACTTACTCGAGGTATGCAAGGGGCGTGTTAATATGGATTGCGCTAGGGGTCTCCTTCGACTGGTGGAGTTTAGGCATGATGAGGAGGGCAGGATGGTTCTGGCACAAGGGTTCATCGAAAACAGGGAACCATGCATTATTAAAATTAATGCACCTAATAGCGATCCCACAACATTTTCAGGTCTCTTTATCACAGGATCACTGAGTTCTGAAGTGTTACGTGGGTTTGGGGAGGGGACTTCAATTGTACGATTAGCCCCCTACTGGACATGTCACATAACAAATATAGCAGACCCTCCCCTCCCGTGATAGCACTGGGAGCAATACTGAGGGACCAGTGGATATATGGAGGGGCATCCACGGGTAGGACAAGGGTTACTCAGATTATGCGGCTCCTTCTGGGGTCCTACACATGGCTGGACTACCTGTTCACAGGGAGGAACACTGCTGGGGAGTTTGTGAGGCGGAGTACATGGCCAGGGTCCTTTCAGAACACGCCCCACTGATTGTCACCTGGCAGTGATACTTCCCTAGTCCTTTGATCCGGACCTGGCGCCTTTCGAGTTGAGGCCCTACAGGACGGCGAGTTCATGGAATACCTTCAAGAGAGAATAAGGGAATATTTTGAAATAAATACAGGCAGCGTAGGAGAGGGAGGTGTTCTCTGGGATGCATTCAAGACAGTAATACGGGGAGCAGCTATTGGGAAGATGGGGGGGGGGGCTCAGGAAGGAACTCCTAGAGACACCGGAGAGAGTGGAGGTGGAAATGGAACTGCTCGAAGCGAACAGGGACATGGCGGGGAACATAGAGGGATGCCTTTTGGTAATCAGACAGAATTGCATTAAGAAGTGGGATAGACTTGAATCTGTCAGATACACCCAGAGAATGCATGTGGGAGGGGATAAACCAGGCAGGCTGCTGGTGTGGTTATGCAGAAGGGAGAGTTGTGGCACGCCCTCGGTCCAGCAAAGCGGGCCACAGATGTTGTCGGGATCACCCGACAGTGACCAGTTGGGCTATGATCACGTAGCAAACAATGAGCCGGGATCACCCTACTAGCCCCGGATCACTGGAGCAGACCATGTGGGCTGGGGGCATGCAGCTCACAGCATCCCTGGCTCTGGGGGCACCCAGGCTGGGGTTGCACCTTCAGCCATGGTCACATGGCCCTTACATACATAGGGGACAGTGTTGCCCAGCAGGGGCACCGTCCTCGTGCAGGGCCTCGTCCCTGGGCCTCCTGTGCATGTGGTGTGGCACCAGCATGGTGCCTGGAAAGAACGACACCGGAGTCAGCTTGGGATCGAATGATGAGCCGGAAACGGCTCCTTCTTTTTATTAGCTTCGTCACATGCTTGCCATGCTGGTGCCACGCCGCGGCAGGGATGGACAGCCTGGAAATTCCACTTACGGTGGAAGAGATCCTGGCAGTTATACAGTCACTGCCAATGGCCAAAACCCCTGGGCCGGATGGCGTGCCGGGAGAATTTTACAAAACGTACGCGGCTGAGCTTGTACCAAAGCTTCTGGAATTATATGAGGAGGCATGGGAAAAGAGCATACTCTCTCAAAGTATGCAAGAGTCCATGATTGTACCTAGACTAAAACCGAGCAAGCCTCCCCAGGACTGTGGCTCTTATAGACCGCTCTCCATGATAAACTAAGATTGTAAAATTCTCATTGCCCTGCTGGCAAATAGATTAAAGGATGTGATTAGCTGCTTAATACACACAGATCAGACGGGGTACGTGCCAAACAGGAGCACTGCTTGGAATTTACTGTGAGTACATCATGTAGTAGACAGTACCAGTCTTTTGGGGATTTAATGCGCAGGAGCTTCATCGGATGCAATCAAAGCGCTCGACACTGCCAGGTAGGACTGTATGCATGCAACGTTACAGATATTTGGGATAGGGAGTTGGTTTCACAGATGGGTGGAATTGCTGTATACGAGGCCCCGGTGCGAACCGGACGACAGATATCTGTGGAATGGGGGTTGCAGAGAGGTACAAAACAGGGTTGCTTGTTGTCCCAGATGTTGTTCATCTTGGCTTTAGAGCCACTGGCGGTCTTTCTGAGCAAATAATATGAGGCAGCAGGGATAATGGTGGGTGGGGTTTGGCAACTCATCTCTGTGTACACAGACGACAAGCTGGTCTATGTACACTCACCAGCAGTTAATTTGCAGCGTATACTGGATGCAATATACCAGTTTGGCAGGCTCTCTGGCATCCAAGTGGGTAGAGAGAAGTCCTGCCTGCTCCCACTTGTGAACCTTGTGGGGGTAGACCCGGATAGCTAACCTGAGTTGTGGCTGCAGTGACAAGTCGAATCCTTTTGATACTAGGGGGTAGTCATCAAACACGACAGGATTGTAGCGCATAAGCATAACACACAGAGGGTCTTGGAGGGTGTTTATAGATCAATGGCCTTTTGGCAGCACCTGCTCCTGTCGATGATAGGTAGAGCGGGTGGTGTTGCCCCGTCTGCTCTACCACTTCATTAATACTCCATATAATATCCCCAAAACGTTCTTTGTAGATATAGACTCGAGAGTGCTTACCTACTTATGGGGGAATGGCAGATGCAGGTTAGCCTTGCAAGTCTTGCAAGGGGAATATGACCAAGGCGGAATAAGGCTGCCTAATTTTGAGTTGTATTATCTCATAGGGCAGCTACAGATCATCTCTAGTTGGCTGGCTATGAGCTGGACACTGGGTTGTTACAACGGTCAATAGGACAATACTTCTTGAAGGAGGTCCCGTGGGTGCCTGACTTAGGTGTCAAGGTAACATAGTGGCTCCTACAATTAGGAATGACAATATGGTTACGAGTATGGAAACTGGTGGGGATTGGGAACCCATATTTCCTGAACATTCTGCTTATTAGCTTTGTGGGGATAGGATGGGACCCTGAGTTGCAGATCAGGAAGAGATGGGAGGCACATGGTTTAGCAACAATAGGGGACTTGCTAACAGATGGGAAACTGGTAGACTTTGGAACATTGAGGTAACATACTGGCATACATGGGGACTGTTCTTGATGTTCTAGATCCTGGTTAACAATATTCAAAGGAGATGGGCAAACTTCAAAGAGGGTATTGACGAAGATTGGTTGCTAGGCACGCTGTACGACATAGCTGAGGGGGGCATAAGGGAGGCATGGAATCACAAGTATGTGACAGACGCAATGGGTACAATTTGTAAAACCTTTATAGAAGTTGTTGGGGCTGGAGAAACTCCTACTTTGCCCTATAACTAAGATGGGAGTAGTTTCGACCATCAAAAAATAAACAAAACAGTCCCAGTGGAGTCAGTCAAATCAAAATTGTCTATGCTAACAAAACCTAATGCCTGGCCTATCTCTTGTACAAAAAAGTGAATAAAGGAAAAATGTATGCAAAGGAAAAGTCAGTGTTCAAAAGAATAAATGTGGTTGAACCAGCTCTCCTCCCCACGTTAGACCTCACGGAGTAAGGCTGTGCCTGTAGGCAGAATGACCGACTCTGGCTCGGTTTTCAACACAATAAACAGTTCTTAAACGTGGATTGAGGCCTGCCTGGCCTTCCACGTTAAAGTCTCTTTTCCTGACTAATGTTTCATCAAAACGCTCACATGAACCCCCCCATCTGTCGGGCTCAGACCCTTCACAAGAAAGTTCACGTAGGTCCCCCTCTGTCGGGCTCCGACCCTTCACAACAAAGTTCACGTAGGTCCCCCTGTGTCAGGCTCAGACCTCCACAACAAAGTTCATGTAGGTACCCCTCTGTCGGACTCACACCTTTCACGACAAAGTTCGACAAAAACTTGCAAGGGGTCTCCCTTCCTCAAGATTATTACACTTCGGGTCTCCCTCTGTCGGGCTTGAACCACTTTCGGATGTCGAAGACTATCGAATGTGCGTGGCTTTCTTTAAAGACCACCGCAGGACCACTTTGACTCAAAGATCACGTTTTAACTTTCACTCTCCCCTTCTCTGGGAGTTAATCTTGCTTAATCCACTTGTGCTGTTCATTCGCTTTACACAGAGTCTTTTGAGTGGGCTACTTCCTTTCGGCAGACCACTCCGTTAATTAGTATCGCTAATTTCACGGCTGTCCTTACTTCAACATTCATTCATAGGTCTGCCTTTCTTTGCATCTCATCCACACGCGTGCAGCCTTCACTTGCGATATAATATTGCTTCTTCAAACTTTACCACACACTGGTCTCTCAGGTCGCTTGCCAACAAACCGGCTGTGTGCGTTTCTTTCTTGATTTTATGATTTCCAATTCACGAGTCAAGGTTAGTACCACAGGCTTGGCCTCGCCTCCCCAACTCTGCCGTTCACCCATGAGGGTCACTGGCATCCTTGAAACACAATGCAGCCTTCTGATGTGGGATCTGGCCTTCTCCACGTGTCTTTCACGCCCTGTCAGAGGCAACGACCTCCAGTAGGGAACGCTTGAGGTTTTCGACCCATTGCTCTCGTCCCTTGGTACGTCACTCAGCTCCAGTAGGTTGCCTTCGTACTCGTGTTCTGCCTTGCACAGAGTGTGAAAGTGAATGTTGTTACTCTCAGTCACCCACTTGCTCGGCCCAGTGTTTGTGTAAAAAGCGGGACAGGGGGGAGTTGGGACCTCGGAGAATCCTAAAAAATAGGATGGGTTAGATAAACACCCACTCGAAGACCCCTCACCCAGGTGATCCTCCCGCACTGGTCCACCCCCAGGGTCTAGATCCAAAGGCGATGGCCGTGCCTTGGCCACCTGACAGAGAGATCCCCAGGGACTAGCGGGTGAGACACCCTCTGGTTTCTCACAGGGACACACAGTTTCTAGACTGTATGAACTGCTGCTGTCTACACAGGATACAGTGGAACACAAGCTGCGTGAGAGATGGGAAGCAGATGTTGGACGAGAGTTTAAGGACACAGAAGGCTGCGTGCATTGGCATTCACTGAACTAGTGTCTAGAAATTCTAGATTCAAGCTCACTCAGCTGTATGTGTTGCACAGAGCCTACCTAACGCCCCCGTACTCCACCTCCCATAGGATATCACAGTTTCAGGGTGCAGGAGCATCTAATTGCCCCATATGTGGACATGAGGTTGCTGACTTTTTTCACATGTTTGATCATGCCCTGTCATAGGCAGGTTCTGGTAAGGGGTGGTAACCTGTGCTGCTGAGGGAGGAATGGCGATGCGGACTTGGCCCCCTGAGGCATTTTTGTTGGGTCTGTACGCTGGGAGTGGCAGACATGAGAGGTACATTACTCGTATTAAATACCTCATTTGTATACTAGCCAAACAACGTCTAGCTATGTCCTGGAAGAATCCAGAGGGGACTCAGCATTGAAGCATGGCGAGCTGACTTGAGAGAATGGGCTCTTGCTGAATCAGTGGCCTCGCGCAGGGCTGAATAGAGCGGGTCTGGAGAGGGATGCACAGAGGTGAATACTAGGGATGCACTGGTGCAGACAATGTTCCCTCCATCGGTTGAGCTTCCACTGTAGATCTTTGATTGTCATTGTAGATCTTTGGTTGTCAAAGCGTATAATAACAAATGTTTAAACCTGACCATTGGTGGGAGTGTGGAGGGAGTGGCCTTGCCTGCATGAGGGATCTTCTTAGGAGATTGCAGAACACATGGGGCACTTGAGGTGCAATCAAGGCACTCCCCCCTCTGAGTTTGGGGTGCAAGACTTCAAGATGGGTCAGTACTGGCCCTCATGATACCGTCTGAAGCATGCACATCAGTAACAAGCAAACAGTCACTATTAAGGATGACAGGATCTTGTCATGAAAAGCAGGGTGGGAGACTGCGGAACCCACAGTAATGGGGTCACTGCAGCAGGTGCGCCAGTCGCAAGAGAAAGTTGATTTGGCATTATTTGAATGTACTTAGACATGGGATTTGCTGTTTTGATCTATTTCCTTTTTGCCTCTTTCCTTCTTCTTCTTTTCATTTTGTTTGTCTATTAAATGCCAATAAAGAGTTTTTTTTAATGTTTACCAGTGGAATAACACGAGAAGAGTACACATTAAGTGCAGCTTCAACTGAGGCCTGGAGAAAATTTGCAGTTTTCACTGAGGACTGTCTATTATGGCTATGGGAGTACCCAAAATGCACCATTTGTGAAGGCATCATTAAGCAAGAGGCAGAAAACAGATTCAAAGTTCAAACAAAAATCAGGATGGTTTAAGGCCTAACTTTTCCAATACCAAGAAAAGTCTGAGTCAGTAGGTTCAACTTAGAAGTGTGTCTGTGTCCAAAACCTATACTTGTCCTCACAACTAAGCTAAACAATGTGTAGCTGGAGTGTGTGCTGTGCTCCAAGATCCCGCCTTGCCCCGTGTTCAAAACATGGGTAAGGAAGACCCAGGCTAACACATCCTGACATATTATTTATGAACACTTCTTTCTTTCCTTGAAAATCATCCCTCACCCTTGTTGTATTAGTTGTAAGGTTTGGCAATAGGTTTCTAAATATAGTTTTTTTTTTATTTTACGCAACGCCATTAGGACTACTTTATTTTCATTTGATAGTCAACGCTTGCTCCCATCTTAGATTTAGGTTTAGATAGGCGTTTTTCCAACCTACATACAGTTTAATAAATACCCTTGAACTGTGATCACTTGTGTCTGTCTTTACTGTTGTGACCATGAGTTCCTTACAGTACATAATTTGTCTACACTATGACCACTATGACTCCCCCTGGAAGTTTTCTCATCCTTTTTTTGTAGGGATATCAAATATTATAGCTGATATAGTGTTGTAATATTTGGTATCATCTTGATTTTGAGGGTTATCGTTTAACAAAACACTACTTGAACTATGCCTTGTATCGGGGAGGTGAGTACGTCATTTGTCTACACTATGATTCCCCCTGGAAGTTATCCTATCCTTTTTTTCTGAGGATACCAAATATTATAGCTGATATAGTGTTGTAATATTTGGTATCCCCTTGATTTCGAGGGTTAACCTTTAACATAACACTGCGGGAACTATGCCTTTTATCAGGAAGGGGAGTACATAATTATTTCACACTACAACTCCCTCGTGAAGTCATCCTATCCTTTTTTTCTGGGGATACCAAATATTATCGCTATTATAGTGTTGTAATATCTGGTATCCCCATTAACAAAACACTGCTTGAATTATGCCTTGTATCTGGGAAGGGAGTACATCATTTGTGTACACTATGAATCCCTCTGGAAGTTGTCCTATCCTTTTTTTCTGGGGATACCAAATGTAGCAGCAGATATGGCGTTGTAATATTTGGTATCCCCTTGACTTTGAGGCCTAGTGTGTAATATAATATCACTTGAATTGACCGTGCATTGCGGAAGGGAGTGCTGTATTTGTATGCATTATATTGTCCTTCTGTTAGCCCTCCCATCCATATTTGTTGGGATACCAACAAAATAGCTAATATACTGATGTAATATTTGGTATTCCATTGATTTCGAGGGCTCTCTTTTAACAAAACACTGCTTTTGCGATCCTTGCATTTGGTAGGTTAGCAGAGTATGTGCCTGCATGATAGTCTCCTTCTTGGAATCATTCAATCATTCTTTTTTATGTGGATGCTAAATACAGCCGTTGATTTAGTACTGTAGTATTCAGTATCTCTTTCATTTCGAGGGTTTTACTTTGAACACAATGAGAATCTAAATTGCTGTGAATTGTATAAGTGCATAGAGTATTTGTCTACACCATATTATCCTTCTTGAAGTCCTTCCATCCTGTTTTTCTGGGTAATGCCAACTTGAAAAGTCCATTATGTGCTGTAATATTTGGTATCACCTTAATTTCAAGGGCTATCGTTTAACTAAATATCACTTGAAATGGCCTTGTATTGTAGAGGTGTGTAGCCTAAGTGTGCCAATTCTGATCTGTATTATTTGGCATCCCATTTATTCCGAGGGCTGGCATTTAACAAAATCTGCTTGAACAAGCCTTGTTGTGGAGAGGCAAGTAGATTATTTATTGTCCCTCGTGGAGTTCTATCATAATTTGTTTGTGGGGATGCCAACTTTAAAAGCCAATATAGTGCTATAATATTTGGTATCCCCTTGATGTTGAGGATTTAAATTTGGCAAAATGTTTCATGAAACACAGTTGTATTGGGGAGTGGAGTATGTGCCTGCTGATTTTTTTTCTACTTAGTCCTGCTAACTTTTTTTGTGAAAATTGAAAATATAATAGCTTATATGGTGCTGTAATATTTTGTATCCTATTGACTTTGTGGGCTGCCAGGGCAGGGCCATTGATCTTGGATCCCGACCCTGGGGGTGGATATGTGAGGGAGGATCATCTGGGTGGAGGGTCCTTGGGCAGTGGAGGAAAGCTGCCATTAGGTGAGGCATGGTATCCCGCTTTCCATTATCAGAATGCACCCTGCCCTCCTTCTACCTTTGTAGGATATTATCAGTCTTCCCCATTGTCACACATTCCAACTGTCCCATATGCATATCCCTTTAAGACTGGGACGAAGAAGAGGCAACCAGGAGTAATGCACACTACCCACTGTGCACACCACTTTGGTACTGGGACGAGGAAGAGGACTGCAGAACACTACTATGAGGGTCAGGCATGTCCCATTGACAGAAGTCATTATGGTCAGACCAAGGACTTGCACCAGCAGCCAATTAATGGTTCACAGGTGCATGTAAAGAGAGACCAGAGAAAGACACGAGGAGATCCAGGTGGGAAGGAGAGCACGGCGACCCTAGGTGGTGCAGGCAGCAGAAGGGCTGGTGAAAAAGAAGCCGATTACTGCAGGGAAGCCAGAAAAACGCTGAGGCCAGAACGGGCTGCGAGAGGACCAAGGCCTCTGCAGAGCCCTGTGCCGCATCTTCCCCATTGGAAGTGGGGTGTACTGGAGTCTCCCATACGCCTCTGACAGCTCCAGGAACGTTTGGAGGAAGTGAGCACTGCTCGTCGGAGCTCCCGGAAAGAGAGATGGGAGCAAGCGATAACCGAAGAGGAAAGCCAAAGCAGCTGCACACTGGTGAGTGGCAGGGAGAGATCACTCAGGTCGGGGCGCTCCAGCGGCTTGGTGTGGGTGAAGAAAAATGCTGATTCAGTACAACTATGGAACAAATGGGTCTGGAGACCAAATGAGAAATATTGAAACCCAAACTAGCGGTATTTACTGAGTTACTGAATACTGAACTAATGAAAGAAATGTGCAATATATATGAAAAGTGAAAGGAAAGTGATGTACATTTCTGAACGCATTGAAATCAAGTAACAAGCCGTTTTATTTAACTGAGTGAAAGTGCAACCCAAGTCTAATGAAAGCCTCGGAGGCGAGTGAAAAACATTTGAGAAGCACTGTGGGACAGTGTGAAAGCCAGGTGGTGACAAGGAGAAATACCACAAAGTGAAGTGTGTGAAAGTCACGTGTTGCCAGAGCCAAAAGACTGTCAAAGTAAAACAAAAGTGTATATGGACTAATGACAGTTGCGGAAGGGAAACCTGTGTTGCCAAGGAAGTCCAAGGAAAGTCAATGAACATTACAAAGTGCCAAGTGTTATCGGTTACGTGACCTGTGATGGGTGGACAGTGTGGTCCAACAACTGTGCCTAGACCGAATAAACCCTACTTGGAGTAAACAAAGGAAAGTCAAGAGGCTGAAGCTGTAATCCCAAATAAATGTTCAAGCGACTAAAAGGAAGGCGAATAAAGAGAGCTGATGAAAAGTCTGAAAGGTTAAAAAGTAGATTTGCTAAGAAAGTTGAATTGACTGTGAAAGTCAAGAGAGCTGTCTTCTCGGGGAAGGGAAACTCGAGACATTCTGTGGAACTATGTTGAACTTGGGCGAGGGAGCACCAAGTTCTTTTTGTGGAACTGTTTTGAACTTGGAAAAGGGGATGCTGAAAGCAAGCCAGGCGCTGGAAGAAGCTCACAACATTATTTTGAACACTGTTTCTTTTGGTTGCTGACATCCATACAAATTGTATATCTTTAGTTGTGAGGGCAAGTATAGGTTTTGGACACAGACAGACTTTAGAGTTGAACTTTATGACACAGACTATCTTTAGTTTCTTTAGGTAGAGAAATCCCACCTTAGCATAGGGCAAGTTAGGCCTTACTCCATCCTGACATTTAAGAAATAAACCATGGCTTTAAGAAAAAGTGAATCTGTTGTATGTGTCCTTCTTCATGATGCCTTCACAGGGCTAATGCTTAAGAAAGCAGCACTTGAACTGTCCTTGTATTATGTTGGTGAGTACAGGATGTGCCTTACTATACTCGTAATGCAGTACTCTTATCCCGGGTTTTTTTATTGGGCGGGTGGCAACTATAATAGCCAATCTAGTGCTGTACTATTTAGCATCCCTGTGATTTTGAGAGTTAACATTAACACTTCACTGCTTGAACTGGCCTGTTTGGAAGGGGAGTAAGGCATGCCCCCTGTACTATATTCTCCTTCTAGAAGTATTTCCATCCATTTTGTAGGGATACCAACCATTAAAGCGGATTCAGTGTTGCAATATTTGATATCTCTTTGATTCTGAGGTTAAATATTTAACAAAAAGCCACATGAACTGGCCTTGTATTGGGGAGGCGAATAGAGTATGTTTCTGCAGCATAGTTTCCTCCTTGGAGTATTCCATTCTCTTTTGGGGGATACCAAATCAAATAGCTATTAAACAACTGCAATATCTGGTATCACCTTAGCTTTAGGTAATTTCCAGTTGCCACTCTGGTTGGGGTGCAGGGCTTAGGCCTCTAGGCCACTGGACGTGGCTACAAGGAGACTATGGGGCACCAACTTGACCGCTAAATGATCACTGGACGAGGCATAGCCAAGTGACTCCAGTCTCAGCTTTGTACAAACTAACATGTATTATTTCAGAAGGCTTTTACTCAATCCTAACCACTGGCATTGCTCCGGGTAGCCTTCCATACCATAATTTTTAAATCCATCTATACAATTTCAAAAAGGGATTGACATTATTGAAATTAGATTAAGTCCTTCTGCCCTTATTAGCAGTGTGGCCCAAACTGCAAGGCCATGTCTCTGCTGCAGCATTACAATCAACCAGCAGATATATTTAGGCCTTGTTGGCCCTCTTCAATGAGATGCAGTGAGCAAGGGACTCACATTTGGGCGTTCCGTCTCCCAGATAAGGAGAAAAATGATAAACAAAAAGTGGTGGATGTAGGGCTTTGGGTTAACCATAACAAGTGTCATTGCTCTCTGTATGTGACAATCAGTCATATTAAGATTCCGAAAATGAACAGGCAAGGTTTTATTATTCCATTTTCTTGCAAGAAAACAGACGGTATTACATCGTAACTCCAAACACCCAAACACTCACTAAAACAATAAGTTCCTTGTCTTTTCGGTGAAGTCCATCATCTGTTTCCACCACTTATCAGACATTACATGACGTACTAGTTCCGGTTTAGACCAGCCGTCGCATCGACTTCCAATCCCATCCACCTCATGTTAGCGGTATAGGTCCACAGCTCCCTTACACACATCTACCCCGAAAGAAGTTCTAATTGTTGGAGTTGGATAAAACGAGCACAGTCCAATCATGGCTGATGGGCCTGGGTGTCTTTCACCCAGTCCCACTAAACCCTGAGCTTAGCACCCCTTATTGTTAATGATCCGTTTGCAATCAACAAGCATTGTCAAGTGCCAAAGGGGCAATCCTTAACCTAAGTCTGCTAGGGTTTTAAAAAATTAAATAAACGCTCAGGACTGGAATATTTGGGTGCAGCGAAGGCACCCAAAGAGAAAGTGTTTAACGCTGGAAATCCCACCCACTGTATTCATTTGCCCTGCCTGCACCCTATTAAATATCCATGGTGACATCATATTATTTCACATAGCCTGAAGCAGAGGTTGACAACGCTGACAGTAAGTAGCCTTCCATACCATCATGTGCAAATTACTCTTGGTGCTGCCATCAATTGGAGCAATCCGTCCAGAAATGCTAGATGGTAGGTGGCACAAAGTACAATAACATTTGTGCTGTATGCTCCTTATCCAGTCATGACCGAGCCCTATGTTATACCAAAAGTTTCAGTATGGCACGCAATACATTTTTCTGTTAGGAGAAATCCATGATTCGGAAGTGATGGTTTCATGCGCGAGTTAACAAAAAAATGACTGTGTGTTTACTATTTAAATAATACTACTTTTATGTTTAGAACAACACAGTTGTCTATTTAACCATGTATGAATGAGGCCTTTTTAGTGTAGTGCATACTTCATTAAACCACTTTTAGGTGATCCCAGTTTTCACAGCCAATGAAAATATGACCCATTTCGGTGATTAGATTTGGCCAAGATCACATAAATGCCAGGGGACTGCTGGGCTTTAACGTTACATTTGTCTGTCCTGTTTTCTCTATTTTGCACACAGGGTGAAAACACCTCCCTTGCTAACAGAACATCTAGCCCACGTTTTTTTTTCTGTACGTTTTCAGGCATTCGATAAAATACAGATAAACCAGGACTGGGTGACCATTTCCCATATAACCTGGGAATGCTGGGGTGTAGTCCCCCCCAAAAATCTTTGCCAAACAAGTAACATAGTGGCAGGGGGTAAAGACGGTTCTTGAGGGAATGTGAGGTAGTTGTGTTTTAACTTTCAAAATCGTCTTTATTTTACCCCAAAAAATGCTCTCTGTCAATTTTGTATCGCTTACCAGCTTTCAAACTCGTCCACAATGTATTGCCAAAAATGTCCATATTTGCACACAGCTTTCTTTCAAGATCGTTATTTTATTTGAAAATATCCTCTCATACTTTTGAAACAAGTAACATTGTGGTATAGTGGGAGGGGGGAGACTGTGTGTAAAGGGAAGACGAGGTAGGTTTCTTTAGCTTTCCAAATAGCCCTTATTTTACGACAAAGAAATGCTCTCTGACAATTTTGCATTGTTTACCTGTAGACAGCTTTCAAAGTCTTAATTTTATTGCAAAAAATGCTCATACCTGCGCATAACCATCCTTATTTCATTGTAAAAAAAAATGCTCACCCCTGCACGCAGCTTTCAGAAATCATCCTTATTTTATTGCACAACCTTTAAAATCATCCTTATTTTATTGGAGAAAAAAAATCCAAACTTGCACTCAGCTTTCAAATATATTGTAAAAAATGCACATTTTGCATCATTTTCCTGCAGACTGCAAAACATGCACATACCTGTGCATAATCCTCCTTATTTAATTGTAGAAAATGCTCACACCTGCGACCCGTCATGTACCAGCTGTCAGGTAAAGGATGCGAAATTAGCATTTTTACTCTATATTTGACAGCTGTGCGCAAGTTTGATTTTTTTTCTCCAATAAAATAAAGACAATTTTGAAAGTTGTGCAATAAAATAAGGAAGGTTTCTGAAAGCTGCATATTGCACAACTTTGAAAATGGTCCTTGTTTCATTGGAAAACATGTTCAAACCTGCACACAGCTGTCAAATATCATGTAAAAAATGCTAATTTTGCATCCTAACCTGCACATGGACAGCTGGTAAATGAAGGATCGCAGCTTGGTTTGCAGCTGTTTTAGTCTGCTTTTACATTGACTACAAAGACAGCTGAAGACAAGGGGATTCCAAACATTACATAACACCGGCATTGCCTGCCTGACTTATAAATGGCTGCTGTTTAAGATACTCACCCCCCTAGAGATCTAATGAACAATCTCAAGATTCACTCAGACCTCATGACTCGATAAATGGGCCCTACCAGTACAGATCCTACCCATCACCTACCTTTCAGCCACGTGCATCTAACGTCAGCCCACGGTCTACGAGATACCACCCAACGCACACATACCCGCCCCACTCCCTCCCTCCCTGATACCAGCAAAATTCCCAAGGAAGCAGAGCCTCGCCCTGTACATCATGCAGATAGTGATGATGGGGGCGTGGGCTGAACATTATATTTCTCCCCATCATTTCACTGATGAGTATGGAAGATTAATGTAAAGAGAGAATCGGGAAACACCATTGGATAGGCTCACTGAATATTGGGGCTCATTTACATTGTGATTGGAGGGGGCTAAGCTGGAAGGTGTTTGGGGATAAGGAAGCACTTGTTTTTGTGGCTTATTTAGGAAGAGCAGTTGTATGCTGATTAAAAGTGGGTCAGAGGATTCCAAGATGGCCGCCGACGTGTGATGACATGTTCTCCTGTCCTCTGTCGGGGCACAAAAAAGCAGGCCTTTGGACTGTCAAGGAATAAGTACCCCCCCCCCCCGTGACACAGCCATCGGAGCAGTCGAAGAGCAGCAAGTAAACACACGCGGCCGGGCATTGCAAATTGCCTCGCGTGTCGCAACTAAGCGTCCCCACAGAGGAGAAGATTCCAGTCCCTTTGCCCTGGGCGTAACATCTGAAAACAGAGCAGGGAAAAGACTCCCAGGGCTCCCATCGGAGCAGTGGAGCTGAAGGTGTGCGTATGGGAGCGTTGAAGTGTAAATTGCTACACAGAGACCAGACGGGCCCGGAGCAGAACAAGAAGAGGAGCAGCCCAGCAAGGGACACCGCTCTCCCAACAACACTGGGAGGTGGCCAGACTCCCAATGGAGTACGCAGTGAGCGGGGGTAGCATAAGGGGGGAGTGCACTTTCCTCCCACCCCCTGAAATCTGCCCAGAGGGGCTTTTGAAGCTGGCAGTTGCTTTAGCCCTTCCCACTCCCTATCTTGGGAATATAAAAGGCATGGAGGAGGCAGGTAGAGCCTCATTCTCCTCACAGTGCAATCATGCCATCGGGCAGAGGGGATGAGCCATTAGACATGCACAAACTAACAGAGCCACAAACAAGAGCCCGGCAGCCTGCCGAAGGAGCAACATGAGGGCACATTCCCTGTGGCAAGGCAGCACCACAAAGAAGAAGGCATATAAAGGATTGAGGGAACAGTCACTCGGGAGGAGACAGAGAACCACATTGAGGAGGCCCTCCCAATTGCAACCTGGGGTGAAAATAGCACACAGTAAACTTAGCCAAGACAAGTGACACAGAGATAGACTGCAAAAGGAAGGAAGCAGCCACAATATTGTTGCATAAAACATCCTGCGGCCAACTGGTACCAGTGGGCAACCCAGCGACCTCAGTTCCTTACTCCCTTGCCCAGAAGCATTGCCAGACCGTAGCCTCAAATTGATAGAGGAAGGATCCCAGAGGAGAGAGGGGGCAAAAGCTGAAGAGTTAAGCCAAGCTCTGCGAACAGCGAAGAAGGGGTAATCAAAGACAATCCCATGAGTGCCCTCCAGATGCCAGGAGCCAGGGGGAAGAGTGTCCCAGCTAAGCTTAAGGGGTCGTCCGAACCGCAAGAGGGCCAGCTGGAACGTTGTTGGCATCAGCAGTCCAAAGAGGCCCCGAAAGTGGGCTCTGGGAAACAGCCAAAAAGTGTGCTCATGGAGGGAGAACCACACACGATGGCTCTGAACAAAGAGGACTTACAGGACTGTCTTAGAGGTATGAAGACAGAATGATGAGTTCCTTCCAAGACCTGATCTCTAAAATGAGGGACGAACTGCGGGGCTCACTACAGGAAGTCAGGAAGGAAGTCACTGATCTGGGCACCAGAGTGCACATAACTGAAATGGGCCTATCGGAAATGGTGGAAGAGGTGAAGCAGAGCAGTGACCTTTTGGAACAGGTAGCCAGAGCCACCTATAACCTCGAGCTGAAGTCAGAAGACCTGGACAACCATTCTCGTAGGTCAAATATTTGGGTGAAAGGCATGAGTGAGGCGATTCCTGATGCAGACCTGAGAGACACTGTACAAAAATTCTTTCGAAGCCTGCTGACAGGGATGCAACCGGAGGACGTGAAAATAGACCGGGTACATAGGGTAGGACCAAAGAGAAAAGTTCCAGGAGCGAGGCCTAGAGACATTCTAGTGGCCCTATCATCTTAGACAATGAAAGAAGACATACTCTGCGTAGCAAGAGCCCACCGAGGAGTGTCAATAAACGGAAGTCAAATCCAGCTATGCCAGGACTTGCCACTATACACGGAGGAGATCCTCTGGGTTTAACCAGGACTGCTGCCCCAGGATAGTATCTGGGGTAGTTCTTCTGAACAATGACCCAGACTGCGGGGGCAGGGCAGTTAAAGTCTTGGTGGTTAGGGAGGTGGGGTGTTGGGTTTCCGGAAATTGGGGAAAAGGTGAAGGCTGGGAGAAAGTCCGACAGCGGGCTCTGGGAAACAGCCAAAAAGCGGGCTCACGGAGGGAGAACCACACATGATGGCTCTGAACAAAGAGGACTTACAGGACTGTCTTAGAGGTATGGAAGACAGAATGTTGATTTCCTTCGAAGATCAGATCACTAAAATGAGGGACAAACTGCAGGGCTCACTACAGAAAGTCAGGAAGGAAGTCACTGATCTGGGCACCAGAGTGGACATAACTAAAGTGGGTCTATCGGAAATGGTAGAAGAGGTGAAGCAGAACAGTGACCTTTTGGAATAGGTATCCAGAGCCACCCACAACCTCGAGCTGCAGTCAGAAGACCTGGAGAACCGTTTTTGTAGGTAAAATATTTGGGTGGAAGGCATAAGTCAGGCGATTCCTGATGCAGACCTGAGAGACACTGTACAACAATGCTTTGGAAGCCTGCTGACAGGGATGCAACCGCAGGACGTGAAAATAGGCTGGGTACATAGGGTAGGACCAAAGAGACAAAAAAATGACTGTGTGTTTACTATTTAAATAATACTACTGTTGTGTTTAGAACAACACAGTTGTCTATTTAACCATGTATGAATGAGGCATTTTTAGTGTAGTGCTGACAGGGATGCAACCGGAGGACATGAAAATAGGCTGGGTACATAGGGTGGGACCAAAGAGACAATAAAATGACTGTGTGTTTACTATTTAAATAATACTACTGTTATGTTTAGAACAACACATCCAGGATCTATCATCCTACACAATGAAAGAAGACATACTCCGCATAGCAAGGGTCCACCCAGGAGTGTCAATGAACAGAAGTCAAATCCAGCTATACCAGGACTTGGCACTATCCACTCTTCAAAAAGGAAAGCTATGAACCCGGTGACCAAGGTCCTAATTGCTAAAAATATCCCTTACAAATGGACATTCCCATTCGGGCTTCTCTTCTTGTGGGAAGGCAGGTAACAGAGAGTGACGTCATGTGAAGAGGGCCTGTCAGTAATGAACCTGGAGGAGGAAGAAAGGCACACTCTGCAAGCATCCAGATCATTGTCTCCTAGCGGAGGCACCAAACCTTGGGAATGGTCGGGGGTTGGAGGGAAGGAGGGGCAATAGAGGTGCAAAATTTAGAGGCCCCCCAACCAAGATGGGAGGACCAAATCCCATGGACGGAAAATGACATGCCTATGGGGCCTTGTGATACAAGCAAATAATTGCAAGACATGTTGGGGTACAAAAATTCTAAAAACTAAGTGCTGCTGAAAGGGCAGGGAGAGCACTAAATGTTAGAGGCCAGACAGGGGAAGGATTTCAGAGACCACCACAGAATCCGATAGGGGGCGTAGTTCACCCCTGTGGAGGGGTCCCCGGGGTTTAACCAGGACCGCCATCACAGGATAGTATCTGGGGTAGTGCTTGGGAACAATGGCCCTGACCGGTGGGGGAGAGGAGGAGGGAGTTAAAGTTATGGGGGTTAGGAAGGTGTGGTGTTGGGTTTTGGGGAAGTTGGGGAAAGTGCCTGAATGGGAAGAAAGGGTGATGGCCAGGGGAAAAACCCAGATGCATAGAACACGCTGGTATAACAGTAAAATACTGACAGCTTTGGAAAAAGATGGGTAGAAGGGGAAGCCCAGTAACCATAAAAATGTCTTTCACAATAATGTCACATAACGTGAGGGGATTAAATTCTCCTTTTAAACGCAAGAAAGTGGAGGGGCAGCTGAACCGTTGTCCAGCAGACATAATAATGCTCCAGGAGACCCACATTAAGAAATCTGACCGAGCGGTGAAAACAGAAATAAAATATCAAGGCAGAATACCCCAAAAGGAAATACACCAGACACGGGTTACAAAGGAACATACAAAGTACTTTATTCTATACTGAATTCAATTACAAAAAACAGAGCAAAATCAGATAGCTATCGGCCCTCAGAACAACACAACGAACTCCAGCGTGGTTCAGTGTGTTCAGTGAGAGACTCTGTACATTAGAATGCATTCACTTTTTATACATTTTGTGGGCGCGATGCCCAACCCCACTTCGGGTTAATATTCCTTTTAATATATCACCAATTCTAGGGTTCGTGCCGAGTCTCAAATAACCACATATAACTGGTTTGTCTTTTAATACATGTAACAACAAGCGTATGCATTAACTGTGTATTCTAAAGTTTCCCATGCAGGCCTTCTTAAACATAAATACAATGTAGTAAGACAGATGTTCTTTGTTCAGTATTGCCTTAATATATGCTTGTGGATTAGTTTCATTGCATGAGTAATCCCTTTACACATAGGTCAACGAAGAACGAGGTCTCAGTTCATGACCTCAACAAGTGGCCTGCAGGCAAATTACACATTAGATATGTACAGAGGTCAAGACGGCCATGTTGTGTTCTGCAATGACATCGTCCACCATTTTAGCTCACAGGGTGATTTTACACAACGAATCCTAAAATGGCGGTTTGACCTAAAATGGCGGCCTACATAGATTTAAGGTCAGGACCTTGCAACACAGATTTCTTTCGCAAGCGACTTTCAAGCAGCGTGGCGTAGGCCAATAGTAATATATTTATTACAATAGGAGGCACGATATACTTTCTATTCCGACAAACCCTCCTTTTGGCCTATGCCAAGTGCTAAAAACTACTTTGGGTCTCCTTGCAAATAACTCCATGCATCATTATCCATGCACCCTGAATCTCTATCTGAAATATCTATTGCCATTAGGTCTTTTGCTAAAATATCCTTTAACACATATTCTTTGGAAGTCTTATCTGAGGCATACACTTTATGTCCTATCAAATCTATCGCTTGTGCGCAACATCACCCTAGCATCGAACACATACCAGGCAGACACGGAATACAGCAACAAAGAAACAACAGAATTCCCAAAATAATGAATAAGACCAAAAGTACCTTCCAACCCCAAGATTGCAAGAAGTCCCAGAACCAAGCGCTAAGATCCCAGTTTCCCTCGGGAACATGCACTTCGGAACTAAGGACGTGCAGATTCTGTATTGCCTTGAAGATAGTTGGGGAGGACTCTGGTACGAAAACGCAGCAAGCGGACCCCACTAATTTACATACCCCACCACGTTCAGCCAGAATGACATCGAATGCCATCCGGTTCTCGAGATCTACTAATCTTATTGCTTTCTGCTCTAAAGTCATGTTGTAGAGTATATCCGTGGTCCGGTTGATGGTTCTCTCCAGTACTCTCGCTAGTCTCCTGATATCTTCTGAATGTGCTATCTGCCCACAAAATGGCACAACTGATTTTGCTATATCTCCCAAGACTTGTGCTGGGGTGTCACCATTCTCGTCCCGCCGTGGGCGAGCCTTTGAAATTTCTATAGTACTTGCTATGAACACCCCAGGTAACAGGATCCCTAAATAACAAGTTCCCTGCCAATCTCTGGGCAACCATGGAAACGCTACATTACCGTAAACGAAATAGACAGGTTCGCCAACATACAAAGGTCTGTCTTCCCCAGTCAAATTTGCAACGTTGGCACAACCTTTAAAATCTCCCATTGACCGTGTGCCATTCCTCTGTATGCAGAAAGAAACTGAATCGGGGCTATGGTTAACTGTGTAGGAAGGAGGCATGGCATCTTTATTGCCTATCAGAGACATTTTAAAGGAAATCAAAGATTGGAAAGGACAAGACAGTTTATCAGAAGGTCTAATAGAAGCAACATTCGGCTTACTCCTATTTGCAAAAAGCGAGTATCCCAGGGGAGTCAAAACACGTTTCTCAAAACTATTCAAATTGGTGCCATCAAAGTTCCCTGAGACGCTATCATTCCATCGGCCAAAGAACAGTGCTCTAAGAGAAGCATAGCAGGTAGTTGTCAACGGTAAAGGATGAATATACCAACCTAGCCCCTTATCCCTGTGTTGCGGTAAATGTGAACAGACCCAGCAGTTGGATTTATTAAAAATGGCATGTGTAGCATTCATGATAAGTAGCAAGGTATTATTATGATATCTCTTCCTATGCTGGAAATCTCTAGGAGACAAAGTATGCGAATGTACAAAAGGTGTGGGGACAGTGGGCACATTTTCAGTCGGTAGCAAAAACTCTAAAGGATGAGTTTCTTCAAAATACCAAAGGCCTAAAACAGTGACTATTATAAAACCAAATATTATCATAAAAACACAGCAATACGTTTTCGGGGCCCAAATTTTCTGTCCATTGTCCTGGCCGGTCACCCGATCATTTTCAAGTCCAATACAAGCGGTGGCGGTAGCAGGCATTGTAGTCTTCGGATGGAAACCCCAATGTTTGTTGCTGGCGACCCCCCGGTCGCGCGATTTCTTTAGTCCTTCCACAACCCTGGCCAACAGAATACCCCTCCTCAAATTCGGGCAAAAGCAAGCCCTCGATGATCCTTTCCTTCCTTGAATGCACAGCTGAACCGTGCCGTATGTCTATCAGATGCACAGCAGAACCGTGCCGTATGTCTATTTTCTCGAATGTAAATGGTACCTGGCTGTTCCTGGTACTGATTGATCCGGACACAATGTGTTGTCACTTCCCGTTGGAAGCAACGTATCAGAGGTAAGTGAAGTTGGAACAGCAATTTCTGGGAGCAACATTTTTGGAGAGTGCGGAGACAAAATGGCAGCTTCCCCAAGCCTCACGGGCTCAGAGATATTCTCCAACACACTCTCAGTGCTAATCACTGCTTTGGGATCATTGGTTGCAGGGTTAGCGAGGGGTTCTGTTTCTTCTGTAACATGTGGCATGAGTGAGGAAGTTTCTTGACATGCGACGCGTGGATCCAATGCTTCCGGCCTGCGACGCGCACCTCTGTCTGGGTGACCAGCAGGACCTGGAATTTGCCCCGCCACCGAAGTGCAAGGCAAGTGGAGCGCTCAAAGGACTTCACGAGCACCCACTCCCCAGGCCGTATGCTGTGACCCAGGCCCTCGCATCATACAGGTAAAGCCTCTCGTACCTGGTGATAAATCAAATACAGGTTTTTAGTCAACTGACTACACTAGTCTGAAAGTAATACATTTTCAACGTTTTTTAAACTTTGACATTTTGGAAGGTTCCAGATATTAGCAGGTCTCCCCATTACCACCTCAAAGGGAGAGAGACCAGTCTTAGTTTGATGGGTTGTACACATGGCTAGTAACACGATCGGTAAGGCGTCCGGCCATTTTAGTTTGGTGCCGGCACACGTTTTAGCGAGCTTGTTCTTGATAATGCCATTGTGTCTTTCCACTAGTCCGGCGCTCTGAGCATGTCTGGCCGAATGGAATCGTTTGTCAATTTGCAATGCCGTACATATCTGTAGGATTACAGCAGCGATAAAATGTGGACCATTAACAGACCAGATAACTCTCGGCAAACCAAATCGTGGAAATAATTCCTTTAACATGGTTTTTGCAGTGGTTATGGCCTTAGCATCTTTGACAGGGAAAGCCTCGACCCACTTACTAAAAGCACAAATGACCAAAAGGACATATTTTAGATTGTTGCATCGTTCCATTTCAATAAAATCAAAGTGGATTACTTCGAATGGGACAGAGGGTGGCCCAAAACTTCCACTTGGAGTTGCTGTCCCCTTTCCCACATTATGTTGTAGGCAAATCATACAGTTCTGGACGTAATGCTGAGCAATTTTTGAAATTTTGTCATTTACCCAAACTTTTTCTAACATTTTCGTCATCTGCTGGGCACACACATGCGTAGGACCGTGTGCCATGATAACCATCATCATCACATAAGCATCAGGAAGTAGCCATTTTCCATCACCCATGTCCACCCAACACCCATCATCATCGAGTTTCCCCAAGCCCTCAGCCCACCTCTTGGATTCTTCTAATGTGGCATCGGCTTGGATATCCCGTACAGACCCAACGCCCTCATCCATTACATAGGCATTTACAGTCTCCCTTGAAACATATATAACCGTAAAGAGATCAGTGGCAGTTTGTCTAGCTATTTGATCAGCGAAAGCATTCCCTTTCCCAATATTATCTACATTCTTTTGATGTGCTGCACTTTTTACAACTGCTAACTGAGTCGGAGCACAAGCGCTGAGAATAGGTGTACTATCAGGGAGCCATGTTGAATCTTGGTGCCATGTGAAGTTAAAAACCCTCTTTCTGACCAAAGTCTCCCAAAGTTGTGAGCCACCCCAAAGGCATACTGACTATCAGTATATATATTTACTGTAAACCCTTTGGAAAGTTCACAAGCTCGGGTCAATGCTATAATCTCTGCGGCCTGCGCGGAGTTATGCGTGATTCTCTTGGTTTCCACAATCGTGCTCAATGTGGTGATTGCATAAGCGGATGTGGATGTACCATCCGGAAGTTTAAAACAGGAGCCATCACAAAACAGCTCCCCTTGTGCATTAACCAAAGGAGTGTCTTTCAAATCAATTCTGCCCTTTGTTTCTTGTTCGGTCATATACAAACAATCATGTGACTCTTCATCGCCGCAAGTAGTATCTTGCGGAAAAGGTAGGAGTTCAGCCGGATTAAGAACACAACACCTCTTAATTTGAATGTGAGGGGCAAACAAGATCAATTCATATCTCGTCAACCATGCAGAAGTGAGGTGTTGTGTTTGAGTTCGGTTCAATAGAACATCTACAGAGTGAGGCACCATCAGGGTCAGATCATGGCCTAGGAACATTTCCTCACTCTGTTTAACAGACGCAGCAGCAGCAGCGACAGCACGCAAACATCTTGGCAAAGCGCATGCTACAGGATCAAGGGTGGAAGAATAGTAACCGCACGGCTTATTCTTCCCTCCATGTTCTTGCGTTAATACAGCCAAAGCACATCTATCACATTCATGCACAAACAACACAAAGGTCTTTTCATAATTTGGTGTGCCCAAAACTGGTGCAGAGCATAATGCAGTCTTAAGCAAGTCAAACGATTGCTGGTGTTCCGAGGTCCATGGCAACGACGAAGAAATGCCCTTCTTCGTCAAGGCCAGCATCGGTTTTATCACTAGTGAAAAATTTGGGATACACAACCTACAGTAAGAAGCCATACCTATCAAGGCCCTAACTTCCTTCTGTGTATTTGGGACAGACATGCCAGAAATGTGTTTTATTCTTTCAGGTGTCAATCTTCTTCCCTCCTTTGACAGGAGATAGCCTAAATAGGTGACCTCCTGACAACAATATTGACATTTTTTAAGCGAAGCTTTGTGACCATGCTTAGCTAGATGAATAAGTAATAACACTGTGCCCTCATTACAGGCACTCTCAGAGTCAGCAGCTAGAAGCAAATCGTCAACGTACTGAAGCAAAGTACAGGTAGAGGGCAATTCAAGGGTATCAAGTTGTTCTTTCAAAGCCCTACTATAAATACTAGGACTCTCTGTGTACCCTTGAGGTGCACGAGTAAATGTAAACGAGCGTCCCCCTAAGGTGAACACGAACAAATATCTACTATCCTTGTGTATAGGAATACTAAAGAATGCATTCTTTAAGTCCACAACACTAAAGTAAGTAACTGTAGCTGGAATCATGGTTAGGATCGTCGTCACATCAGGCACAATTGGAAATTGTGGTGCCACAACTTTATTAATGTCACGTAAATCAATTATAAAACGGAATGGAATTACATTATCGCCTTTCTTGTACACGGGTAAAATCGGACTATTACACAAACTTCCTGAAATTTCTTCAATCACACCGCGATGCACAAAATCGGAAACAATACATTTCAAAGCTCGCTCGCCCTCAACCGAAATCTTAGACTGGGGAATGCGTGGCAGCTCAATTCCATGTTTCAAAACTATCTTAACAGGCTCAATCTGTAAAACACTGACATCATTGTCGTTGACAGCCCACAAGCTCTCTGGTACATCAATGAATTCTGGAGGCAAAGGTCTAGTCAAAAATTGCGAGGCAGAAAATTGCTGTGGTGAAATCGTCAAGCGTACTCCATCAGAAGAACAATAAATCACTGCATTTAATTCTTTTAACAAATTCAACCCCAGCAAGTTCTCTCTGCAATCCGAAGTCAACAGAAAAGGACACTGGTCTGTAAAGGGACCCAAAGAAATAGGTACCGGCATAGAAACCAGACAAACAACTGGTGTACCGGAAAACCCTACAGAAACATTTGTTTGCCCTGACAGTGGAATGTTTGGAACCTGTGAATGATCAATGGAACACTTCTGTGCTCTAGTGTCTATCAAAAACTGATATTTCCTATTTCCCACTACCATTTCAACGTAGGGACCTTTCTGATTGACGGGAATAGGTGTAGGTTCCAAACCCTGCTTTGGGCAATCCTAACGAAACAGAATATTATCAAAAGGAAGCTCTTCAGATAAATATGCAGCGGAAGGATGATCAAATATATTCCTAGTGTCCGCACTCGGAGTCTGATTGTCCTGCGAACAAGGTTGCTGAGGGTCCTGTGTAAACTGACTTCTTCCAGGGCCCCCTACGCCCGGCGACCTCTGGATCGCCTACCCATATTACCAAATGTATTATTCGACCTTTGCTGAAGGACGGGGCATTGTGCTCACCAATGACCCTCTCGACGACAATAAGCACACTGATTAATATTCACAGGACCCAAGGGCACATTCCCCTGTGGGACATACTGACCTCTAACCTGAGAATTACCCCCTCTGGGGCCCCTAACAATTTGCTGCAGTAGCACTTTAGTTTTTAAATCGCCTTTCCGTTTTTCAATCCTATCTTTTTCACTATTGACACGGTTCTCATAGTACTGAGCCATGTGCAGTACTTCTGATTGTGATTTCGCCTGCCAAGCGCTCTCAGAAGACATAATCTGTGACTGGTTGTCAGGCAGTAATCCACCTACAAATTTGTCCACAAATAATCTTTTCCCAGACTCTGTGCCTAAGTCTTGTCCACTGAAATCTGAGAATACCTATTTGAACCGATTGAAGAACTCGGTAGCACCTTAATATCACCTGTTGTGGTCTTTCGCAGCTGGCCTTTTCCCATCAAGTCTGGTTATATTCGCCCATGTATCTCCCAACCCGGGTACATCGTCAATAGTTCTAACTTGTTTCCATAAGTCTACGAGCAGGAGTCAAGGAAACAACAAATCAATGTCACCTAAGGTGAACACTGAGGATTGCAAAACAGATTCCATCTCTTTATAGAACCCTGTCGGATTTTTCCTAATGTCAGGAATAGACTGTCTAATGGTGTTCACTTCCTGCCGTGAAAACGGGACGTGAACAAACTGTGATACATAATGTGCGGGAATGTCCACAGCGACTATACCCCGTGCAGCATCGGCCGCAACCTCAACCTTCAGGACAAATGTCGGAGGAACCTCTCTCATAGGCAACTGAGATGTAGGCAACTCCGAACGCTTACTAAGCAACAGAGCCAAGTCGAGTGCTAAAGCAGTCGAAGAAGTGTCAAGTGAAAAAGCTCTCTTATAAATGCTCAATAACTCTGCGGGACAACTAATCTTCCTTTTTACACATTCATCCTGCAGGTACTCTACCATTACCTGTATCACTTTCCTCTGCATTTCCAACGTATATTGACTATATGTGTCATATACCTCAACTGGAGTTATTGATATGTCTGAAATCCATCTAATTGCATCTTTCTTACAAATTTGCATTTCCTCCGATATCGGTTTACGACACAGAAAGAACCGTTTCTGTACATAAATATTCTCCTCTTCATCATCCTCATTCTGTATCTTTTCTAACTCCTTTCTATACCCAAATAACCTCTCGACATGCTCATTTACCTTCTCCACAGTGTCTCTGGAAAGTGCTAAAGTATTTAGATCCCTCAACCCTTGCGGAACATCTGTATTATTTAATCTTCCCCACATTATACATAACTGAATCCCTAAACCTTCAATAGAAACATTTTTCTCAGGAAAATTATCCGTATTACAAAGTGTGGAAAAAAACACTAGGTTGATCATCCTTCTCCATATAATGCTTAGCCCATGCAATTAACTTACGTTTCTTCTCCGGTGGTACAGTACTGCGAGTGACAACCTTTGACCCTGCACCTCGATCGATTACAAGCGGCTCAGGACCACTTGGAAGAGAGGGAGCAGACAAATTCGATGGAAGTACTATAACTGGTGCAATAAAAACAGGCAGAGGAGCAGGTGGAGGGACAAATACTTGAGGAATAGGAGCAAGGGGTTGAGCAGGGAGAACAGGAATAACAGCAGGAAGAGGTACAGCAGCGGGAAGAAGAACATACAGAGGTGGTGCAGAGGCACCAGGCCTTCGTTCATTTAATATTTTGTCAATAAACTCATCAGAAATATGAAGATCTTTGGAAGGATAGATTTTCTGAATGCCAAGTGAGAAAGCCCTATCCATATTTCTAACCGACTCAGACTGTTTATCCTGGTCATATAACAACGCTTTTTCGGCATTCGTTTTATGACGGCGCGCATGTTTCTCTCTATTCTTAAGCTGTTGTAACGGTTCTTTTTTCCCAATTCTGTAAAACATCAAATGCTGCAGGTCTAGCCTTTTTCTTTAACAAGACTGACTCCAAATATTCAATACGATGGATCTCAAAACTACAATTGATTGGCCACTGAAGTTCGGAGGCATGTCTGGTTTGTCTGTGCCAAATATCATTAAATACTATACTTCCAATGCCATGCTTACAGTACATAGTACATGCCGGCGACCCCTCCTGTGGTGCCGGCGGCTAAATTCCAACGATTGTCTATCACTGCGGAATAATGCCCTAAAGCAGGTAGACAATTTCCCAGGCATATCTCAAATTCTTGGTGTTACCTGGTCAATAATTGTGTCTGCAGATACAATGCGCCAAAATTCAAAATGTAAGGGTTGAATTAAGAATCGGGTCACGACTCACCTGACCAAACCTAAGTAATCTTACCTCGTGTATGGTGATTTCGGCAAATCTGCCCACCTCGATAAGTGGACCCTCGTCAAGATGCCGTCTCAGACCACAAGCTAATCGTCCAGGGATTGGGTCGTGCAGCGCTGCTGAGGTGTCGCGTCTCATCCAGGGGCCCCTTTCTTTTTGTCACACCGTCCGATCCCGGTCCGATAGCGTGTGTCAACCTTCAACAATCCGGCATGAATCTTGAGGGTCCCAACTGTGAAAACAGAAATAAAATATCGAGGCAGAATACCCCAAAAGGAAATACACCAGACACAGGTTACAAAGAAACATACAAAGTACTTTATTCTATACTGAATTCCATTACAAAAAAACAGAGCAAAATCAGATAGCTATCGGCCCTCAGTACAACACAACGAACTCCAGCTTGGTTCAGTGTGTTCAGTGAGAGACGTTGTACATTAGAATGCATTCGCTTTTTATACATTTTGTGGGCGCGATGCCCAACCCCACTTCGGGTTAATATTCCTTTTAATATATCACCAATTCTAGGGTTCGTGCCGAGTCTCAAATAACCGCATATAACTGGTTGTCTTTTAATACATGTAACAACAAGCGTATGCATTAACTGTGTATTCTAAAGTTTCCCAAGCAGGCCTTCTTAAACATAAATACAATGTAGTAAGACAGATGTTCTTTGTTCAGTATGTAAATACATTGCCTTAATATATGCTTGTGGATTAGTTTCATTGCACGAGTAATCCCTTTACACATAGGTCAACGAAGGACGAGGTCTCAGTTCATGACCTCAACAAGTGGCCTGCAGGCAAATTACAAATTAGCTATGTACAGAGGTCAAGACGGCCATGTTGTATTCTGCAATGACATTGTCCACCATTTTAGCTCACAGGGTGACTTTTACACAACAAATCCTAAAATGGCGGTTTGACCTAAAATGGCGGCCTACATAGATTTAAGGTCAGGACCTTGCAACACAGATTTCTTTCGCAAGCGACTTTCAAGCAGCTTGGCGTAGGCCAATAGTAATATATTTATTACAATAGGAGGCACGATATACTTTCTAATCCGACAGAGCCATTCCCCCTTTCAATTCTTCACACATCAGGCAAACTCACAGGGGAGAAATGCGGGGGTCCTGATTGGCCTTAGAAGCTCACTCCAGGCGAGGGTACTACTCACGTTAGAAGACAAACAGGGGAGGTTCCTATTCCTACAGGTGCAACTGGTGATGTTTGGAACACTTTATGCAACAAATACAGGGCAAGAAGGGTTTCTTCATGAAGTGCTCCTGAAGCTAGAAAAATTTGCAATAGGGGAAGGTATCCTCTCTGGTGATTTCAACCTGGTGTGGGATCCCACTAAGGAAAGGAGCTCAGGGAAAAGCCATGGAGGAAGCCCTCAGTCTAAACTGTTGAAAGAAGCTTTCGACAACATAGCCCTCATGTTTGGTGAGAGAAGAAAGTGTGTGAAGTTGGTTTAACGTGTTTCTCGCATGTATATCAGACCCTTTCTAGGATTGATTACGTATGGGTGTCAGCAGCCTTTCTGGGAGAAATGGGAGCAATAAAGTTGGGATCCATATTACTTTGTGATCATGCACCGCTGATAGTTATCATAAAAAGATGGGAACCACGTAGAGGGCTATGGGCCTGGTCACAGATGAGGTGGTGGTTGAGCGCTTGGGAGATACGATAGATGGGTAGTTCACAGACAACGATAATCAAGAAACGACACAAGAAAGGATCTGGGAGGCATTCAAAGCTGTAATAAGGGTTGAAAATACCAATAAAACAAATAAAAAAAAAACAGTGGGTCAGAGGGAACGCGAAGGGGTGTGTGGGATAATATGTGGGGCTGGAGATACAGGGTGAATTTAGAAGGGGTAGGACCAGGGCACTTTGTAGACGATATAGGACCCAGGTTGAAATATTAAAATGTGCCCCACCATTATAAAAGCAATATATTATAATTAATTTGTAAGTAAACTGGTGTTGCAGAAGTTCCCCAAATGAAAATAATGTATCTCTTGAGATATTGGGCCTCATTAGGGGTCCGGTGGTAACCCTGCCGGTGCTACCAGCGGGCTGCCACCGGACCGTAATACTTTACCGGCATCTGACTTTTACAAGTCTATTATAAGTCTGGCGGCCGGGAAGTCATGCGCTGCTACATTTGTTAATCCTCATTCCCATAGAGTCCTGTCGGACTCTATGGGAGTGGGGACACAGGAATACCGGCACTGTTATCAACTGGGCCATTGCTCCGGTGACAAATCTGCCTACCGTGGCCGATGTGCCCGGCTGTCATGTCCCCGGTCACAAGACGCCATTCCAACAGACCTCTCCCTTTTTCCCACTTGCCTCCACGTATCCACCGACGGCGGTCGGGCGACAGCTCCTGGCAGCACAACAAGATCAAGAGGGTCCTATGGCCCGGATCGAGCCCCTTACCTCCAGTGGCGGTCACCATGGTGCCTTTCCACGCTGCACCGTGGTTATCAACTTTGCCTGGGGGCTAGTTGCCCGAAACAACACGTGACCAGGAACTAACGTTCTTGGATGGTCGTGCGAGATGTGGAGCACATATCACGTGACCAGGAAGCGATCTTCATTTTCAGTAAACACGTGACACGGAACGTAGGCCACGTGATACGATCACGTGAACTTCTCAGCCATTCAAAAGAAACAAGCGAACACTCGCACAACGCTTCACAGCTGCTTACGGCAGAGACTGTTTGGCGTTCACCTTGTTCTTGCTTCCTCTGGATTGCTTTGATCACGGATTGCTTCACAGACCTGCTCTTGCTTCTCCTTGGTACCGCTGCTATGTTGGTCTTACCCGGAACTACGAACTTGGCTTTTTCCACCCGGATTTGCTCTTGGATTATCCCTTGTTGTGGACGCGACTGCTTGGTTTCTGACCCCAGACTGTGTTCTGGACTGATTACGGATTCCCTTGTCTTTGTGCCTTGCTCACGTTTCTCTGCTGAAACCAGGTGTTAACCTTTCATGAAGAGTGCCACCATATTTGTCATCTGTCGCCTGCCGCCGTCGACCACTGTAGACCCCTGCCCAGTTCTACATCCAGGATAGCCTACCATCTGCATTTGGGTAAGCCATCTTGTGTGCCTTGTTCCTTGCTCCCATTTCTGTATTACTTTCACTTGCCTAACCTCGTTGCTTGTCTTACAGTGGTCAGGGGGGTCCTTCCGGCGTTCCTGGTTCCAGGCTGACGGTACTCCACACCTGTGACCCCAAAGACTGCACGGGCAGTTATATTATTATTTGCCCGCGTCGTACTTGGGGACAGAGGTTTCATCGTCTACACGACCATCAAGTCTTAACACCAGCAGGGTCAGACCTGACGCGCACAGCGGTCCCGGTAGGCAGACTTGTAGTTTGCCAGTCCAGAAACAAGGGTGCCAGTGAGTTTACCGCCACCCTTGTTTCCGGACTGGCAAACTTATAGTGAAGCCCATTGTTAGGTTAAGGAGTGTTTAGTTATGGCTATTAGGTGGTGTAGAAAGTACAACCTTTAAGTCAAAACTATTGTCATTAAAATAAGAGCTTTAAAATAAGAGCTTCAAATAAGGGCTTTGAATAAGAGTCTGTAATGCTTTTCACTGGAAATGACATATGAGGAAGGATACATAGGCTTTTTGTGTTGTTTGGTATGTGTCCATCCATTTAACGCCCATCTCTAAGTCAATGATTTTCTACCCTTTCCCAAACATCCACACCTAAAACCATACCCCTTTTGCACTATTTTCCTGCTTTTATATTGTGTGCTGAATTTGCCAACCGTTTTTACTTCCAAAACGGCAGCCACCATATGTTAATGTTTCTAAAACTTTTTTTTTTTTTTTTAAATACACTGGTACTTTTAAGTTATGTAATATATTTTTATTTATTTTGTATTCAAATAAACAACTTACTTTTACAGATACGTTTTGTTGCAAAATGTCTCTGGAAATGTCCATGACTTGTTGGTGTTTATGTTTGTTTATATTTATGAATTTATAACGCTCTCCCGCTACCCGAGGGCTTAAGGGCACTAACTAAAAAACAGAAAACAACACAACATATAAAGCCTAGAAGATTTGATTATACTGAAAGATCATTAGGTTGACAAATTAATCTAGGCGAAAAGAAAAGTGTTCAGTTTCTTCTTAAAATTCTCTGTCAAGGCTATATTTCTAAGGGCCAGCGTCAAGGCATTCCATGCTAATGGAGCTGCTATGCTGTATGCTCCGTTGCGAGCTTTATTGGTGTTGCATCGGGTCGTTTTTAAGAAATTTGTATTGTCAGATCTCAAAGACCGGGTGCTGGATTTTTCTACAATGGCTTCCATTAGAAAGGATGGCATTTGGCCCACAAGGCATTTATGGGTTATAGGTAACAACCTAAAATGCACCCTGGCCTTTATGGGGAGCCAGTGAAGGCTCCTTCTTGCTTATGACACGTAGTCCCTCCGGTGAAGTCCCTTAACAACCCTCACTGCCCCATTCTGGATGACCTGGAGGCAGTGAAGTTCTGTTTGGGTGATGCCTACTAAAAGACTACAACAATAATCCAATTTGGAACCTATAATAGCCCTGGCTAGTGGCTCTGGGTTTTTTTCAGAAATTAGAGGGCGAAGATGGTGAAACAATTTGATGAAGTAAGAAGAAGAGGAAACTAAGCTATTCACCTGAGCCTTCATATTTAGGTTCTTATCGAGAATGATACCTAAGGTCTTCACCTTATTCTTCACTTCAATAATGCAGCTGTCTATGTTGAAATTATTGTACATCGGACCTAGTTTCTCAAGTTTAATATCCGAGCCAACAGTCATGAGTTCTGTTTTGGCATTGTTCAGTGCCAGGTCATTCGCCACCATCCAGTTGTGGATCTTTTGATAAACTTTATTGATGTGTATTTCGTCATCACAACGTGAGCCTGGAATAGGTATGACACATTGTGTGTCATTAGCGTAGTTAGCAAAAACAATCCCTTCTTGTTCTAACAAATAAAAGAACGGAATCATAACGATATTGTAAAAACACAGGGAGGCACAAGCTCCTTGCAAGACCCCTAGCAAAGTTGTTAGTTTTGCTTCTGCGAATTCACTCGCCACTCTCACCTGTCTGCCACTCAGGAAAGAGGTGATCCATTGGATAGCCTGAGTTGAAAAGTTGTCAGTTTCCCTTAACCTGGTGGACAGAATGGAATGGTTCACCAGGTCAAAGGCTGCCGAGAGGTCTAGGATCATGAGTAGAGCTGTTTGACCCCTGTCCATGCGTTGATGCAGATGGGATTGCGAGGCTAAGAGGGCCGTCTCTGTCCCATGGTTATGACAAAATCCAGATTTATATTTATGAAGGATCTGATTATTATTTTTAAAAAGGGAGATCTGATTATACGCTACTCTATCCAGGATTTTCAACAAAAAAATGTGTTAGTAATAGGTCTATAATTAGAAGGTGTCAAGGGACAGAGATTAGATTTTAATAGGGGAGTGATCCAGGCATTTTTATGTCATCAGGAACCTTATTCTGGTCGAAGGAGGCATTAACAAATTTCGTGAGTGCAGGAATCAGTATGGGTGAACACTCCTTCATCATGATAGCAGAACATACCCCTTACAGGTAGTGATTTTTAATTGATCAATAATTTTCTCAAGTTCTTCTTCAGATACCGGCGAGAAATTAAACGTCTGAAGCTCCTTATCCTTGTTAGGAGGAGTATGCACATTGGCTTCCAGATCTTTTTTACTCATAGTTTTTTCTCTTCAGTGGCATCTTTGATCCTCTCTAGTTTGTAGAACATAGCTTCCTGGTATTTGTACACCAGATATCATTGTTTAGAATAGGGTCTTAGAAAGGACCCTGAATAAGTTCTTGCTCTTTTAAAATTTTAAAGAGTTCCTTGCTATCTGACTTAGCATTCACTATTCTGACATCCAATTAATCCTTTTTGGCTGAGTTCATAGCCAATTTGTAATTAGCATCAGCTGTTTTATAAGCGGCTAGACTGTATGGGTCTCGACACTGTCACCAGGCATAGAACAGCTTCATTTTTATAGCCTTAAGTTCTATAAGATTGTTATTGAACCAAGCATTTCTTGTGCGTTTAATTTGGTGTTTTACCTTGACAGGAGCTAACCTCTCTGTGGCTGCACTTAGATAATTCACAAGAGTATTGTTAATTTCTTCTAGACTTCCTAAATTGCCAATTTCTGCATTCAGGTTCGTAACCCATGAACTAAGGTTCTCTATAGTCAGATTCTTACGACCTCTGACAGATGAAGAAACCTTAGACTCAGTCAATCTTTTAGTAAAGTAATTGATCTGGGTCTGAAAATATATGCAGAAGTGGTCCGACCAAGGACATGGTTTAATCTCGATGTCTGATAGATTGAGGTTATGGGTAGAAACCCAGTCCAAGGTATGCCTCTTAATGTGTGTGGGCTCTCTAATAAAATGGGAGAAGCCCAGGGAATCAAGAGCAGTCTCCATGGCCCCTGCAGTGGCATCCATGCCACTGCCCAGTCCAAGGTTAAAATCACCTAAAAAGAGTAATTTGGTGTTGAGTTTAAGAAAAGATAGCAAATAGTTGCTCAATTGAATCGGGAAGGTGGAAACTTGTGTCGGGGCAATATAGACTAACCGGATATTAAGTGTGGTTTCGTCACTAATTCCAACTTTTACCAATAGAAGTTCTACTCCTGGTATAACATCAATCTTACTTTCCCAGGTTTTTAACTCTGATTTGATGATGAGGTCTACTCCTCCCCCTCTGCTATCTACTCTATCCTGTTTTATCATATAATACCACTCCGGTAATGCCAGTGCCAGTGCTGGATCTGCAGCTTCATGACTCCAGGTCTCAGTGAGGGCGCAGATATCCAAATTACATTCTTCAATATGGGTAGACACTTCAGTCGCATGTTTAAGAAGCAATCTGGTATTAAGCAGCATATATTTCAAAGTGCAAAGCAGGTGTACTCTTGTTATCCTCCTGAAAGCCTGAATTTTGTTTAGGAATAAACTTCTCTGATCTATTAGATCGGGCATAATATTTATGTGTATTCCATATTATGATGGAAGGAAGGTTTAACACTAATGTATGGCACTGTATAAAGGGTCCCGCTTGTACCCCCTCAGATGCTTCCTCCTCCACGTGGGCCTTAAAAGCAACCTCAAGGTGGCGGAGGGGAATGATGATAGAGGTGTGGGGGACGTCAAGAAGATCCAATACGCTTGGTATGTGATTTTCCTTGGGAAAGGCCTCACGGGGGTAGGAGATAGGCTCTGTTGGTCGAATGTTGGATGTGCAGTATGTTAGTGATGAAAGTATGATGTGATTGGGTCTGCAGTATGTTTTTTTTTCGGCAAGGTAGCCATTTTCTTTCCACATTGGAAGAGAGAGTTCAGCCTGGTTGGGATGGCATGGCGATACCAGAGGAGTAGAGTGAAGGCACAAAAAAAAGCAAACAGGAGTGTAAGAGAAACTTCCTAAAGGCTCCGCCTCGAGAGATGGGGGTCAGCATGTGGCTGTGTAGCATTGCAATTCTTTCTAATGATTACCTTTCATACGAAAAAGAAATCGGCGCACCGTCTCTCTGAATGAAAACATCAGTTCTGAAATAGTTATATTGAAAACACAGTATTTATAAGCACTTAGTACAGCAGATCAAATGCAGTCACTAAAATAAATATATATGAGGCTGTGTCGTGACATAAGTCGACAACCTTTACCAACATTGCATGCTGAAAAGGTACTGCAGCCGATCGCGCAGTTTAAAAAGATTGTTTGCTATCGTAAGTGACAGAGAGGCCACACGACCACCTGTGGAAACATGACAGCTGGTTTATGTGCGGTGTGGTATAGACAGTCTAGATATCCCTTCCTCGAGACTGCTCTGAGCACACCAACGCCGGCGAGCCAGCAAGCCTGTTTTGACACACACAGACAACAATTTCCTGAAAGGATCTAGAAGTGCTTGGACACAGAACATTCAGCCACTGAGACCTAAACCACTTGTCACAACAAACCACCTACGTCAGGATGAGAACTCGGGTCAGCGAGGTTTAGAGTCAACAGTTTAACCAGTTAGCCATAGCTCACACGCGACAGAGCTTACCTGGAATGTTGTGGAAGTGCACAAACGTACCATGAAAACACAGTCTTCCTTTTAGTAAAGCCTCTGCTTTATTTGTCACGTTCCCTTGCGCAACATAGCACAACAGACACACAACTCTTGCCCACTTTCGAAAGCTTAATGTTTATTCCAGATTTGCTACATCCACAAATTATACAGGGAAATTAATTATTTACCCTCACAAGATAATTACAACTATAAAACACACAACACAAATGGGTGAGACAGTGCAACTGATTCGAAATCCGGGATCATCGCACATATTACAAGTACATAAAAAAAAGCTTGTGGGGTTAGTTATTAAAGATGTGTGAAGAGTAGATATTGTTGATTTGATAGCGCAAGTGTTTTGCCACGCTAATGAGAAAAACTTTGAAACTACAGATTGTACAAACTGAAGATAAATGAATCTACACTGCACAAGGACCGCCTTCCCATGAATACAATTATGAAAATGGCATTCACCCAAAGTACTCTACATTAAAAGATGGCAGGCTTAGCCGTAAAATATACAAGTAGAGATTCGTAGTTCATGAACACACGGGTACGTTTTTTGCCTTGCTGGTGGTAATTTTGCAATTTCAAATTCTCTCTCTCTCTCTCTCTCTCTCTCTCTCTTTCTCTCTCTAGGATATATTGAGCAATGTGTGGGTACATTGACGGATTCTTATGGAGTACTACCCCACCACTCCCTAAAAATGGCCCCAAACCCCCCACCACTCCCTAAAAATGGCCCCAAACCATGGTTTGGGGCCATTTTTAGGGAGTGGTGGGGTAGAACTCCATAAGAATCCATCTCGTTTTCACGAGAGCTAGGGATTCTGAAGCACTGAGATTTAAACAATCGGAGGAGCTATCACTATCTGCAGTCTGCTTCAGGGTCGCTGTGTCCTTACATAAGATTCGTGGGGCAGGGTGGCCACTGGCAGGCCACACCCTGCCATGCACAGGTTCTATGTCCATTGCATCCCCTCTGTCCTGGAACTTTTCAGGCATTCAGAAAATGATTGTTTTTTGTTTTTACCAACGTGGATATGGAGCCCTCTGTCTAAATTGGGGGTCAGGGTAGTGTAGCGTTTCTCTGTCTCATGCGTGCTTTCCCCCTGGCAATGCATCTGCAAATTATGGGTTATTTTTTCCTTTCTCCTGCAGGGCAGTGAAATCACTCCTAGGGTCAGTGGCATTGGGAATCTCAGCTAACTGCAACAGAGCACGCGACCCACTATTTTGCAGAAGTGTACCCAGTGACATTGGGTAAAGTGGGAGGGTTTATGATGACTGGCGTGCTTAGTAATCTATTGCAGAGCAGCATTATGATAGGTGGTCTCTGACAGGGTTCTTTTCTGAGAGTGTGAGAGGAAGAAGGTGAAGCAATAGGTTCCTGGGGAAGGATCTGTCGGGGAGTTTCTCCCGGGGTCAGCTGGGCCGTCCGCGGACCTCCGGGCTGGGAGGCCCAAACTCCTCGCGTGTTTCCCAAAAATGAGTATGAGACACACACAAGAAGCAAGGTGATTCCGCTGTTTATTGAACAACGGCAGGGATGGGTCTAGGATCGTACGCGTCCGTCCAGACTCTCGAAATTCATGGGGCTCGCAGGCCCCTTTTTGCCTCAGTATGACGCGCTACTTGCGTCACCTGGGAAAGTTAGCAAAAAAACCTATCGCCACTCTGGATTGGTTCCTCGAGTGGTAGGGTTAGTATAGCATACGTATAGAGAAAATTGTTAGTGGTTAAGGGTCAGTCAGGTGGCATACTTGGGTTGTCCCTTCTATTAGATACTTGAAAATTGTTACACGAAGACCCCTAATGATTGGCTAATGTTAGTGGCGTCAGTGATGAGTGCCCCATGTTCTGATTGGTCCACTCGCGAGCCCCCCAGCCTGGGACCATCGTTGTTCCCAGCTCGCGGTGTACCTGTCATTTGCAACAATATGTAACTATGTGTTCGTGCAGACAGTGCGTGGATTTGCTCATAGGCCTGAGAGCAGACCATTCCCATTGCTGTAGGTGGCCATTGGGTCATTTCATTGTTGCAGCCTGTGTCCCAGACGTGAGACCCAGGCGACTTCTCCCTCGTGGGTCTGGCTCCTTGTCAGGTTTGGCTTGGTCACGTGAGGAGAGACCGTGGCTGAGGCAGAATTCTGCACATTTAAAGTTGTATTTGCCTCTGCGTGCCTGGTTCTGCTTACAGGTGTGACCTTGGCGTCGGTTGGTAGCATACGAGTTGCAACATCGCTCCCTTGGCTGCCAGCTCTCGCTGGGCTCGTTCTGCAGGGTCAGCAATTGTACTCTTGCTCGCTCAGTGTTCATGGTGGCTCTTGCTTGCGGCCTACTTGGGCCTGGTTCATAGGTGGGGATGTGTAATACACGGCACTTATGTTGCGGTGTCACATGGCTTCATAGGCAGTGTCATGTCTTCGTTGTGTTTTCATCATGATACAAGGGTCGGGAGAAGCGTCAGCAAGCATGTAAACGAGTGCTTTGTGCGTCTTGCGTTTCTGCATTTTGGAGAACCTATGTGAAAAATAATAAAGATGCGCGTCAGTGGGTGTGTCTGTCACCTACGTCATAGCACTGAGTATATTCTTCGTGTGGATTGGTGTGGGAGTGTCCAGTGTGCATGGTAGCACGCGTGTTCTGACAGTTGGCTAGGTCATCATGGTATCTCTAACGATGTAAGTCCTTATTGTGGAAGGCTTAGTCGAGTTCATCCATGCCGCAGGTGTCGGCTTGAGTAGGGCAGGCTGGCGGGCAGGCTGGTGGGCACATCCGTATGTTCTTGTACCAGGGTATTTGGTCGTCTGGTAGATAGACGAATTCATCTCGTGGCGGGTGTCTGGGCCGCGATCCTCTGGGCCAGGGGCGCGAGGAGATTGGGGGGAGTCTTTTCTCCCATTCTCCCACTTCAGTCCCCCCTCTGGTCGACTTGTCGACCACAAACATATCCTTTTCTCTCTCTCCTCTTACTCTCCATATTTTAGTCACTCCTCCCAGGTGTCCGTAGTGGTTGACATGGTCCTCAAATGACCAATGCATATATACACAACTTCCTCCCGGTTTGCAGTATACCCATCTTCCGATGTAGCTTCTCGGGTTTCTTGGGTTTTCGAGCTTTACGGATGGTGGGTCTAGGTGGTTGGTGATGATCTGTCTGCGCAGTTTTTCTCTTTCCTTTATTATGGTGTCTGTGTGCTGGTCATCATCTGTTGGCATCAAGGGGTGCATACCGACCATTTCGATCATCTCGTCTGTAGTGCGTGCCTTCCTGGCCTTCCAAAACCTTATTATAATCAATGCAGCTCCAGCCAGTATTATGCATCCAACTATAATCTTCAACCCGTCCGACAGCCATGACGGCATCCATGACCATAGCAATGAAAATCAGCTGTCATCCTTCTTCACTCCTTTACTTTCTTCCATCATTTTGGAGTGCATCTGGGCCAGCTGTGATACTGCTTCGGTGAGTGTACCATTGTGGGCATCGTTAGCAGGAATAAATGTGCAGCATGATTGTCCTATCTTTGTGCAAACTCCTCCTTCCATCGCTGTGAGGAGATCCAATACATATCTGTTCTGTAGTGCTACCATTCTCACCGCTCGTAGTTCCTCTTTTATTGCGTTGAATCCGTTTACTGTTGAATTAATGGTCATCATTAGTTCCCATCGGGTTATCTGGAGCCATTTAGCGTTTGCATAAGCTTGTAGTCCAGGGTGTATTATTGACGAAAAGAACATAGCAGCTCTGCTAAATAACCTGTGTTCTGGTGGGATAGAAGTGAGTGCTGTTTCCGACCTTCCCCACAGGTAGTTCCCTGTCAGAGGTTCTCCTTGTCTCTTTTTCCTGTTCAAGACATTATTGTTGTTGTTGTCGTTGTCCTTCTCCCTCTGTGATTGTACCGATCTCTTCTTCCTCTTGTTCCCTTCATCCATTTTGGGGAAGTTAGCCATGTTCACATGTTTTTGGGGCACCACTAGTGATGGTACATTGATGTGTACCATTGTGCATATACCATTCCATAACGGGGGCAGGGTGTGATATGCCTTATTTCCGCAGGCCCAGTAGTGGTCCATTATCACTGCCGTTCCTGCACCCCCCTCTGGTAACTCTAACACGCTTGCACAGTTGGTGTTGTATCCCACCTCCACATCTCCTCTGTGTTGGTAGCATAACTTGGGCGCGGTCAGCGGTAGTATGCTTATTGGGTCTTCGTCTTTCTCCATCCATGTCAACAGGGGTACGTACTTGCCCCATGTCGTCCAACATCTGTCATTGTGTTCCTTTATGGTGGTTGTATTTTCTCTTGTTACCATGTTGCTACCGACCACTCATATGTCCCATTCATTGTTCATGTACACCTTCCCTGTTATTGTTACCAGTGGCCTTTCCCAACAGCCTTGTGTACCAGGAACTTAGGTGGCGTACCAATCACAGGGTAGGTATTGTAGTGTTACTTTCTTCGTTTCTCCCTTTTCAGGGCCACTTGTCATGTACCTGAACGCTTCGGCATGCAAACTGCTCTTGTGGTAACTCAAATATGACTTGAGGAAATTGTTTTCGTACGGGTATGTGTCTCTTGTTTTCCACTCCATTCTCATCACCGTTCCTTGAAACCGCCCTCTCGTTTGAAATAGTGCCAGATATATTATACATCGTGCCGTCTTTTCTTCTATTTCTGTGGCTACGAATGTCCGAGAAGCGCTCATGGCGTATGGGATCAATGAGCAAACATAACAGCTGTCTTCTGTTGTCTGCTTACCTATTTGGGTCATGTGCTGGTACCACATGTTGTTCGAGACGTGTGCTGAATCTGTTATGTAATTATCAATACCCTTATTATCTGAGTATGTGCTGCGTTTAACTCTACTTCCTTTATGTGGAGGGTTGCTAGTACCACCTGACGTCACACCTGTTGCAGCCGTGGGAGGGGGTACGTTAGGTTTTGGTGCAGCCATAATATTGATAGCATAACTTTTCTGCCATACAGAGGCAGCCAATAGACCAGTGATGACCAATACTCCTATCATTTTTATTACAAAAGCTAGTCTCACCGGCATTTGCTCTTACCTTGCTGCAGTCCGGCAGGTTATTCTTGCGACGTTAAAGTTGCCCGCATGAAAATTCTCAATACGCTTGTTATTATGGTTAGTTGTTGTTATCAAGCTCTCCCTATCAAGTAGTTGTTCAGTGCCCAGGCGAAGAGCTGTTCCCACGCCAACCTTAATGATCTATCTCTTAGAGCAGGTAAGTGCTGGTGAAGATGGGGAAATGATTGCTCTATGGCCAAAACAAATGCGGTGTAATAGACGCGTACCCTCCTTCTTTTTAGGTACTTTGGCCTTCTTATATGATATACAAATTGGTGTGATATGGCTTCAGGGTAGTTATCATCAGTGGGTAGCATCTACTCCTGGGCAATGCACGCTGTTAGTTACTTATTTTCTCGATAATACAATTACACACGGTACCTGCATGTGCGAGAGAAGAAAAAGAGAAAACATACAAGTGTTTACATGTGTGTGTGTGCACAAAACAATGTCCTTCAATTGGGGGTGACCTTAGCGGGCAAGGGGCTTGGGGCTCAATTGGTGGAAGTCTCTTTACTTTTCGATCTCGTGACCATGGGATGGGCTGTGGGCAAGTGTCCAGCGTCTATTTCAGTACTTGTCTCTGGGGACGCTGGGGGGTGATCAGGTGTAGTGACACTAATGTCGTCAGCTGTGGTCGACGTCTCCTTCTCTGTAGGTGATGCTGTCGTTGTTCTTCCAATGGCCCTGTCGGTAACGCTAGGGCGGGTCTGGAGTTTGTAGATCTTCACGTCGTGTAGGTGATTCCAAGCATGCTTATCCTGCAATTTCACCGCTCTGGTAGCTACCTCCTCTACCAAATGAGGACCAGTAAAGCGTGGGCTGTTCCACTTTCTATTGAAGTTGCGGAGTAGCACATGGTCACCTTTAGCAATTTTGCTGAGTCCTTCCTTTTCCAATTCTTTGTCGGTGTCTTCTTGTTGACAACTCTTAGACCCGCCCCGCGTGCGCTCGAGCTGTTGAGATACAAACGCTACACTAGTAATCAAAGAAGACACATATTGGTACATTTCATCACCAAGAACAGTTGCAGTGTTTTCATAATCTGTGAATGCTCTTGATGTAGGCGTTAGAGGAAGGCGCATTTGACGTCCTGTCACCACCTCGTGAGGAGTGAGGTGGTGGTCAGACCCTGGCCTATTCCTTAGCTCAAATAGAGCTAGCGGAAGACAATACAGCCAGCTCTTCTTTGTTCTTTGCTGTATCTTTGCTATTTCTTCTTTCAATAAGCCATTCAGGCGTTCACATATACCATTGGCCTGCGTGCGGGTGATACGCACACGAAAATTTATGCTTAATGCCCAGCAAGGACGTGATGTGCTGAAACATTTCATTAGCGAAGTGTGGGTCGTTATCTGACCGCAGCACTTCACACACACCCCACCTGGGGAAAACTTTTCTCACTAGAAATTTAGCTGCTCTGAACGCATCTGCATGTGAGCAGGGTCCTGCCTCAATCCATCTGGAGAATGGGCATACCACTACAGTCATATACCTATTTCCTTGACATACATTGATCATATCAACGTAATCAATATGAATGTGCAGGAAGGGTCCCTCTGGCCGGGGTATAGTACCTTTTATCACTTGCAGCGTGTGACCGGCCGTAAACTGTTGGCATGTAAGACAATTGCTGCTAAAATTTGTTACATGAGAATTTAACTCGGGGCAGAACCAGTCTTCCCTAATTCGTGCTGCAATGACTTCTTTTCCTGTATGAGCTGGGTGATGGAGCTGGGCTAGGGCGCTGTTCAATAGTGCCAACGGCATGACCACCTTTCCAGTGTTACCCTGACGCCACAGTGTGTCAGTTGGCGACATCGTACATCCTCTTTTTACCCATAGTTCCTTTTCTGCCATTGGTGCAGCCGCCTGTAATTCCATTATCTGTGTGGCTGGGAGATGGGTATACCCATCTTTCATCAACATCTGTTTAGCTATCCCCCTCCCTCTCCCTCTCTCTGACTCTGGGGGGTTCCATATTTCACCAAAATACGCCGCATGTTTGGCATGTGCGTCTGCTGTTTCATTCCCCTTTGAGATATGGTCTTCTCCATTTGTGTGTGCCGGACATTTAACCAAAGCTATTTCTTGGGGATCATTGATTACTTCAATTAATCCAGCTAACAAGAGAGCATGTTGTACTGGTGTACCATCAGCTCTTCTAAACCCCCTTCTCTGCCATTTTATCAACCCTGAGTGGACAGTTGAAGTGACATACGCGCTATCAGAACATATAGTAACTCTTTTGTCAACGCTTTCCTTCAACGCCAAAATCAGTGCAACCAATTCTGCTGCTTGAGCCGAATAATGCTGTGGTAACTGTACACATTTCACCGGGACACACACCAAATCTTCTGTCATTTTTACAACTGCTGCCCCAGTTCTCCTTATCCCATCACTCTGATCTATTGTTGATGACCCATCAATGAACAAGAGCTCTCCACCATTGAGCGCATCCTCTTCAACTTTTCTAGTACATGAGTACATTTCGATAGTCTGCGTACAGTCGTGAGCATAATCACCTTCCTCAATAACTTCCGCTATAAACCTTGCGGGGTTAACTGTACTGCATCTAACAATAGATAGTTCTGGTCTAGACAAGATGATCTCATAACCTGAAGCCCTCTGCGTTGTTAGTGTGGACTTAGGCTTATTCATTATTGCAAATAGTGCATGCTCCACGAATAGTGTGGTTGGGCACCCCATTGTGATAGATGATGATTTCTCTACCGCGAATGCAGCTGCGGCAAGACTCTGTTCGCAAGGGAAATGGCCTAACATAACAGGGTCCAAGTGAGCGCTGTAGAACGCCTTTGGCTTGTTTCCCATGCTTGTTTTCTGAGCCAATACTGCTTTCATTACCGCTGAGTCGCAATGTGAAAAGATGAAGAACTGCCGTTCATAATCTGGGGTGGCCAGTACCGGAGCAGTTGATATTGCGTTCTTCAACTCGTCAAATGCTTCCTTCATTTCCCTTGTCCACCCCAATTGTTTGTCCCCTTTGTTTGCTTCTCTCAATGCTTCAAGTAGGGGTCCTATGTATGAGCTGTAATCAAAAACCCATGCTCTACAGTAGTTGCACAATCCCAGGAACTGCTGCAGCTCCCTCACTGTTTGTGGCAGTGGCGTGTTTGATATAGCCTGTGCTCTTTGTGGTGCAATCTTTCTTCCGTGTTGGGATATTAGTTGACCAATATATAATACTTGTTCCTGACAGTATGTCCCATGACCACTGTGTTATTTTTCTGAGCTCAGGCAACTCCCCCCTCCATTAGCTTTGGAAGGTGGAGCCACTCACATACAACTAATGGTTGTTTTAGACCATATTGTATGGCTCACTGAACACCAGGCAGGTCCCTGAAGAGATGCAGTATTTCTATAGAGACCCTGGCCAAGTTTGGACACTGAAGGTCAATGAGTTGGCCTGATTTCTACTAACTTAGAGAGTGACTGAGAAAAGATGAGAAGTTGAGGTAAGGGCATCTAGTTTATTTAAGCGTCTTACAGAGAGGTTTGTCCAAACCCCCACCATGAGGCGTGCTAGCTCTTTAGTAAAGTCAATTGGGCAAACAGACTTATGGCGTAGCCCTCCATCTAACTGAATCAAATAAGTTTTACCGACCCACTGATTAAATGTGTGTAGTTGCAGAGGAAAGAAGGGAGCCAGTGTTAGGCAATGTGATCCAGAGTATAACAAGCATTGCCAATGCCAACAGTTTAGGCTTTTGTGTAGGCATGGGAAAGGCACTTGCCAGGCACTGTCGTGTGGTATCAACTGGACATCGACGGTGGCAAGTGGAAAAAGGTGCAAGCATCTGGGCATCTAATAGCAGTGGCTGGCATATGCTAAATAATTATACACAAGCCAAAACTGTTTTCTTTGCTAATGCTTGTTATACCGTGTCAATCACCACCATAGTGGTCTTGGGGTCCTAAAAATTAAAGTGGGGCGACTCATCAACAAACGCAATGGGATGTGATGTCGACAGAAATTAACATATTAAGGTGAAATATGCGCATTTCATTAAATTGGCTTTGCATAACCACATTAATTGACCAGAACGAATGGCATTTGCCTTTCATAAAATCAACACACACAAAACCAGGACAGGATATTTTCTTCTAATAATGTTTTTGAAAACGTTAACATGTGTGCATGTTTTAAACTCCAAGAACCAATACAAATGTTTTCCCTGGGACTTGCCGTACGGAAATGGGATATTTCACCTTTAGTTGTTTGCTATTTTTCGGTCAGGTTATATAGTGCAGTGGTGAAGTGTCCGGCCTACAAACCTGACGACTGCGCTGCGGTTTGATCCCTGAGGTCTGCTTTAATTCATAAATTCAAAGAAGACATCTAAAGTTTCTCTTTTAGCTGGGGGGACTGAGTCCCCCTCACCCCCCGCGTGTACCCTCGACTTGAGCCCTGGTTTTACAGCCTAAGACCTTGTCCTATAAATTAGGGTATTGTGACCCCTGCAAGGGATAACCACACTGTAGTCTAAAGTAACAACATATGCAGCCATAATGAGGTAACAAGATACATTGAGACACAAAGGGGATCAGAAAGATGTGGATCTGGGTAGTGATGGTGTCATTATATGTATGTTATCTGATATACTACACCCATCATCAGTGTAGTGGTCCTACAGCGCTTTATCCTGTTCGAGAGGAGGAGTTTGGTGACCTCACCATGGTGTCTCCAGATGTTGGTCTGTGGGTAAGAAGAAAGAGAGTGATTGGGAGAGGAGAGAGAATGGGGGTGATGAAAAAGACAAGTTCAGTGGGGGAGATATTAAGGGAGTATGTTTGTAATAGTGGGGATGCGAGTTTATGAACTGTGGTCAATTAAAGATCAGTGTGAGCAAAGGTTTCTGGAATGCCTAGCTAGGTTTTGAAGCAAATCTTTAATATGATGGCAATATCTAGATCAGACGATGACCACTAAAGTTGGCAACTTAAGCTCCTCATTTACTGCTATTTCATTTCAACCTGCAAATCCCTCATTCCTTCCAGTGGCTCCCACAGTCCCTCTCCTGCTTTCACCTTCTCTCTAACTCTGATAACACGGCCTTCTTCAAGCTCATCCTAATTCCTCACCCCTTGATCCTCTCCCTTCTGCTCTTATTCCTAAGATCTATCTTCAACTCATTCCTTACCTGTCTTTTCAATCTCTTTATGTCTCTGCCATTGCACCTTCCTCTTTTAAGGAGGCTATTGTTATCCCCATCATCAAGAAATCCACCCTTGATTCTACATCACCAGCTAATTACGACCCATTTCTCTACTTCCTTTTCTCTTTAAACTGCTCAACCGTGTTGTCTACACTTAAATCTCTCTTCACCTTAATCCTGATTCTCTACTCCCTCCTCTGTCATCTGGCTTTCACCCCTCTCATTTAACCGAAACTTCTCTTCTCCATGTCTCTAACTCTCTACTCTCTGCCCATCATCTTAAACACTCTACATTCTCATCTTTCTAGATCTATCAGCAGATTGCTATACATTTGAACATCCCACCCTTCTTTCTGCTGTCGCTTCTTTGGGTTGTTCTAGTTCTGTCCTACAGTGGTTCCATTCCTATCTTCTGGTCGCACTTCTTCTGTTTCCTGGGCCGGTCAAACCTCTTCTCCCTAACCCCTTCAATATGGTGTCACCAAAGACTATGTACTTGATCCATTCCTCTTTTCCCCTTTGACTATTCATTTATCTCACCTTGTTTCCTCCTACAATCTATCCTTCCACTTTTACAATGATGATTCTCAAATCTTTGGCCTTCACTTCATTCACTGATTCTCTGTGCTCCATTATCTCAGCATGTTTTACAGCCGTCCAAACTTGGATGCACCAACATTTTCTCCATCTTAATCCTACTAAAATGGAAGTTCTTTTCTTTCCTTCCTCTCTTACTTCCGTCCGCCCTCCTCCTGTCTGTTCCTGCCCTCTTCCCCCATGCCCTTCACCACCTCTGCCCACAGTTTAGGTGTCACTTTTCACTAAATCAAAACAATACTTTATTTTGCCATCTTGTCCTAAAAGCAGCTATATGTACACAGCATCTATGGGAAAACACAAAGAATACATCAGCAACAATAAAATCACTATATAAATAATTGCTAACCGTTCATAAAAATCTCTCATCAACTATTCATTAACTCAATACGCCAATCATAAGATAATGAAAGACAATGATACAAAGTAGGGGAGTCTAAGTACTAAAACTCTCCTTAAGTTTAACGTTCCTTCTCCTCCAAGCCATTACTAAGTTTTCTTAGGAAGCATACATCACATCCAGATTGGATTAATTCACACTATAGTTCTTGAGGCAGTTTTTTAGGTTGCTTTTACGAATCTACATGTATGATATGATATGATAAGTCATTTATAACGTGCCTGTACACAAGTGTTTCTAGACATGATAAGACAAGGGAGGGAAGACAAGACAAACGATCTTACTAGGCCTTGTGTCATTCAGATCATGCAAGTGCGACAGCACAAAGTGCGGGAGGAAGGGAAGGGAGAGAGGGGAAGTGACAGGGAGAAGGAAGGGGGAAGTGCAATCAGGGCTGAATTGCACTGAGTAAGTGCAGCCAGGGAAGCGCAGCTCTGGGTATTGGTAGGAGGCTGGGGACTATAGGGTTACAGTTACAGTCTCTAAGTGCACACTAAGCCTGGAGGCAGTGCAGGGGAGACTGATCATGGAGGAGCCTGATACCCAGTGAGACTCTGAGGGTATCCAAGCAACCGGTCAGCGCAGCAGACAGGTAGGTCAGCAGGGGAGAGAGAAAGTGAAAGCAGAGGAGAAAGGGAGGGTTGTGAGCTGCTTCTGGAACTTCAGGTGGTCCAGCTCAAGTTTGAGAGGGGGCAGGGAGGCCATTCCAGAGGGAGGCACAAGCAGAGGAGAGAGCTCTACCCCCACTCTCTGCCTAGAGAAGCGTCTAATCCTCAGTGAGTTTGAGGTAGCTAAGCGAAGGGCTCGAGAAGGAAGGTATTTTGGAAGAGAGAGATGGATGTAGTGTGGCCCTGGCCCCAGAAAGCCTTGTGGAGGACGCAGAGGGCCTTGAACTTGATCCTTGCAGCCACCGGGAGTCAGTGGAGAGATTTTAGGGCTGGAGAGATACGGTCCCAGGGCTTGAGGCCAAGGACAAGTCTCACAGTCCTCTTCTGGATTAGTTGCTGAGGGCAGAGAGTCGAGGAAGGCAGATTGCGAAAAAGCTGTTGCAGTAGCCCGGCCTAGAGAGAACCAGGGCTCTGGAGACAGTGAGCTTCTGGGGGAAAGTAAGAAAAGGAAGAATACCCCTGAGGAGATGCAGCTGGTAGTGGGCCTTCTTGGCAAGGTCCTTGATGTGAGGGGAGAGGAGAGAGTGGAGTCGAAGATGACATCAAGGATTTTTGCCTCACAGGAAGGCAAAGGAAGAGGGCCCAAGGAGGGCGGCCAGAGTGAGAGAGGGAAAGGGTGAGCAGGGGTCCCAATGAGAAGGATCTCCCTTTTACTGGAATTAAGGCATAGATCCTTAGAGGTGTACTATGCCTGAATCGCAGAAAGACAGTCAAGAATGAGCGAGGAGGAGGAGGCTGAGGGGAACCTGAAGAAGACTGAGTGTTATCCCCATAACACTGAAAGTTAGATGAGAAGGTAGAGATCAGGTGGCCCAAAAGGGCCAGGTAGACATTGAAGAGTCAGGGTGAGAGGTTAGAGCCCTGGGGAACACCACGTGTGGAGAGAGAGGTGGTGGAGAGAAAGGACCCAAGATGGACCTGGGAGGGTCGTTCCAAGAGGAAGGAGGTCATCCAATCCAGGGCCTGATCCGTGATGCCCAGGTTCTCACGCAGTCTATTGATCAGGATGGTGTGATTGACCATGTCAAAAGCAGAGGAAAGGTCAAGGAGCATGAGGACAGAAGGAAGGCTGGAGTCAGGATTAGTGAGCAGATCTTCACGACTGTTCATAAGAGCAGTTTCCATGCTTAAGCTGCTCTGAAGCCAGACTGATGGTCATGGAGACAGCCAACAATGTGGAGAGTAAGCTGGGAGGTGTCAAGCTTTTCAAGGAGTTCACCCAGGAAAGGAGTGATAGAGATCGGGCGATAGTTTGTCGGACAGGTAGGATTGGCAGAAGGCTATTTAAGGAGAGGGTGAACAAGGGAGTGCTTGAGGAGTGAGGGGAAACATCCAGTTGTGAAAGAGTGATTGCAGAAATCAGCCAAGGTTGGAGTTAGGGTATCAATATGGTCCTTGATGGTTCTGGAGAAGCAGGGGAGCACCTATTTGGAGGACACTTTCATAGATCAGACTTGTCTAGAAACCTTGTCAGGTGTAGTCGGATAGAAAGAGGACAAAGGAGGAGGCAAGAGGCAGCCAGAGGGGGGTCAAGATAGGTAGATGGAGAGGAGGGGGAGAGAGAAGACAGGATGTCCTGAGTTTTAGTGTTGAAGTGAGAAGCCAGAGCCGTACATGGGGCCTGGAAGGGAACAGGAGAGGTGGAGACAGCAGAAGGATTGGCTAGCACCATGCAGATTCTAAAGAGATTGGCCATTTTGTTAGCGGCCGCAGAGACGCAGGCTTGAATGTGGACTCTCTTCTTGGACATGATAGAGAGTCTGTATTGCCTTTGGAGCAGGGGGCAGGCCGGTTTGTCAGAGGAGGTCCCCAAAGCTCCCCACTTCCTCTCAGCCACCCTGCACTTGTGTTTGAGGGTGGCGAGGTCGGAGTCATACCAACAGTTGCAATTGGAGGTAGGCTTTAGATGGATTCTCATTACAGGAGCAAGGACATCCAGAGTTTTGGAGATAGAACGATGCAGGTTACAGAGGGCTGTGTCAGAGTGTGAGTCAGCCGCAGGCATCGTAGGAGCAGAGAAAGTAGCGGCAAAGGCCTCCACTGATACACGCTTCATGGGCCGAATGGCCGAAAAGGTAGGTGGCACTGCTTGGGAGGGCTTAGCCTGAGGGACAGAGAGTTTCGGGTGAGAGGAGAGCAGTAAGTGGTCAGTCCAAGAGAGAGGAGTGGTGAGAGGGTAATAGAGGGGGATGTCTGAGGAGATGCATCAGACAGATAAACAGAAAATGCTGCAGGAATTTAAATCTACCATCATAGAAAGGGCAATAATCAAACTCCGGTTTTATACCAGAGTTGTGTTAATGGCGTTGACGGTAAGATATTTAGCCTCATTTTCATGCACAATATACAAGCGTATGGTGACTTAATGTCCTGCACCCTTCACATTTAAAAGTTGTTTTCGAGGCCACATAGGACCCCATCCAATGGTCAAAGATAAACAGTTAGTAATCTTCTTGGCATGCAACATTCATAAAAGGCTTCCTTTATTATATTTTTAATTTTTTGTGACATAGTAGTTGGGTTATGCCAGACTTTGTCCAGGCCAAGATAATATATTAATGATCTGGGTAAGCCAGGATAATTGAATAGCTCCTTTGCAGCTCATCAGATCTAGCAAGGCTTCCCCATAGGTCCTCAATTCATTATTGGTCCACAATTTGGTTCAATATAGCAAAAGTTTTATTCCTAATGTTTCTTCCAGTGTTGAGCTACCCAATTCAAAATGTATTAACAAATTAGGTGTACTTTTGTGAAGAAGGAGTAATTCTTTCAAAAAAAGACTGTGGTATTATTGCCAAATTACTTTGCAAAGCTCAAGATTGTATTGCTTCTTTTTTTAATTGTTAAGTTAACCTGCTCGATGTGCTGATCCACTTTACTGTTCCTACTTAGCCTTATCTGTAAATTTTCAAAGGAGATGACTTTCTCAATTAAAACACCTCCTATCCGTACTTCGAGATTTGTGAATTTTATCAACCTTTTCCCACAGCGCATCAGTTTTATTTTTGAAGGGTTGATAGTCCAGCCTTTATCATTACAAAATGTGGTAAACTGCCCTATCAACCTGGTTAAGCCACTGGGGTTATGGGAAATGAGAACAGCATCTTCTGCGATCATGAGTATGTTGATCTTCACTCCCACCCAGTTTAGGGGAGTCCACATAATACACTACAATGCTGTACACTACATCGTAAAATAAAATTGAATTGAGTGTGGGCGCTAGAATACCCCTTTGCTCACACCCTTTTCAGCGGGAAACTGACCTGTGTAGCCTCTGCAACTGCCCCACCGAACTGTGTCCGAATTATTAGCATACACCTTCACGATGGCGTTCAGTAGAGGGCTTGGGTTATTCTTTCTTTTTAGCGTACTCCACTGCTCCGTTACAGGGATACCATTGAAGGTCGTTTTAAGGTCAACATATAGCATGTACAGCATGTACAGCATACCCGCTTGAAGGGAAACATACTTATCCAGCAATAATTCTAATCTAAAGACCTGTCAACCGTGCTGACTCCCTTCCTAAATCTTGCCTGTAAGCCACTTATCGAATTTGCTTCTATTATCCATTCATTTACTGTATTTAGGATTAGTTTACCATATATTTTCCTTGTTGAATGGAGTAAGGAGATAGGGTGGTCATTTCCAGGGCATCATACCCTCACCCCTTCTTATAAGTGGACACAATCTCTGCATTGGTACACGATACGGGTACTTTATCTAGCTTTGAAATCGTATTGAATAAGAGGTGTAAATATGGGACCCATACCCTTGGTTCTACTTTCAACAGATCCACCGGGATCATATCCGGCCTAGGTGCTTTACCATTTTGCTGACTTGCTAGAGCCACACCAACTTCTTCAAATGTAAATTCCAAATGCTCACTTGCAATTCGAACAACAGCAGCGGCCTGGGTTTCCTGGCTTCCCCCAGGATGTACAATACTAGAATTGTCCTCCTTATAGAGCCTTGAGAAATGGTTAAAGCAAGCGTTGTCTGTCATCAAAAGGGTTTCCATCCTATATATCGCCTGTATATGCAATCTGCCAGAAGGCTTTCTGCTCTTTGTTTCTGGATACATTTATTAATGCTTCCCATATTGTGGTTACATTAATAATCCATCGCCAGAGCCACGGTAGGCATGAAATTGGACTATTGTAATGCCCTATTCCGAGGCACCTGTGTCAACAATCTAAAAAAACTCCAAGTCACGCAAAACAAAGCGCTCCGGGCAGCGCTGACCATTCCCAAAAGGGAACACATCTCTCAAGCAAGGAAAGAGGCCCATTGGCTACCGGTAAAGGAATGTATACTCTTTAAAGCCATTGCCATCACACACAGATGTCTTTCATCAGATGCCCCACCCTACCTCTCGAAAAGAATCACCCTCAATTCCTCTAACAGACCTACTAGATCCCACCGTGCCAACCAGATCTATGTACCGATGTTCAAAAGAACCAAAGCCGGAGGGTCTAGCTCCAACAACTTTCACCCAAAAATTGGAATGCCCTGCCAACCTCATTAAGGAATGAAAAATCGTACACTACCTTCCGAAAAAACCTAAAAACCTTACTGTTTCGATAATGTATAAAACTAGCCTGCATAGTGATGCTATTGCACTGTAACCATAGCAAAGCATAATACTTAACTCGCATCTTTCTCCTACATCATGCCATTCCTGTCCTTTCTACTGCACTCAAAGTACTTAATCCTGTGTATACTTCAGCAACCGACTATGCTTCTTTTTTACCTATGTTAAGTTCAAGCTCGCTGTAACAGCGCCATGATGCCCCAGGGCAGGTTGTGCGCTTTATAAATGCAAATAAATAAAATAATTACATAAATAAATCCTTTTTTGTTTAATTAATCCTTTATATTCCTTTATAAGCACCAGTATACCTATATGATGGGATTGGTTAGTTGACTTCAATGCAAATAGTAATTCAGTTTTCTTTCTTCTGCAATCAGAATCATGCCATCCATTAATACTCTTCTTCTTCATCATTGTAGCTGATATCACCTTACTAGGTTTGGTCAAATGTTCCCTAATTATCCCAATTATTGCATCATTCAATTCCCAGACCACAAAGTGATTTTCATTACCAAGGTCAAAATATATGAACACAAAAGTGATGGGTGGAAGGGTTTGAATGAATCTGAACCATTGGCACTGCTCTGGGCAACCTTACACATGACCGTTTTTTAGCCCATCTGAGCCATTGCAAAAGGGGTCTAGCCATATGCAAATTAGTCAGGTACTGCCACCAGTGGTGGCAGCCCAGCCCGAACTGCTAGACCAGATCCCCTCTGTACAGAAACACAAGCAACCACAGACATGTTTCGCCTTGTTGGGCCTCCTCAGGGAGGTGCAGCTTAGTTCCCTATGGTGCAGCGAGCAAGGGACCCAAGTCTGGGCATACCCTCACTCACATAGTGAGACAAACTATAACCACAAAAGTGATGTGTGGAAGGTTTTGAATGAATCTGTACCACTGGCATTGCTCTGGGCAACCTTCCACACCACCGTTTTTAGCCCATCTGCACCAGTGGTTCAGATTCATTCAAAACCTTCCACCCATCACTTTTGTGGTTATACAAGGTCAACAACTGCCTGAAGGAAGTTCAATATCTCAGAGAAAATGCGTGGCATGGTTGAATTCAGGTCTATACTGCCCCACCTCAGTCTTCTCCTATGATTGAAACTTATCAATGCATGACTCCTAGGGGGCGAATCCCTGTTGCCTGTCCCTACACTGGTTGTTATCCCAATTGATATGGGATTGTGGACACTTTCACTAATCAGGTGCATTTCAATCCTCTGTATTAACACCAGTATGGCAGATCAATTATTATATAAGTAAGATATAATTTTGAATCCCCCTTTCTTTTTCCACACATACTTCCAACATGTCTCATAACTGTCACTTTCACCTTCATAATATTTGCAGCACTCATGCCTTTCTTGCCTTTCATGCTGATAAAATTCTTATCACCTCTCTTATGTGTTCTCGCCTTGACTAGTGCTCTGTCCTTCTTATTGGTATTCGTGCTTCCCAACTCACTCCTTCTGTTCTCTCTATAATTCTTCTATGCAACTTATGTTTCCCTACCCGTTCATGCTTCTATATCTGCTTCTCTTGCTTCACACTCCTTCCTTTCTTTGGACTGTCATATTCTTCATAATTTTCTCTGTATTTTCTTTAAATGTATGCATGGCCTTGCTACCTACCTTTCATCCCAGCCCGCATTGCTTTATATTCTCGTCCCCTCCTCTTCACTGTGAATCCTTGCACATGCTCTAAGTTCCCAAACCTCCTTGTGCCCCTTGTAAAAGCAAAAGGAAATATCGAGGCTGAGTACCCCAAAAGCAAATACACCAAACACAGGCTTATAAAGATTCACAGATCTTTATTCTAAAACTGTACAGTTACAAAGAAACAAAGTATCAGATACAGATAGCTATCTGGCCCTCAGTACATCACAGCGAATAGCAGTCCTTTCGGTGTGAGAAGTGAGAGGTACTGGACGTCTAAACAGTTGTGCATTTTATACATTTCCAAACATAATGTCCAGCCCCTCTACAGGTTAATAATCTATGGTCTAGAGTTCGTGCCGAGTTCACTTCTGGCTTGTCCGACAATATACTCATGGATCATCCTAAATTCACATACAAACAAGTCACAATGGCAACAGTGTATTCTCGGGATTAACAATAAGCCTTAACACATGTCCTTTACAATGCAGTTCAGCTAGTGTCCACGTTCAGTATTTGTATAACATTGTGGTCGATGTATGTCCGTGGATCAGACTCATTGGTGCAGACAATCCTCTGTCTACAAGTCAGACATGGGACAAGATCTTTTTACTCGACCCAAACATTCGGCCAAAGGACAGTTTATGCATTAACTCACATACAAATTTCAGGACGGCTCAGTTACAAGCCGGAAACACTGTCCACCATTTTAGGACAGTGTTACATTGGAATAGAAATCAAAATGGTGGATGGACCTAAAATGGCGGCAAATTCGATCTAGAATCGGAACTTTGCAATGCGGTTTTCTTTGCAGAGTGACTGGGCTTAAGCCAATATATACAATAAAGGATGCACGATATGATATCCTGTTTAACAAACCCGCCTTTTGGCCTAAGCCAAGTGCTAAACTACTTCTAGTCACTTTACGGGTAACTCCACGTCTCAATGTCCATACATCCTGAGTCACTATCGGAGATATCAATTGCCATGAGGTCAGATACTGAGATTTCCTTCAGCACTAATTCATTGGATATTTTCTCTGGGGCATATTCCTTGTGCCCTAATGTACCCATCGCTTGTGCACAACATCCTCCTAACATCGAACACATACCAGGAAGACATTGCATACAACATCAGAAAAACAACAGAATACCTAAAATAATCAGCAAGACCGAAAGTAGCTTCCATCCCCAAGATCGCAAGAAGTCCCAGAACTAAGCGCGAAGATACCAGTTTCCCGCGGGAACATGCACTTCTGAACAAAGGACGTGCAGAAATTGTATTGCTCTAAAAATCGGTGGGGAGGAATCTGGCATGAAAATACAGCAAGCGGACCCCACTAATTTACATACCCCACCACGCTCAGCCAGGAAGACGTCTAATGCCACCCGGTTCTGAAGTGCTACTAACCTTATTGCTTTTTGTTCTAAAGTCATGTTATAGAGTATGTCAGAGGTCCGGTTGATGGTCCTCTCCAGTACTCTCGCTAGTCTTCTGATATCCTCTGAGTTCGATATTTGCACAAAAAATGGCATGAAGGATTTAGCTACATCGCCCAGAACGTGTGCTGAAGTATCGCCATTCTTGTCCCGCCGTCGACAAGCCTTTGAAATTTCTACAGTGCTAGCAATGAATACCCCGGGTAACAGAATCCCTAAATAACAGGTTCCCTGCCAATCCCTGGGTAGCCATGGAAATGCTACATTACCGCAAACAAAGTAGACAGGTTCGCCTACATACAAAGGTCTGTCCTCACTAGTCAAATTCGCAACGTTGGCGCAACCCTTAAAATCACCCATTGACTGAGTATCATTCCTCTGTATGCAGAAAGCAACTGAATCAGGGCTGTGGTTAACAGTATAAGAAGGTGGCGTGGCATCCCTATTGCCTATAGGAGCCATCTTGAAAGAGATCAAAGATTGAAAAGGACGGCACAGTCTATCAGAAGGCCTAATAGAAGCAACATTAGGCTTGCTCCTATTCGTGAAGAGTGAGCATCCCAAGGGCGTTAGAATATGTTTCTCAAAGTCATTCAAATTTGTTCCATCAAAGTTCCCAGAGATGCTATCGTTCCATCGGCTAAAGAATAGTGCCCTTAAAGAAGCATAGCATGCAGTCGTCAAAGGTTAAGGATGAATATACCAACCCAGCCCCTTATCTCTGTGTTGCGGTAAATGCGAGCAGACACAACAATTGGACCTATTAAAAATAGCATGTGTGGCATTCATAATGAGTAATAGAGTATTGTTATGGTAACTCTGTCTGTGCTGCGAGTCTCTAGGAGAAAAGGTGTGCAGATGCACAAAAGGTGTAGAAACAGTTGGTACATTTTCAGTGGGTAACAAATTTTCAAGCGGATGTACTTCTTCCAGATTCCAGAATCCTAAGGCAATAACTATTGTGAAACCAGTTAACATAATCACAAGACAACAATACATTTTCAGGGCCCACACATTCGATTGTTCATTTTTACGATCGGTCACACAGTCTCTTATCTGTTCCGTACGAGTGGGAGCGGTTGCAGGCATTGTCTCTTCAAACAAATTCACCAAAGTTAATTTGCTGGCGATCTCCAGATCGAGCGTTTTCTTAGTCCTTTTCCCAAACCCTAGCCAACATAATCCCCTTATGTACAAAAGAACGGGCCAAAGAGACAAGCCCTTCGGTGATGTTTCCTTGATGGCACAGCCGAACCGTGCAGTAAGTCCACTTCCTCAGACGCAGATTGTACCTTGTGATCTCTGGTACTGAGTGATCTGTGAACAATGTGTCGTTACTTCCTGATGGAAGCGGTGAATTCAAAGCAGGGTATAACACAGAATTTGATACTGATGCAAAAGGATCTGTAAGAGAGTGTGGAGATAAAGTGGCTGTTTCCCCAGGCCCCACGGGCATAGGGAGAGTCTCCGACGCACTCTCGATGCTGTTTGATGATTCATGATTGTTGGTTACGGTGCAGGTAGGGGAAACTGTGTCTTCTGTATCGTGTGGCAAAAGGAAGGGGATCCTCTTGATGTGGGACACGTGTATCCAGTGCTTCCGGCCCTCCACTCGCACAGCGGTCTGTGTGACCAGAAGAACTTGGTGCGGGCCCCGCCAATGGGGTGCGAGGCAGGATGCTCTTTCAAATGCTTTAATAAGCACCAACTCCCCAGATCGGATGCTGTGACCTGGCCCTCGTACCTAACAGGTAGAGCTTCTCGCACCTGTTGGTAAATCATATTCAGATTTTTAGTTAACTGTCCGCAATAATCAGAAAGAAGTACATGCATTTGTGGCTTCCCTTGAAGTATACATTTTTGAAGAGAGATCAGTGGCAGTCTGTTTGGCTATCTGGTTAGCGAAAGCGTTCCCTTTTCCCACATTATCTATAATCTTCTGATGCGCTGCGCATTTCATAATTGCTAACTGAGTAGGGAGTGCAAGCGCTGAGAGTAACCGTACTATCAAGGTGCCATACTGGATTTTAGTGCCATGTGAGGTCAAGAAACCTTGTTCTGCCCAAAGTCTGCCAAAGTTGTGAACCACCCCAAAGGCATACTGACTGTCAGTATATATATTTACTGTAAGCCCTTCGGAAAGTTCACAAGCTCGCGTTAATGCTATAATCTCTGCGGCCTGCGTGGAGTTATGCGTGACTCTTTTGGTATCCACAACCGTGCTCAATGTGATTGCATAAGTAGCCGTGTATGTACCATCTGGCAGTTTGAAACAGGAGCCATCGCAAAACAGCTCCCCTTGTGGATTGTTCAAAGGAGTATCTTTTAGAACGATTCTGCCTTTTGTTTCTTGTTCTGTAGTGTAAAGGCAGTCATGTGACTCTTCGTCACTGCAAGCAGTACCTTGTGGGAAAGGTAAAAGTTCAGCCGGATTCAATACACAACACCTCTTCATTTGAATATGCGGTGCAAACAAGATCAATTCATATCTTGTTATTCGTGCGGAGGTGAGATGTTGCGTTTGTGTTCTGTTTAATAGAACATCTACAGAGTGAGGTACCATCAGGGTTAAAGCATGGCCTAGGACCATTCCCTCGCTCTGTTTTACAGATGCTGCAGCAGCAGCGACAGCTCTCAAACATCTTGGCAAAGCGCATGCAACAGGATCAAGGGCAGAAGAAAAGTAGCCGCACGGCCTATTCTTCCCTCCATGTTCCTGCATTAATACAGCCAAAGCACATCCATCACATTCATGCACATACAACACGAAGGCCATTTCATAGTTTGGTGTGCCCAAAACTGGTGCGGAGCACAATGCAGTCTTGAGCAGATCAAATGCTTGCTGGTGTTCCAAGTTCCACAGTAATGGCGAAGAAATGTCCTTCTTCGTCAAAGCCAACATTGGTTTAATCACTAAGGAAAAGTTCGGGATCCACTGCCTACAGTAAGAAGCCATTCCTATCAAGGCTCTGACTTCCTTCTGTGTATTTGGGACAGACATGCTAGAAATTATTTTTATCCGCTCAGGCGTCAACCTTCTTCCCTCCTTGACAGGAGATAGCCTAAATAGGCGACCTCCTGTCAACAATACTGAAACTTTTTAAGTGAAGTTTTGTGTCCATGTCGTGCTAGGTGAACAAGCAACAACACGGTGCCCTCTTTACAGGCGCTCTCTGAGTCAGCAGCTAAGAGTAGATCGTCGACATACTGAAGCAGTGTACAAGTGATAGGCAACTCGAGTGTGTCGAGCTGCTCTTTCAAAGCCCTACTGTAAATGCTAGGACTCTCTGGGTAACCTTGCGGCGCATGGGTGAAGGTAAACGAGCGTCCCCCTAAGGTGAACACGAACAAGTATCTACTGTCTTTGTGTATAGGAATACTAAAGAAGGCGTTCTTTAGATCCACAACACTAAAGTGAGTAGCCGAAGCCGGAATCATAGTTAATATTATCGTCACATCAGGCACAATGGGAAATTGTGGAGCAACGATCTTATTGATGGCACGTAAATCAATAATGAAACGGAAAGGAATTGCATTATCACCTTTTTTTGTACACGTGCAAAATCAGACTATTGCACAAACTACTTGCAATTTCCTCAATTACCCCACGAAGCACAAAATCGGAGACTATACATTTCAAAGCTTGCTCACCATTAACCGAGATCTTATACTGGGAATACGTGGCAACTTTACTCCATGCTTCAAAATAATCTTAACAGGCTCAATTTGCAAAACACCAACATCATTATCAATTGGCCACAAACATTCCGGAACATCACTGAATTCCAGCGGCAAAGGTCTGGTCAAGAACTGAGAGACAGAAAGTTGCTGTGGTGAAATTGTCAAACGTACTCCATCAGAAGAACAATGAATTAGCGCATTTAATTCTTTCAACAGATTCAACCCCAACAAATTTTCTTCGCAATTCATAGTCAAAAGGAATGGACAGTGGTCCGTAAATGGACACAAAGTAATCGGTACCGGCGAAGAAACCGGACAGACTACTGGTGTGCCAGAAAACCCTACAGAAACATTGGTTTGCCCTGACAGTGGAATGTTTGGAACCCGTGAATCGTCAATGGAACAATTCTGTGCCCCTGTATCTATCAAGAATAGATGTTTCCTATTTCCCACTATCATCTCAACGTAGGGACCTTTCTGATTAATGGGAATAGGCGTCGGTTCCAAACCCTGCTTTGGGCAATCCTAGCGAAACAGAATGTCGTCGAAAGGAAGTTCTTCAGAGAGGTAAGCAGCAGAAGGATGATCAAAAATGTTTCTATTATCCACACTTGACGCCTGATTATCCTGTGAAAAAGGTTATGTCTCCTGCAAAAACTGACCTCTTGTCGTAAATCACCCCCCGTCTCACCTGTGATCGGGATCTCCCTGTCATGATGCCTACCCCCGGAGCACCAGGCCAGGCCCAGCACCCCCGGGAGCAGGCATCATGCCCCCGGGTAAAAGCCCAGCGGCACCTTATAGGGGCTCTTTGGACTCTGTACTGGCGCCTTTGGCGCCAGGCTCATGTTGGACATCAGTCCTGGCGCCATAGGCGCCAGGCTCATAAAGGAAGGTGTTTTGTGCACTTACCTGATGCAGACCATGCTGCAAGATTCAGGCCTCCCTGAGACCTGAAAGGGACTATTTTTTCATTGGGACTATTTTGCCACTCGGGCGTGGCCAGGGAAGGATACTTACCTGGAACTACTTTGGGGGCTATTTAAGCCACGACCAGACAGTAACTCACGCTTCGCGTTGTTCTGCATCCAAGCAGCTGAACGCTCACCGTGTCTGCTCCTGCATCTGGTCTCCAGCCACGCCCGCCTCGATCCTGGAAAACCTGTAAGGAAAGAAGAGAAGAGAAAGGTGAAAACCAAGAATTTTATCAAACTTCTTACCTGCATCCGGAACCTTCACGCCAGCGTTCCTGAGAAAAGACTTTCATTTAAAAGCACCGCGTTGCTCGCTGCAGCGCCACGCTTCACTCACCTGTCCTCGGGAGTTCTTCTGGCTCCACCGCGACTGTCTGCACCGGTCGCCACATCTCTGCGCCTAGGGGAGAGAAGAAGAGAGAAAAGGTGAGCAGAAGGAACATATGAGGAAAGCCTTATTTTTCGCCATAACACTTACCGGTCTTCTGTTGGTGGATAATTCCTCATTTCGGGTCGGCGCTGCTTCGTTGGCAGGTACTGCACCCCGGCCCCAATGGGGAAAGGACAAAAGACAATACTGGAGGAATATAAAGACATTAAGAGGGATCGCCCCCATCGCTAACTCACCTGAGTTTACCATCGGCAATTCAATCCCTCAACGCATCGCCTTCATTCTGCACCTGAAATAAAGGACAGATCACAGGTTAGGAAGGCAACAGAAAAGGAGGCTCAACACTTGAACTTTTGTAATCTTCATACTTACGGCGTTCCGCTCGGAAAAGTCAAGTGGATTTTGCCAGCGCCATTCTGAAAACCAGTGAAGTAACTGGACAAGCACGCGCCCCTGCACCAGAAGCAGGATGGAGAGTTCATCCTTTCAAACCATAAGGTGAGCTTCAACCGGGGAATTCAGAGGAAGTTAGAGAAGAACGAAGGGGAGAAGGGGGGAGCAAGCACACTATTCTGCAGACTGTTAATCCCCTTTCTCATCTGTAGAAGGATATTCCTACGGGCCAGACAAGCAAGATTTGAGGGTCCTGTTCAGTCGGTGTTCCGAGTTCTGCCCATCACGCTCGAAGAGGCCACAGCAACCCAGACTAGACCAGCGCCTCCATTGGAGTCAGGTGAGCGTTACAGAACGCGAAGCCTTCCTACAAATTCCCACCCAGGCGCTATGGAAACTTCTGAGACTGATCAGTTGGCCCAACTACTGGGGGAATTACGGGCCGAAGTACACGCCGCTCGTCAAGAGACTAATGCTCTCAGGAGGGAAGTGATTGTATCAAAGGAAAGAACTGATGACCTGGCTAGACAGTTTTTGCAAGGTCAAGCTGGACACACTCCTCTACCTGGTTCCGGGGGGCACCCCGCTACTGTGGTTCCCAGTAACCCTGTGCAGATTAATCTACCTGGAAACATGCCGCTGGCCCCACCCGAACGCTTTGCTGGGGACCCCAAACGATTCGCCGTATTCATGAATCAGTGTCATTTGCACTTCCTATGCAGACCTGGGGCCTTCCCTAATGACCAGACCAAGGTAGCCTTTGTATTGTCATATCTCAGCGGCTGTGCTGCCGATTGGTCAGTTCCACTGGTTACTCAAGATGACCCGATTCTCCGTGATTTTCAAGGATTTCAAGCAAGCATGGAAAGGTTATTTGCTCGACACTCTCAGGGGCAGGCTCTGGATGACGAACTCCTATCCCTGCGACAGGGCAATCAGGACCTCCTATCCTACATTGCAACCTTTAATAGACTAATTGTGGAAACTGGGTGGCCAGAGGATAAAAGAATCACGTTATTTTATCGAGGTCTACGCGGAGAACTTAAAGATGTCCTGGCCCAAGTTGTAAATCCGCCCCAAGAATGCACAGAATATATAGACTTAGTGGTCCAATTGGATCACAGACTTCAAAACAGAAAAGCAGATCGGTCCAAGTTTGAGACCCGGGTGTTGGTCAAGACCCACGCTAACCCCAAGGGTGCTGATGTCTCTGAGCCTATGCAAATCGGAGGGGTTAAAGGACCTTTAACTCAAAAAGAACGTGAAAGAAGACGGCAGATGAAATTATGTCTTTATTGTGGGTACTCTGGACACTTTCTACGAGATTGCCAGGCAAAACCGCCCAAGAAGGTGGTAGGAGCCGCTGATAAAAACCATGAAGACTCTGTTTTGGGAAACAACCATGCCCGAAAAGCGTAGGGGTCCGCTTGCCGAGCTTGAAAACTAACTCTCAGACCTCGCATTTCATTGTGCCAATGGTCCTCGTAGATCCGGAACAGCCTAAGCGGTTGCATGCAATAAAGGCATACATCTTATAGTGGGGCTATAGGAAATTATGTGGATCGTGAATTGGTCTCTAGGATTAACCTCCCTCTGCGCCCTAAAACTAGCAAAGATGTCATCACCACAGTCGATGGAACCGAAATTGCCTCTGGACCGGTAACAAATTCCACTGCTGAGGTGACACTTATAGGTCCGGACAGCCATCGGGAGGCAGTTGTTTAATGTAATCAAGGCTCCACAGTTTCAGGTTATTCTCAGAATCCCTTGGTTAGAGACACATAATCCTCGAATTGATTGGCGAGCGAAGAGAATAACCTTCCCGGATTGTGCACAAACCTGCTACCCAGAAAATCTGAAGATTAGTCTAGCGTCTGTAACCTCTGTCTCCATGCAACTACCTCCGGAATACCAAGACTTTCAGGACGTCTTCCAAAAGGAACAGGCCAACACGTTACCTCCCCACAGATCGTACGATTGCCAAATCGATCTGGTGCCCGGTGCACAACCCCCTTGTAGCAGGATTTATGCCCTTACTGAACCTGAGAATCTGCATTTGAGACAATATTTAGATCAATAACTAGCCAATGGTTTCATTCACCCGTCAAAGTCTCCGGCATCCTCGGCTTTGTTCTTCGTGCCCAAAAAAGAAGGCGACCTTAGAACTTGTATCGACTACCGCGCATTGAACCAGATAACTGTTAAAAACCGTTACCCTCTGCCTCTGATCCTTGAACTCCTTCACCAGGTGAAGGACGCTTGCTTATACACCAAGTTAGATCTCCGGGGGGCTTATCATCTGGTGCGAGTAAAAGAAGGCGACGAATGGAAAACGGCCTTCTGTACAAAATATGGATTATTCAAATACCAGGTGATGCCTTTCGGGTTGTGCAACGCGCCTGCTGCCTTCCAATTCTTCATGAACTATGTCCTTCGGGAACTCATCGATGTTTGTGTTGTCGTATATATCGATGACATTCTTGTGTACTCCTCTTCGGAATCTGATCACAGAAAGCATGTCAGGGCCGTCCTTGAGAAATTGCGCCAGCACAAACTGTTTGCAAAGCTGGAAAAGTGCGTTTTTTCATACCACCGAGGTTGAGTTTCTTGGATTCATCCTGACACCTAAAGGGGTCCGAATGGACTCACGAAAAGTGGATGCCATCCTCAAATGGCCATCACCTAGTTCGGTGAAAGGTGTCCAAAGCATGCTTGGTTTTGCCAATTTTTATCGCAGATTTATCCCGGAATTTTCACGTGTGTTACAACCCATCACTGCACTCTTGCGGAAAAATAAACGCTTCGAATGGACCGAGGAAGCCAAACAGGCCTTTCAGGAATTGAATGCTAAATTCACGTCCGCACCTATTTTGAAGCACCCGCGTCCCGATCTCCCATATATAGTCGAAACCGACGCGTCCTGCTTAGCCATGGGAGCTGTCCTGTCTCAGAGAGACCCTGAAACCAACCAACTGCACCCCGTAGCATTTTGGTCCAGAAAGTTCTCTCCGCCTGAGGTAAATTATGCAATCACCGACATGGAATTATTAGCCATTAAGTCCGCCTTTAAGGCTTGGCGGCATTATCTTCTTGGCGCCAGCCATACCATCACCGTGATCATTGATCACCGAAACTTACAATATTTAAAAACTGCCAAGGCTCAATCGTCACGTCAGCTCCGATGGGCTTTGTTCTTTGCTGAGTTCGATTTTGTAATCACTTACCGCCCCGGCTGTAAGAATGGCAAAGCGGACGCGCTATCTCGAATAGGAATGGGAGAAATAGACACAAACTCAGAACCTGTGCCGATAATTCCCGAACAAAGAATTTTGGGGATAACCTCTTTACAAACCCTTGAAGACATTCAAGCAGGGGTAAAACAACTCCTGGACTCTACAGCCTTGCAGGATTGGATCCAAAGGGGGTCTTACTTTTCGGTCAACGATGGCCTACCTTACTTCCAAGGACGCTTATTTCTGCCAGAAACGGAATTGCAAGAACTGGTTATTTCCCGTCATCATGATACCCTGATGGAAGGACATCCTGGCATTGCCAAAACTGAGGAAAAAATTAAACGACAATTCTGGTGGCCTTCCTGGCAAAAGGATAGTAAATCTTTCTTGATGTCCTGTGGAGTTTGCGCCCAAAACAAAGGCCAAAAGACAAAACCCGCCGGTCTTCTTCAGCCTTTAGACATTCCACCAGCACCTTGGCACACCTTGTCACTAGATTTTATCACGGACCTGCCCCCTTGTAATGGATACAATACTATTCTGGTTGTGGTGGATTTATTTTCCAAGATGGCCCATTTTATTCCGTTGAAAGGATTACCTTCAGCTTCTGTCCTAGCCAAGGAATTCCTCGAAAATATCATCCGTTTGCATGGATTCCCGTCCATACTAGTCTCCGACCGGGGAAGCCAGGTTATTTCTCATTTTTGGAGAAAGTGTTGTCAACTGGCACAAATCGACGTAAGACTCTCAACCAGTCACCACCCACAGACCGATGGTCAGACGGAGAGAACGAACCAGACCCTTGAACAATACCTACGATGTATGTTGCACCAATCGGAGGGTAATTGGAAGGATATTTTATGGGTGGCCGAATATGCATACAATAACTCGGTACACTCTGGAAATGGACAAAGCCCCTTTTATACCTAATATGGACATCACCCTCGTACTTCAGACCTGGACTCACCTCTGAGCCTTGAAATGCCCGCAGTGGACCATTTGCATTCCACGATAACTCAAGCCTTCAAGGATGCAACTGCACATTTGCAACAAGCGAAAGGGAAATACAAAAAGAATGCGGATCTGCATCGGAGTGAGGCGCCTCCATACCAAATAGGGGATCAAGTATGGTTGGCTACCAAACACTTATTGCTCAAGGGACCTCGAACTTTTAATCCAAGGTATTTGGGCCCTTACTCGATCAAAGCTATAATTAACCCAGTGGCAGTCAAGCTCGATCTACCAGCTAAAATGCAGATTCACCCCGTTTTTCATGTGTCACTTTTGAAACCAGTGCAACCAGGAACCAGATTAATAAAGCCACCAGAACCAATCCAGATAGATGGGGAGCCTGAATTCGAGGTGAAGAACATTTTGGATTCTAAGATCTCAAAATCAAAACTTTTCTATCTAATTCATTGGAAAGGGTACGGGCCTCAGGAAAGGTCTTGGGAACCCAGCGACCACGTACATGCACCTCGGCTGGTAAAAAGGTTCCATCGGAATTTCCCAAACAAACCGAAACCTCCAGAGGGAACGACCTTGGGAGGGGCCTTGGGGGGGGGGAGTGCTGTCATGATGCCTATCCCCGGAGCACCAGGTCAGGCCCAGCACCCCCGGGAGCAGGCATCATGCCCCCGGGTAAAAGCCCAGCGGCCCCTTATAGGGGCTCTTTGGACTCTGTCCTGGCGCATTTGGCGCCAGGCTCATGTTGGACATCAGTCCTGGCGCCATAGACGCCAGGCTCATAAAGGAAGGTGTTTTGTGCACTTACCTGATGCAGACCATGCTGCAAGATTCAGGCCTCCCTGAGACCTGAAAGGGACTATTTTTTCATTGGGACTATTTTGCTACTCGGGCGTGGCCAGGGAAGGATACTTACCTGGAACTACTTTGGGGGCTATTTAAGCCACGCCCAGACAGTAGCTCACGCTTCGCGTTGTTCTGCATCCAAGCAGCTGAACGCTCACCGTGTCTGCTCCTGCATCTGGTCTCCAGCCACGCCCGCCTCGATCCTGGAAAACCTGTAAGGAAAGAAGAGAAGAGAAAGGTGAAAACCAAGAATTTTATGAAACTTCTTACCTGCATCCGGAACCTTCACGCCAGCGTTCCTGAGAAAAGACTTTCATTTAAAAGCACCGTGTTGCTCGCTGCAGCGCCGCGCTTCACTCACCTGTCCTCGGGAGTTCTTCTGGCTCCACCGCGACTGTCTGCACCGGTCGCCACATCTCTGCGCCTAGGGGAGAGAATAAGAGACAAAAGGTGAGCAGAAGGAACATATGAGGTAAGCCTAATTTTCCGCCATAACACTTACCGGTCTTCTGTTGGTGGATCATTCCTCATTTCGGGTCGGCGCCGCTTCGTTGGCATGTACCGCACCCCGGCCCCTATGGGGAAAGGACAAAAGACAATACTGGAGAAATATAAAGACATTAAGAGGGATCGCCCCCATCGCTAACTCACCTGAGTTTACCATCGGCAATTCCGTCCCTCAACGCATCGCCTTCATTCTGCACCTGAAATAAAGGACAGATCACAGGTTAGGAAGGCAACAGAAAAGGAGGCTCAACACTTGAACTTTTGTAATCTTCATACTTACGGCGTTCCGCTCGGAAAAGTCAAGTGGATTTTGCCAGCGCCATTCTGAAAACCAGTGAAGTAACTGGACAAACACGCGCCCCTGCACCAGAAGCAGGATGGAGAGTTCATCCTTTCAAACCATAAGGTGAGCTTCAACCGGGGATTTCGGAGGAAGTTAGAGAAGAACGAAGGGGGGAAGGGGGGAGCAAGCACACTATTCTGCAGACTGTTAATCCCCTTTCTCATCTGCAGAAGGATATTCCTATGGGCCAGACAAGCAAGATTTGAGGGTCCTGTTCAGTCGGTGTTCCGAGTTCTGCGCATCACGCTCGAAGAGGCCACAGCAACCCAGACTAGACCAGCGCCTCCGTGGGAGTAAGGTGAGCCTTACACTCCCTTGTTCGGCCCAGGACTCTTCCTGTGAGTGGTTCGGGTCTTGTATAGGCTCGCCCGAGCCTCGTCAGGTTGCAGGGCGCGTTCAGAGTTCCGGGATGTTCGTGGTTCCAGGGTATCCAGGATTAGCGATGAGCAAGCAAACTAGGGGGGAAATCCAGGAACAGAAAAGTAGGCAAGGAAGGAAGTAAGAGGATCAAGGAAATCAATGTAGAGAGCAAACACACGTCGGGTAACTACCGAAGATAGCGTTGAGACGCGCGGACCCGCAGGGGCGTGACCAATTTGTAGTACGTGCCACGACGTGAAAGATAGTGCGTAGCACGGAGCTTGGTACGGCCATGTTGGGAGGAACAAGGAGTACAAGCCCTTCGTGACAATGACCATGAGGTCCAGAAGGGGCAATTTTGCCGGGTCATGACAGCATGCCCCCTCCGAAGACTGGTTCCTCCAGGCTTGCCTGGGTGAATAAGATGGAATCTTCTGAGCAAACGAGGGGTCTTTAAATTAGAAACTGGTTCCCATGTTCTCTCGCTAGGGGGGTAGCCTTTCCACTCGACCAGATATTGTAGTCGACCCCTCCTATACCTGGAATCACATATCCTGGACACCTCATATTCCAACTGGTCGTCCACAACAACAGGTGTAGGTTTGAAGGGTTTCCGAGTAGAACTAACGTAGGGTTTCAACAGGGAAGTATGGAAGACTGGATGTATCTTCTTCCAGGAATCCGGGAGCTTAAGTCGGAAGGAGACAGGATTGATGATCTCCTTTATAGAAAATGGACCATAATAGCGAGGAGCCAATTTGTTTGGTCGTAGATGTCGAGGTAACATTTTCGAGGCTAGCCAGACTTGATCGCCAACTGAATAGGAAGGTGATGGTCTTCTCTTAGAGTCCGCATATCTTTTGGTTCGAGTCTGGGCCTGTTCTAACTGATCCTTGGCCTCTCTTTGTAAGTCGATCAGCGTCTGAATCCAATAGTCAAGGGTAGGTACCGGAGTAGATTCTGGAAGAACTGATGGTAAAACAGGCGGATGATAACCTTGACTGCAATAGAAAGGGCTGATCTTAAGAGCTGAATGATCTGAGTTATTGTAGGAGAATTCGGCTAAAGGTATAAGGAGAGACCAATCGTCTTGAACCTTGGTGGCAAAACAATGAAAATATTGTTCCAGGGTTTGATTTACTCGTTCCGTTGCCCCATTGGTTTGTGGATGATAGCCTGAAGATAGGGCACGTTGGATTCCTAGAACACGACAGAGATGTTTCCAGAATTGTGAAATATACTGAGGTCCTCGATCCGAAATAATCTTGGAAGGTAGGCCATGAAGACGAAAAATATGTTCCAGGAAAATTCCAGCAAGTTCTGAGGAAGATGGTAGTTTATACAATGGTGTAAAATGAGCTAGATGAGTGAACAAGTCAATGGTTACCATGATGGTTGTATATCCTCGGGAAGGTGGTAATTCAACAATGAAGTCAGTGGCAATAACTTCCTAGGGTCTGGTTGGCAACGTAGGTTGTAGAAGCAGACCCGCCAGCCTCTGATTATCGTATTTGTTCTGACTACAAATTGCACTAGTCTTGATGTATTGAACTACACTGGCCTTCATCCCTGGCCACCAGAACTGTCTTTGTATAAGACGGAAGGTGTTGGTTACTCCTCGATGGCCGGAGTGAAGAGTATCATGGCATAGATTCATTACCTTCTGTTGAAGTTCTTTTGTCAGAATGACCACTGAATTGTTCTTGAATAAATATCCTTCCTTGATTGTCAGACGCCAGGGATTTTTCTCGGATATGTCCTTCCAGAGTTCAGATGACTGAGTCTGTACTCTGATTTCTTCCAGGAGATTGATCGCGTGAGCTACAAAGATTGTAGGTGGAAACATTTTAGGATAGATCTTATCCTCCAAGGGAACGTAGTTGGGACGCCGAGAAAGGGCATCGGCAATCATGTTTCGCGGTCCAGGAACATGTGAAATTTGAAATTGATATTGAGCAAAGAAGTAGGCCCATCGAGCTTGTCTACTGTTCCTGCACTCCATGGATTGTAGGACCTGAAGATTTTGATGATCAGTACAGACTTGAACTGGATATTTAGCACCCAGGAGTAGATGTCTCCATTCAGTAAAGGCATGACGAATGGCCAATAACTTCTTCTCCAGAACTGAGTAGTGAGTCTCGCTGGTGGTCAGGGTCCGTGAAAGGTAAGCAATGGGATGTTCCAACTTATCATCGGATTCTTGTTTTAAAACTGCTCCTATGGCGTAATTGGAGGCATCAGTTTCCACTAGAAAAGGACGATTTATGTCAGGTTGGGCCAGGATGGGGGCCTGAGTGAATTCTTCTTTCAAGCGTTGGAATGCCTTGTCTTGTGGTATAGACCAGTTGAATGGAATGTCTTTCTTCAGGAGATTAACAATGGGTTGAACAATCTCAGAAAAGGTGGGAATGAATTTCCGGTAGAAGTTGGCAAGCCCCAGGAAGGATTGTATTTGCTTTACAGATGTTGGGGCGGGCCAAGCCAGTATGGCCTTCACCTTTGAAGGGTCCATACTAATTCCTTCTGAACTAAGGACAAACCCCAGATAGTGAACTGATGTAACATGAAACAAACATTTTTCTGGTTTGGCTAAGAGTTGATTTTCACGTAGACGTTGAAGTACTGCCTTTACATGTTCTTCATGTTTCAAGGAATCCTTTGAGAAGATCAATATGTCATCCAAGTAGACGATAACATTGAGAAATAACATTTTAGAGAACACCCTATCCATAAAACGCTGGAAGACTGCGGGAGCATTAGTCAGACCAAAGGGCATGACTAGGTATTCAAAGTGACCAAAGGGTGTTCTAAAGGCTGTTTTCCATTCGTCTCCTTCCCGGATACGGATCAAATGATAAGCACCTCAGAGATCCAGTTTCGTGAATATCACTGCACCTCTCACAGCTTCAAGAATATCCGAGATCAGGGGTAGTGGGTATCTGTCTTTCAGGGTGTGTTGATTTAGGCCCCGATAGTCCAGGCAAGGTCTGAGCTCTTTGGTATCCTTTTTAGGAACGAAGAACAATGAAGCACCAGCTGGTGATTTTGAAGGTCTTATGGTGCCGTTGTCAAGATTAGTGTCTAGGTATTCCCTGAGGGCTCTCTTTTCTGGTTCTGAAAGGATAAACATCCTGCCAAAGGGAATCACTGCTGAGGGTTCAGTATCTATGGCACAGTCTTCGGGTCTATGTGGAGGTAAGGCTTGAACGATGGCAGTAGAGAATACATCAGCATACCCTTGATAGATCTCTGGAACTTGCACAATATTGGAAACCATGAGTGGTGTCTCTGGACACCTTGGTAGACTTTTAGGGGCTGTGGCTGAGGTATCCAGGTTTAAACAATGGTTCATACAGAACTCCGAGCCCAGGAATAAGGATCCGGCTGTTCAGTTGATATATGGATTGTGCCTTTGTAACCAGGGCATGCCCAGAACCAAGGGGTAATGGGCTGATTTTATAATGTCAAACACAATTCTTTCTTGATGATGATTTATGGAAAGATGGATCTCCCTTGTTTGCAGACTTATGGGTCCTGAGGAAAGAGGTCTTCCGTCAATTGCTTCCACTGGCTGTGAAAAATGTTTTGCTTCATATGGAATGTTATGACTTCTGACCCAATCTTGATCAATGAAGACTCCCATTGCTCCGCAATCCACCAAGGCCAGTATGGGGTAGACCTTGTCCTTGGATGGCGATAAAAAGGCCTGTAATATCATCAATTTGTTTTGTCCAGGAGAGTTGAAGGATGGAATTGATGTGGAGCAAACATCGCTCTCCCGAAACCTTGCTCCATTTAGGATCGGGAGCTGGCGTTTCCCGAGCGTCGGGGAGGAGCCAGAGGACACTCTTTAACTAGATGTTTATCCAAGGCACAATACATGCATAAGCCTGTGTGTATCCTTCTTAACCTTTCCTGCGGGGAAATTGGTCCACAAAAGGCTCCAAGTTGCATGGGTTCAGAATATGTGCTCGGACTCTTGGCAGATTCTGTCCTTGTAGTATTCTCTAGGGAGTTTCTTTGAATTGATACTTTATTCTTTTTCTTTTCGGCCTTTCTTTCTTGGATTCTAAAGTCTATTTGCATAGACAAGTCCAGGAGGGCCTGGAATGAACTAGGACGTGCCACCCTGGCTAACTCGTCTTTAATCTCTTCATTTAGACCTCTGCGAAACAAGGTAAAACTGGCTTCCAGGGGCCAGTCCGCCTCTTCGGCTAGCTGTTTGAATCTGGTAACATAGGTCAACATGTCTTGGGATCCTTGTTGGAAGTCAAGTAATTTTTCTTGAGCACTGTGAACCAGCTCTGGTCGTTCGAACATGGTCTTGAGTTCCGCGATGAACCCTTCATAATCATCCAGGAGAGCATCCCCTGAATTGAGTAAGGGAGTGGCCCATGTAAGCGCATTACCGGAAAGATGCGATATTATGAAGCCCACCTTAGCCCTAGGAGTTGTGAAATAGTAGGGCTTGAAGGTAAAATGTACCAATCACTCCTCCCAATAATACGCTGTCCTTGTTTGCGGAGTCACGTGACAAGATGAGCTGTCTTAGCGCTGCATTCTCGGCTTTTAAATTCTGCATCACAGTGGAAAGTTCTTGCATTCCGCGCATCAGGTCCTGAATAGCATTCTCCATGGTAGAATCCGTATTGATCGTTGGGCGTCTCAAACTGTCGTAAATCTCCCCCGTCTCACCTGTGATCCGGATCTCCCTTGTTCGGCCGCAGGACTCTTCCTGTGAGTGGTTCGGGTCTTGAATAGGCTCGCCCGAGCCTCGTCAGGTATACAGGATTAGCGATAAGCAAGCAAAGTAGGGGGGAAATCCAGGAACAGAAAAGTAGGCAAGGAAGGAAGTAAGAGGATCAAGGAAATGAATGTAGAGAGCAAACACACGTCGGGTCACTACCGAAGATAGCGTTGAGACGCGTGGACCCACAGGGGCGTGACCAATTTGTAGTACATGCCACGACGTGAAAGCTAGTGCGTAGCACGGAGCTTGGTACGGCCATGTTGGGAGGAACAAGGAGTACAAGCCCTTCGTGACAATGACCATGAGGTCCACAAGGGGCAATTTCGCCGGGTCATGACACTTCTACCAGGACCCCCTGTCCCACGGCGGCCTCTGGATCGTCTACCCATATTGCCAAATGCGTTATTGGACCTCTGCTGGAGGATCGGGCATTGTGCACGACAATGATCCTCTTGTCTGCAATAAGCACACTGGTTTATGTTTACAGGACCCAATGGCGCATTTCCCTGTGCAACATACTGTCCTCTAAATTGCGAATTACCCCCTGTAGGGCCTCTAACAATGTGCCGTAACAGAACTTTTGTTTTTAAGTCTCCTTTTCTCTTTTCATCTCTTTCTTTTTCGTTATTGACACGATTCTCATAGTACTGAGCCATATGCAATACTTCTGATTGAGACTTCGCTTGCCAAGCGCTTTTTGAGGACATAATTTGCGACTGGATGTCAGGCAGTAATCCACGCACAAATGTGTCCACGAATAGTCGTTTCCTAGACTCTGTGCTCAAATCTTGTCCACTGAAATCTGAAAATACTTGTTCGAACCGATTAAAAAACTCGGTAGCACCCTCACACTTCCCTTGGACACATGCAGTAAGCTTGTCCCAAATAATCCTTCTTTCAAAATTATAGCTTTTAACTTTGTAACTATTCTATCAGGCAAATTCAGTATTACCTGTGGTGGTCTCTCGCCAGCTGGCCTTTCTCTATCGAGTCTAACCATATTATCCCATGTATCTCCTAACCCTGGTACATCGTCTACAGTCCTAATCTGTTTCCACAGGTCAACAGGTAGGAACACAGGAAATAGCAAATCAATATCGCTCAAGGTAAATACTGATGATTGCAAGACAGATTATCTCTTTGTAGAACCATGTTGGATTCTTCCTAATATCGGGAATGGTTTGTTTAATGGTTTTCACTTCCTGTCTCGAGAACGGGACGTGAACAAACTGCGACACATAATGTGCAGGGATATCCTGTGCAGGTGTACCTGCTGCGACATTAGCAGGGATGTCAACTTTTGGCACAAATGTCAGAGGAACCTCTCTCATAGGCAACTGAGAAGCAGGCAACTCCGAACGCTTACTGAGCAACAGAGCTAAATCGAGCGCTAAAGCAGCTGAAGAAGTGTCAAACGAAAAAGCTCTCTTATAAATATTCAATAATTCTGCGGGACAACAAATCTTTCTTTTTATACATTCATCCTGCAGGTACTCTACCATTACCTGTATCACTTTCCTCTGCATTTCTGGCGTATACTGACTATACGTGTCATCTACTTCAACGGGAGTTATCGACATGTCTGAAATCCACCTAATCGCATCTTTTGTACAAATTCGAGTTTCCTCATTTATCGATTTACGACAACGAAAGAACCATTTCTGTACTAACATAGCGTCCAAACTATCACCATCTACATCTTCATTCCGTAACCTTTCCAACTCCCTTCTGTACTCAAAAACCCTCTCGACATGCTCATGTACTTTCTCCGCAGTATCTCTAGAAAATGCTAAAATATTCAGATCCCTTAACCCTTGTGGGAGATCTATGTCATTTAACCTGTTCCACATTATACGTAAATGCACTCCCAATCCTTCAATAAAAACGTTTTTCTCAGGAAAATTGTCTAAGTTCGAGAGTGTGGCAAAAACATCAGCTTGTTCACCCTTATCCATGCAATGTCTAGCCCATGCAGTCAATTCATGCTTTCTCTCTGAAGACACAGTATTACGAGTTACAACCCTCGATCCCGCTCCCCGATCAACTACAAGCGGTGTGGAACCACTTGGAAGAGGGAGAGTAGGCAGATCTTGTATATTAGGCAAAAATGGTGCTGTTACTGGTGCAGCAGGCAAACCCACCGGACCCGTAACAGCAAGCAAAGGTGGAGGAGCAAGTGGAGGAGCAACGACAAGAGGAGGAACAACAGCCGGAGGAAGAGGAACATTAAGAGGAGCAATAGGAGAGCAGGAGTAGCCACGGGAGGAGGAATAACAGCAGGAAGAGGCAAAACAGCAGGAAGAGGAACATACGGAGGTGGCGCAGTGGCACCAGGCCTTCGTTCATTTAGAAGTTTGTCAATCAGCTCATCAGATACATAAAAGTCTTTAGAAGGAAACATTTTCTGGATACCAAGTGGAAAAGCCCTATCCATATTCCTAACTGACTCAGATTGTTTATTTTGATCATATAACAATGCTTTTTCGGCATTCGTCATATGACAGCGCGCATGTTCTTCCCTACTCTTAAGTTGCTGCATACCTTCTTTCTTCCAATTCTGTAATACATCAAATGCTGCAGGTCTAGCCTTTTTCTTTAATAATATAGTTTCTAAGTATTCAATACGAGGAATGTCAAAACTACCATTGATTGGCCACTGAAGTTCGGAAGCATGTCTAGTTTGTCTCTGCCAAATATCATTAAACGCTATACTACCAATGCCGTGCTTACAGTACATAGTACACGCTGGCGACCCCTCCATTGGCGCCGGTCAGCCAAATTCCAAAGATTGTCTGTCACTGCGGAATAACGCCCTGAAGCAGGCAGACAATTTCCCAGGCATATCAGAATACTGGTGTTACCTGGTCAATAATTGTACTCGCAAGTGCAATACGCCAAGACAAATTATCAGGATACTTAAGAATCGGGTCACGGCTCGCCTGATCAAATTCTAAGGAGGTCCGATCGGATTTCAAAGAACTATCAAAGGTCCCACGTGGTTGGTGATTTCGGCAAATCTGCCCGCCGCTTATATATGGATCCTCGTCAAGATGCCGTCTCGGACCGTATGCTCACTGTCCAGGGATCGGGTCGTGCAGCGCTGCTGAGGTATTGTCGTGACTTGCCACGTAGTGAAGAGAGTATGGACCTCCGTTCCCAAGTTCCCCACAGAGAGGTAGAATGAACTCCATGTGCGAGCCTTGGGACCACAGGTGGATGGTATTTCACAGGATCAGCAGCGTCGAGAACCCCAAAGCTGTTGGAGGGAAGGCAAGGTTAACACAAGCAATAACAGTACCTTGAGTCAGTGATAAGTACTAGAATAAGGCTTACCTAAGTTCAAAGTCAAGGGCTATGGTGTTCAAAGCTGTGGTACGAGGGAACGCCAGCGATCCTGAAAGCCAGAGGAAGAAACACCGACTCTGGGAGAATCACCTGAGAGGCTAGAGTCTTTCGTAGTACTGTGACAAAACGTGGTTCGAGGAATCCAAAAGCAGTCAGCAAAATGATCCGAGGATCGAGGTCCAGGTTGACAATTCAGAAAAGGGAATATCCAAAGCCAGTCCGTTTCTGTTTAGCCAAAGTCCAAGTATCAAAGTTCGAGCAATATCCAGGGAAGAGTTTTTGAGGAGCAAGAAAGCCATTCCGAGTGTCGTGAGCCGAGGTCTTGAACAAAAGTATCCGTAACGCAAACGCCTAGCAGTGTAGAAAACAGCTGTGAAGCGAGGAGCGTTTGAATTACCCGGCTTTTATGTCCGTCGACATCCGATCACGTGATTTGGTTTCGTGACACGTGATCGGGATGCCAACGCGAAACCAGGAAGCGGGCGCGATTGGCTGCTCCAGCCCGTTCGTATTCTCCACGGCAGCTGCCAGCGAAAATGAGGAAACGAACTAAGCCGCTTCCTGCGGCTGACACTAGGCCACGGAGGCTGACGTTTCCCACGCACCACAGGTAACGGGGCATAATGAGGAGGCGATTGTGTAGTGGGCATTCTGGCTATGCTAGGTGTCTGGGCGTCCCTATCTCCAGAAGGGGTATGCAAAGCTGTGAGTGAGGAGGGATTCTTCCCTGAGTGTATGACAGAGCCCCTCCTCAATGGCCCACGATCACGTGGGCAGGCGGGATGGTCCCGATGAAATCGAGAAACGAGCCTCGGGGCATGGACATCCTCTGCAGGGACCCAGCTCCGCTCCTCCGGACCAAAACCCGCCCAATCCACGAGGTACTGGAGACCCCCCCTGACCAAACGTGAACCCAAAATGCCAGAAACCCCGTACTCAATGGAATCACCCACAGAAACGGGACCAGGGGCAGGACGGAGGCGGGTAGAAGGAGGGCAAGGCTTCAGGAGAGAGGTATGGAACACCGGGTGGATGCGCCAAGACGCAGGGACTGAAAGGCGATAGTGACCCCAGAAATCCTATAGGGACCCACAAAACAGGGAAGCAGTTTATGACAACCCAACAGCCGGAGATGGCGTGTAGAAATCCAGACCCTGTCACCTGTGACATAAGAAGGTGCCACGCTCCTCCATCGATCAGCTGCTGCTTTAGCGGATATCTGGGCCTCACGAAGGTGAGCGAGTGTTTGAGCATGAACGGCTGACAGATCGCGTGCACAGGCGGCCGCTGCTGGGTTGTCAGAAAGCGCGATATCAGGAATAGGAAGGGTTCGAGGGTGCTGACCATACAAGACATAAAAAGGAGAAAAACCCGTGGAAGCATGGACTGTGTTGTTGTATGCGAACTCAGCAAGGTGTAGGACCCTTAACCATGTTTGTTGGTGCTGTAAAATGAGATATCGTAAGTATTGCTCCATGGCCTGGTTCACCCTTTCCGTTTGGCCATCCGTCTCCGGATGGTAGGCAGAAGAAAAACGGGAATCAATGTCCAAGAGTTTTGTGAGTGCTCGCCAGAAACGAGACGTGAACTGCGATCCCCTGTCCGAAATGATAACTGTGGGTAACCCAAATAGACAAAAGACTGATTTGAAGAAGAGGCTGGCCAAGGCAGGGGCCGAGGGGATGCCAGAACATGGAATGAATCGGGCTACTTTAGAGAAGGAATCGACCACAACCCAAACGGTGTTGAAACCCCCGGTCTGGGGCAAGTCTGTCACGAAATCCATGGAGATCGTGTGCCAAGGGCGAGGTGGAATAGGCAAGGGCTGAAAAAGACCCACGGGGCGTCCCCGACGATGTTTACACTGGGCACATATCGCACACGAGTTAACGTATCCTTCCACATCCCGTTTCATAGAGGGCCACCAACACCAGCGCCTGAGAAGGTCTAAAGTACGTCCTTGCCCGGGATGCCCATTTATAGCATTGTCGTGGGACCATTCCAAGGCAAGATTGCGGGCTTCCGTTGTCGGTAACCACAACCTATTCTGGATGAACACTAAGCCGTTATGAAACACCGGACTCCAATCGGAGACCTGTTCGGGATGTAAGGAAACCCACTTCCTTGTAGATTGTACTAGTGACATAGGGGGCGTGCAAAGGCAGATGACATGCTGGTCCAACAATCTTTCAGGGTAGACTGGCAAGGAGATCCCACCAGGGGAACGAGATAAGGCATCTGCCTTTCCATGGGAAAGGCCTGATCGATGTTTGATCTGGAAGTCGAAGGCAGAAAAGAACAAATGCCAACGCACCTGACGGCTGTTTAGACACTTAAGCGAAGCTAAATCTTGAATGTTACGATGATCAGTGTATACTGTGATTGTGTGTTTGGTCCCCAAAAGGTGGTGCCGCCAGGTTTGAAAAGCATCCTTGATGGCAAACAACTCCTTTTCTGTGACTGTGTAGTGGTGTTCAGCGGAAGAGAACTTTCGTAAATGAAATGCCACCGGATGTAGGTGGCCTGTAAACGGACAGTTTTGGGACAACATTGCCCCGAGAGCAAAGGAAGAAGCATCTGCCTCCACGATGAAGGGAAGTTCGGGATCGGGATGTTTTAGTACTAGGGCAGTGGTAAACGCTGTTTTTAGGGCGTCAAAAGCATCCTGGTGGGTATCTGACCACAAAAAGGGCACTTTGGGACTGGTCAAGGCGGTAAGTGGGGCTACTAGGGATGAAAAATCCTGAATAAACCGCCTATAAAAATTAGCAAACCCAAGAAACGACTGTAATGCTTTGAGATTACTGGGTTTTGGCCAATCCAGCACTGCGCAGACTTTGGACTGATTCATGGTTAGTCCGCCTGGAGATATGTGGAAACCCAGGAATTCAACATTGTCAGTGTGGAACTCACACTTTTCAGGTTTGGCGAAGAGTGAATACCGTTGGAGACGGGACAAAACCTCACGGACGTGTAGCACATGTTCTTTAATATTACGGGAGAAGACCAGAATATCATCGAGATAGACCGCTACACACACGTCCAGTAAGTCATGAAAAATCTCATTCATAAAACGTTGGAACGTGGCTGGGGCGTTACAAAGCCCAAAAGGCATGACTACATATTCAAATAATCTGTACCGTGTACAGAAAGCTGTTTTCCATTTGTCTCCGGGGCGGATTCTTACTAGGTTATAAGCCCCACGAAGATCGAGTTTAGTATAGATAGAGGCATGACTCAACCTATCCAACAACGGGGTTATCAAGGGAATCGGATACTGTTTTTTTACGGTAACAGCGTTCAAACGGCAGTAGTCAACGCAAGGGCGCAAATCGCCCTCTTTTTTCGGGACAAAAAAGATAGGACTGGCCGACAGAGAGGTGGATGGGCGTATGTGGCCAATCCTAAGAGCCTTCTGAATGTAGTCCTTTAATGCCTGTTCTTCTGAGGGCGACAATGAATAAATGCGTCCTGAAGGGATGACAGAATCAGGGATTAAGTCAATGGGGCAGTCGTAGGGACGATGTGGTGGGAGTGTTTCAGCCGACCCCTTATCAAAGACGTCATGAAAGTCCTGATACTCCGCAGGTACTCCGATTGAAACCACTCCCACTATGTGAGACCCAAGGGGAGAGGCGGATCCCTCCTGCAATGTGAGTTGTGCAACGGCTCCTAATGCTCATGAAGGAGATTCATTGTCGTCAGGTGCGATGAGGCAAAAGTTCTGACAAACTTCAGATTCAAAATGAACCTGCCCCGACCTCCAGTCAATTAAGGGGTTATGCTGTTTCAACCAGGGAAGACCCAGTATGGAACCAATTTGAGGCATAGATATTAGATCAAAGGATATCATCTCCTGGTGAGTGTCTTGTATGGTTAGAGTGACTGGGGCCGTTTGGTGTCGGATAGGACCAGAAACCAGTGCCGTGCCATCCACTGCTTGTACCGGTTCAGGATGAAGTTTGGTCACCAGTGGTAAATTCAAGGATTCCGCCAGCTTAATATCAACATAATTACCCGTGGCCCCAGAGTCTATAACAATCGATACTGTATGGACAATGTCCGAAGTGGGTTTTAAGGTGGCCTGAACCAACACAGGTCTGACCCTCCCAAAAGAGGGTACTGAGTCCGGGGGAGAAGAAGAACTGCTGGATCCCGCCCCCGGATCTTGGATCGGGCATTCCGAAAAACTGAGTTCTTTAACTTAGGACGTCAGGGACAGTTCTTCACATAATGGCCGTTCAACCCACAGTAGTAGCAAGCGTTGTCGGTTCTTTGGCGTTCTCTCTCCATTTGGGAAATCGGACTACGAATTCCACCTATTTGCATGGGCTCTCCTCCAGTATCCGTAGGTGGGGGGTTCAAACCTGTGTTAGCAAACCCTGCTTCGTTCTTACGTCCAGAACGCCTAGCATCGATTTGGAGGGCGAGATCTACTAAATCCCTGTATGTCGTGGGTAAGGAAGGGATGACTGCCATAGCATCCTTCATGGGATTATTAAGGTGCTTATAGAATACTACTGCCATCTTTGTTTCGGGCCAGGCTGTTTCGGCAGCTAATTGATTAAACCGGGCTATATAGTCCAAGAGAGACCCTTTCCCTTGAGTTAGATCTAATAACTCGAGATCCCGAGATTGGGTCTTGTGGCAGGTGTCGAACACATGAGACATTTCAGTAACTAACAAATCAAAATTATAGAGAACAGGACTATTGTTTTCTAGTAGGGGGTTAGCCCAGGCAGCGGCAGTGCCAGCTAAATGAGACAGAGTAAAAGCTGCCTTGGTGGTAGAGTCAGGGAAGGCCTGGGGTTTGCAGAGGAAATGCAATTTACAATGATTTATGAATGTCCAGAATTTCTTGGGGTCTCCATGGAATCTCTCAGGAGTGGCCAAAGGAAGGGGCGTAGGCAGGAACACTGGGACCTGAGGAGACAGAGCAGGTTGTGGTGGGGGGGTGGTGCAGGGACATCACCTAACTCAGCATCAGCGGGTATAGGGTGTTGAGTGCTTTGGATAAGGTCTAAGCGCTGATGTATGGCGGCATTGGCGGCTGTCATGTCTGCCCTAAGTATTGTTATTGCCTGTACCAATGCAGCCATGGGGTCATCGTGCATGCCCTCCATACTCTCCGTAATGCAATGGCTTCACAGTCTGTCGTGACTTGCCACGTAGTGAAGAGAGTATGGACCTCCGTTCCCAAGTTCCCCACAGAGAGGTAGAATGAACGCCCTGTGCGAGCCTTGGGACCACAGGTGGATGGTATTTCACAGGATCAGCAGCGTCGAGAACCCCAAAGCTGTTGGAGGGAAGGCAAGGTTAACACAAGCAATAACAGTACCTTGAGTCAGTGATAAGTACTAGAATAAGGCTTACCTAAGTTCAAAGTCAAGGACAATGGTGTTCAAAGCTGTGGTACGAGGGAACGCCAGCGATCCTGAAAGCCAGATGAAGAAACACCGACTCTGGGAGAATCACCTGAGAGGCTAGAGTCTTTCGTAGTACTGTGACAAAACGTGGTTTGAGGAATCCAAAAGCAGTCAGCAAAATGATCCGAGGATCGAGGTCCAGGTTGACAATTCAGAAAAGGGAATATCCAAAGCCAGTCCGTTTCCGTTTAGCCAAAGTCCAAGTATCAAAGTTCGAGCAATATCCAGGGAAGAGTTTTCGAGGAGCAAGAAAGCCAGTCCGAGTGTCGTGAGCCGAGGTCTTGAACAAAAGTATCCGTAACGCAAACGCCTAACAGTGTAGAAAACAGCTGTGAAGCGAGGAGCGTTTGAATCACCCGGCTTTTATGTCCGTCGACATCCGATCACGTGATTTGGTTTCGTGACACGTGATCGGGATGCCGACGCGAAACCAGGAAGCGGGCGCGATTGGCTGCTCCAGCCCGTTCGTATACTCCACGGCAGCTGCCAGCGAAAATGAGGAAACGAACTAAGCCGCTTCCTGCGGCTGACACTAGGCCACGGAGGCTGATGTTTCCCACGCACCACAGGTAATGGGGCATAATGAGGAGGCGATTGTGTAGTGGGCATTCTGGCTATGCTAGGTGTCTGGGCGTCCCTATCTCCACAAGGGGTAGGCAAAGCTGTGAGTGAGGAGGGATTCTTCCCTGAGTGTATGACAGGTATCGTGTCTCATTCAAGAAAGGGGCCCCTTTTACACCGTCTGATCCCGGTCCGATAGCCGCGTCAACTTTCAATGAGATGGCATCAATCTTGAGGGTCCTTATTCGGGCACCATCTGTAAAAGCAAAAGGAAATATCGAGGCTGAGTACCCCAAAAGGAAATACACCAAACACGGGCTTACAAAGATTCACAGATCTTTATTCTAAAACTGTACAGTTAGAAAGAAACAAAGTATCAAATACAGGGGGGCGTGGCTTGGAGCGCCATCGATGTGGTCGCTCCCTTGAGGCTGCCTGTGGGAGGCCGGCCGCCGCCGTCAAATTCTGGCGGTTCTGATCGAGCTTCCGAGGCGCCAACGCCATCTACGGCGATCGGAACCGATATGGCACAACCTGGCCCAAGATGACCTCCGAACGCGGGAGCGTTCTCCTAGAACTTAGCGGCCGAATCTCTCCCCCGTCACCATCCGAAGAAACCAAGATGGCGGCCTCGCCGGAACTCAACAACATATCACGCATCTGGTGGTGACAGGGCTCTGGAGCACCGAAGAAGAGGAGCGGACGGACACGCCAACACGGAGCCAGCCGGATCATATCAGGGCTGCCCGGAGTGCACGTGAGAGCCTCCTCGGGGGCTGCTGCGTGGAGCCTTCTCCCTCCTCGCTGCCTGACGGGGCCAGGGCCTGGACGCACACATCAAGGTAGTGATGGGATCTTCCCCACCCCCGCTCTGAAGCTCGATTCCGGCCCCCAGCCCAGCATCAGCCGGCGGCACTACGGAGTCACACGCGGAAGGCGCACAGAGGGATCAAGGACCCCCCCTCAGCGATCGACATATGGTGAGGACGGGGGGAAAATACGGAGGCCGCAAGATAATCCCTGCTACCCAGAGAAGCCGCGACCTCGCGGGCCATACCGCAGCGACACACCCCCTCCCTCCACGCACCGATGGGTTGTCCTGCTCCGGTCCGGTCCCACTGAGATCCTCCCTGCACTAGCAATTCCTGGGGCGCCCCGGCCCATTCATCCAGCCAGCGACCTAGACCACTGCGGGATCACGGCTACTCCCACTGGCTTCTCGCTCACACTCTTACGCTTGGACACTCCTGGGCGGCTGGCGTCGAAAGCACACAACCTCCCACCCCTACAATGCACTAAACTCTGCGGACCTTGAGGGGGCTGAGTGCCGTCTCCCACAGTTTTGGTCCCCTCTGCAACTCTTCCAGCCAAGACCACCCAACACGATCATCATGTCCAGGCAAACAAAGGTTAACAAGGGCGCAGATATTTCCACCATGCTTACTGCATAAGATAAAAGTAAGAAGCAAGAGCCCCCTAACCTTACCCCACAGAAACCGCAGGAGGACGGGGGAGCCCTCGCTACCAAAGGGGACCTGATAGCCTTCATGGCGGACATTAAGTCGGAGTTTCGCTCATGCCTCTCAGAACTCACCACCAAAGTCGAACAGGCAGACCAAAGGGTCACGGAGGTCGTACAGAGGCTCGGAGAAATCGAAGACCACTCTCGGGATCATACTACCACTCTAGGGGAAATGCAAAGAGCCATTGACACCGTGCATCACAAATGCAAGATCCTGGAGTTTAAACATGAGGACCTTGAAAATAGGGCGCGTCGCAACAACCTTCGCATTTGGGGCGTCCCAACCTCCGTCCCTGACAACAAGCTAGCAGACTACGTGGGACGCTTCTTCGAGGCCCTCCTCCCGGACCTGGATAAATCTCAGCTCTTGCTAGACTGGACCCACAGACTCCGCCCGCGCCGAGGGGCAGACTCGGACCCCCCCCCAGATGTCATCACCAGGGTCCACTTTTTCACAACTAAAGAGGCGATTTCGGCGAAAAGCCGCCAAGGGGAGGAAATCACCTTCCAGAGCACGCCACTTCAAATTTATCATGACCTCTCACCACTCACCCTTCAGAAAAGAAGAGCACTCCGACCCCTGGCATTGTTCCTCCAGGAGCAGCAAGTCCGCTATAAATGGCTGTTTCCAATGGCTCTACAATTCACATATAAAGGCACCCTACGCCGGATTAGTCACTTGGAGGATGCAGAGAGAATCATGCATCCAATCTCGCCCCAGGAACTTTCCACGCCAAACACGGAGGGATCTGAGGACTCTGGGCCGCTTCCCTCCCCAAAACCTAAACGTTCGCCATGGTCGTCAACTCAGCGGAGCAACAGAAACAGATGAACAATGGTGCTCCCGCGCCCCTAGGTTCCAACCGCATCTTTCCCTGGTCTCTTCTGACCTGACCTAAATACGGATCCGCCACCTAACGCTTAGACTGATGTGCTCTGAAGGCGGAGACGGCGGACCATACCCACGGTTCATACCCACTCCAAGGATACTTCCCAACTTTCGTTCCTTGGAAACCCACAGTACTCGATACGCGATGGGACAGTTGGCCCTGTTGGCCAAGGGTACGCCCGTACTTACAATGTCGGTCTACCCGCCAGTTAAATTTGCGGCCCCCCGTTGGGGCTCCGCGTTAAAACCTCAAGTGCAGGATGGTATCACGAGATCTCACGACAAACATGGCAGCTGAATCACCGGCTCACAAACCCCCCCCAACCCAAGAGACAGAGAATGGGGCACCACAGGACCATCAGGTTCTGTGAATCCTCTCCCTAAACGTTAATGGACTGAACTCCCCTAACAAACGAAAGGCAATTCTATTAAAACTCCAGGACGAAGACGCAGCGATAGCTATGCTCCAAGAGACTCACTTGCTGCCGGTGGACGTGATCCAGCTTCGCTCTCGGCTATTCCCGCTTCAATTTTTTGCCTCTGGAACAAGCAAAAAGGGAGGCACAGCGATCCTCTTTAGGAAAGACTTGAACCCGCAAATCCTGGAAATGAAAATATGCCCGGAAGGCCGATACACAGCAGTCAAATGCCTCCTGATGGGAGACCTATACACCCTCATCTCGGTGTATGCCCCTAACACTGGACAATCACACTTCTATGACTTCTTAGGCACGACGCTCGCTAGTTTTGTGGAGGGCCAAACGATTGTCGGAGGGGACTTCATTGGGGTTCCCGACCCTACTAAAGACCGGTCACACCCCCCGACTCCAAGCGATTTCGCCCAGGCACTCAGCCTCCTCCGGCTGTTCAGGTCCTTGGAGATAATAGACTCATGGCGGGTGTTTAACCCCGACGAAAGTGATTACTCCTTCTACTCGTTCGTCCACCGCACCTTCTCAAGGATCGACCTGTTCCTGATCTCCCCGCAAACCTTCCCCTCTGTCAAAGAGGTTTCCATCGGCACGAGAGCCATATCCGACCACGCTCCAGTGATCCTGGAACTCCGGGCTCAGAACCCCAACCTCAATAACCCACGTAAATGGTCTTTATACGACCCGATCCTCAATGACATGGCTACGAGAGACAAGATCGCAACAGGGATAAGAAATTTCTTTGACGAAAACCCAGCCTCGGACACTTCGCTAGCGAATAATTGGGATGCCATGAAGGCAGTAATCAGGGGTTCCATGATTGCTCAAGGAGTGGCCTACCATCGGAACAGACGCCAGACCCGGATAGCTCTAGAGGATGAGCTAAGAGAGGCCGAGGCAATCCACAAGGAAAAAGGCTGGTCCCCTAAGACGCAACGGATTATACGAACAGCGAGGAAAAAGCTAGAAGCCCACTATGCGGAACAAACCGCTCTACTGATGGCGAAGGCCAAACAATCATACTACGCGAAGGGCAACAAGGCGAACAGGTTCCTGGTGGCCAAACTAGCCAAGCGGAGACGCGTCAACACGATCGCGGGTCTGCGTGATTCCAAGGGGTTCACATGGTACTCAGAGCCCGAAAAGCAACGGCTCGCAACAGACTACCTGACCCAAATCATGAAGGCAACCCCACGGAACCTACCGCAACAGATGGAATATCTGCAGAAGGCAGCAGTGCCCCGTCTCGCCGATACAGCAAGAGACGAATTGGAGGAGTCCATTACAGGGGAGGAGGTTGAGGAGGCCATTAAATCGCTTAAAACACGAGCCCCAGGACCAGACGGCTTTTAAACCAGGTTCTACAAACTATTCAGGCCACAACTGACCCCCCACCAGGTGACCCTGTTCAACTCCTTCAGGGAAACAGGATCAGTCACCCCACCGATGCAGGAATCAACCACCATCCTCCTGCCCAAACCAGGAAAGGACCCAAGGAGTCTGACCTCCTATAGACCGATTGCATTATTAAACATCGATGCAAACATATATTCAAAAATTCTGCCAAACCGCTTGAATCGCGTCCTCCCGAAGATCATCCACCCTGATCGAGCAGGCTTCATCCTTCACCGGTCAGCAGGTGACAACATACGGAGAACCTTGAACCTGGTGGACCTTGCCTCCCGGAACTCCCAGAAACTAGTCTTAGTGGCTCTGGACGCAGCCAAGGCATTTGATCGGGTAGATTGGACTTTTATGCAACACACCCTAGAGGCCTTCGGCTTCGGGTCAACTTTCCAAACGATGGTTCTAGCCAACTATAATAGCCCAAGCACTAGCCTGAGAATCAACGGAAACAGCTCAGGTCCGATCCCCCTGTCATGCGGAACCCGGCAGGGCTGCCCGCTGTCGCCCTTACTCTTCGCACTCACCATGGAGCCTTTGGCCCAAAGGATTAGGGGAAACGACCAAATCAAAGGGCTACAGAGCGGCCCCATGCAACACAAAATCGCCCTATATGCGGACGATGTTCTACTCACAATCTCAGAGGCCCACTCATCATTGAAACATGCGATACGAGAACTTACCACCTATGGTGAGGTCTCAGGCTTTACTATAAACTTCGACAAATCCTCGGCTTTGGGCATCGGCCTCACCCCAGCAGAACGGGAGCCACTGACTGCGATGTGCCCGATGACATGGGTGAAGAACGCCATCCCCTACCTAGGGGTCCACGTCCCGGCTAACCCAAGAGACACATACAAAGCCAACTTCCCCCGGCTACTGAAAGAACTGGAAGGCGACTTGAAGCGATGGGAGACCCAAGAGATCTCACTGCTGGGGCGCATCACAGCATGTAAGATGAACCTACTTCCGAGGTTCCTATACGCCTGCGCCTCCCTTCCAGTAGCGATTCCCACACCAACCCTCGGGGATATCCAAAGGAAAATGCTGAAATTTATCTGGAAAGGTAAGGGAGCGAGAATCCCTCTCAGAACGATGCTGGGGGGCTCCAAGCTAGGAGGACTAGGGGTCCCGGACTTGCAGGCCTATAGAGTGGCAGCACAACTAGCACAGGTTCAGGCATGGCAAAATATAACAAACCGCCCTAGATGGGTAGAGCTGGAACAATCACAAGTGCCCCTACCCTTGCGATTTCTGCCACACATCCCGCCCCCCCTCAGAACACACTGGGGAGACCTCCTTCTATCAACTAAACATACCCTTAGCTCCTGGGACTGGGCGCTAAAGCAAAAGGGAGTGCCAAGAGGACTGAGCCCACACTCCCCGGTCTTCCATAACCCATCCTTCTCACCCGGAGCGAATCCCCGCAATTTTCGGAACTGGATAAAGGGCGGGTTGGAGACTATAGACCAGCTATATATGGGAGGGGTACCCCTCACTTTCGACCAATGTAAGGAGAAGTTCCAACTCCGGTAAAGGGACAGATTCACTTATATCCAGCTACGCCACTGGTGCTCACACCCCCAAACTCTGCAAGCAGCAACACGCCCGCCCACCGCCTTGGAACTCACACTGGGGTCCTTCCGACCCGGGGCAGGGTATCCACCCTATATAGGCGCTTCTTAAGCGACTTCCTGTCCACAAAGACCCGCTGTATAGCCCAGTGGGAGGCGGACCTGGGTCATCCAATAGAGGACCAAACCTGGGTGGACATATGGACCAGAACACACACCTCTTCCACCTGCATTACCACCAGGGAATGTGCGTACAAGGTGCTGCTGCGGTGGTATTACCCGCCCCTTCGACTTCACCACATGAACCCACAAGTCGATCAGGCCTGCTGGAGAGGATGTGGCCACCCAGGCTCCTTTTTTCATATGTGGTGGGCTTGCCCAAAGATTCAACAGTTCTGGAGGATATGCCTGGAGACCATCACACAAATTACGGGAACGGCGATTCCTCTGGAACCAGAACCAGTTTTGCTGGGAGCCCCGATCCCCGCGATCTACCCGCGCTCCGGGACCAGATCAAAACTATTGACACACTGCCTCCTGGCGGGGAAAAAGGTGTTGGCCCGGGCCTGGAGATCCCCAGAAGGCCCTCACATAGCACAATGGTGGACTAAACTCTGGGACATTCTGATTGCAGAGAAGGTGACGGCACCACAGGCGGGAACTCTCCATCACTTCCAGAATATTTGGGGCCCAGTGCTTGAATACGACCAGCGCTTCCGCGCCCGGACCTATAAACCAACCAGGGCCCGATGGATCCTGAAAAACCAAGAGAACCCTGAGGAAGACACATAGACGCTAAGGGGCGAACTGGGTAACCCAGGCGGGAAAATTCCGCCTCCAACACTGAGGGGTGGAGAGGCCAGAGGGAGGTGGGAGGGAGGAAGCCTGGTGGGGGGAATAAGGACTGGGGATCAACATGCCTGGAAAAGCATTGCTTGTAATGTGTGTATTTACCATCCTGCCTTGATTTAAAATAAACAAAGTTAAAAAAAAATTTAAAAAAGTATCAGATACAGATAGCTATCAGGCCCTCAGTACATCACAGTGAATACCAGCCCTTTGGGTGTGAGAAGTGAGAGGTACCGGATGTCTAAACAGTTGTGCATTTTATACATTTCCAATCATAATGTCCAGCCCCTCTACAGGTTAATAATCTATGGTCTAGAGTTTGTGCCGAGTTCACTTCTGGCTTGTCCGACAATATACTCATGGATCATCCTAAATTCACATACAAACAAGTCACAATGGCAACAGTGTATTCTCGGGATTAACAATAAGCCTTAACACATGTCCTTTACAATTCAGTTCAGCTAGTGTCCACGTTCAGTATTTGTATAACATTGCGGTCGATGTATGTACGTGGATCAGACTCATTGGTGCAGACAATCCTCTGTCTACAAGTCAGACATGGGACACGGTCTCTTTACTCGACCCAAACATTCGGCCAACGGACAGTTTATACATTAACTCACTGTCACAACTTTCAGGCTTGTCTGCTATGTCCAGATCACTCCCTGTTAGGGACTCCTCCCCCTCCTCCTCACCTGAGGGTATGTCCTTGTTCGTCTTCCTGCTCCATAGCTTGACGGGTGACCTTTTTTTTAGAAGATACGGCCTACCACGGAACGACGCCACCGCGGTTGCCGAAGATTCCGGAAACCCAGTGGCCCCGGATCCGTGATAGCCAACGGGGAAAAAGCCAAACAGGCAAAAAACCCCGAAACGTTAGCCGTTGCTTAGAATTCCAGAGATCTCTTCGTGTGGACGCAGAACTCCAGCCACAGGTAGGTCTTGATGCAGTATGCAGCAGATAGAGTGCACTGTAGTATTGGGCGAAGGAGCAACAGAGGGGGATCCGAAGGGCACACCTTAGCGAGAGGATCGCCAAGACAGCGGAGGACCTAAGGGAGAGAAAGAGAGAGTAAGGGGAGAAACGAAGGACCAGAAGGGAAGCAGCTCCGAGGCAAGGAGGGAACGAACGAGGAGGAAAGGCAAAGGGCAAGGAGATCCCTGGAAAGGGAAGGAAAGGGGGGCTCAGCAGAGCCAAGAGAAATGATGTAGGAGCGTAGCAACAACAGGGTAGCCGAAGCAGTTGCAACGCAAAGGATCGAAGGGAAACTGAATGTTGATAACGCCGGCTGCGGCCATCTTAAGAAAGACTAGACCGCAACCAGAGATTACGAACCAAACGTGATGGCACTAGCAATGGCAGCCCAGTCTCCATCGGTTCCATTGTTTGACAAAGAAGGGGCGCATGACACTCACATACAAAGTTCAGGACGGCTCAGTTACACGCGGGAAACACTGCCCACCATTTTAGAACACAGAGTTACATTGGAATAGAAATCAAAATGGCAGATGGACCTAAAATGGTGACGAAGTAGATCTAGAATCAGAACTTTGCAACACGGTTTTCTTCACAGAGCGACTGGGTTTAGGCCAATATATACAATAAAGGAGGCATGATATGATATCCCGTTTAACACCCTCTCATCTCCACTTCTTTCTTTGCTCACCTCAAAACTCAGAAACACTATTCCTCTCTGTGTCTACTCCTCTTCTTCTCTTCACATCTTTCATACCTGTTTGAAAACCCATTTATGTTCACAAAATTAATGTCTCCTTGTCTGCTGATTTAACCTATTTCATTTTTCAATTACTTGTACCAATATTATTATTTTATTGTCTGTACAGTGCTTTGGGAACACACACTGTATAAGTTAAAATCAATACAAATACGTTACAAAGTACTAGATGTGTGTGTTGTATGGTTGCATGTGCGCAAGCAGATTCTTGGAGTATGTAGCATTTCACCAGCGTATTTTGTAAAAAACAATCCCCATGTACAGGGAAGAGAGCTGGTTTGCCAAGTCAGCTGAACAGACGCTTCCACCCCAAGAGTTGGACGTGTATAGAATTGTGTGTGGGCAGGGGTGTTGCTAGGTCTGGAAAAGACCCGGGGCTATGCTGATGTTGGAACTGTCGGGACTGGGGGCTAGCTAGCATTTTGATTGTAGCTCCTGAGATTATATCCGGGGCTAAAACCAAAAGACCAGGGGCTATAGCCCCCTTATTACCCCCAGCAGCGTCTCTGTGTGTGGGCAGAACACAGGATAAGTGGGAGAGTAGGGAAAGAGAGGGATTAATGGATTTGAGTTCAGCCTGATAAGGTGGGACCTCAATCTTGCATGAGTGGTCTCTTCTTAATTCAAAGTCTGCTAACAATAGTCACATTTTATTAGGTTACATAGATCTAACAAGGTGGCTTACTGAAAGTAACAGATGTAGTCATATTGGGAACCTTTCTAAATGAATGAACATGAAGACCCTACATAAGAACATGATAGCACCAAGTGCGTCATAATCCTTTGTTAAAGCTAATCGGCATAATTATTACTACCTATTTGGTAAGTTTGGTTTTGACAAGGCTTCTATGATGATTTTTAAATGGCAGTAACGAGAAGTGGCCCTGTGTGTTTTTTTATTTTTTATTGAAATTTAGCAGAAATCAATCTACTTTTTTCAATTTATAAAAAAGAAAACATTTCATATATTCATACTAAGTTACAGAAGAAAACATTCTAAATTGTGTATAAACATAACATAACATAAACCTTGGCTATTTACATTCATACTAAATTACAGAAAGGAAAACATACTAGATTATTTGTAGATATAAAACTTGACTATTTACATAACTATTACATAGAATATAAATCATGAATAACATAAGATCTATCAAAGGATCTTGCCATTCGTACAATATCCAATTTCATCATCATAGAGAGGCGTAGTAAGAAAATTCACCAAGGCTATGTTCAAACTCATATTGGGAGAGTTAAGAAGGAAAGCCCATCTAAATTCAGGCTGTACATTTACAACTGTAGCCATATGTTTCTCAAAAAATGTGTTTCTCAAGGAAATCAGAGCTGTACATTCCACGATTAAGTGTTCTAAGGTTTCTTTTTGTACTAAATCATTGCAGAATATGCAGAAATTCTCGGACACATCAATTTGCTTTCGTCGACATCTCGGGTGAGCCATAAATTAAATCGCATTCTCACCATTGCCATGCGTATTTGTGGTGAGGGGGCTCTGGTCAGATATGGTTCAACAACTCCCATTCTCTTGTCAGCATAACTTTTGTTATTAAAGTGCTTATACTGCAAGCATAATGAACGTGTTAGAATCCAATCTTGGTGGAAGATTTTATTTTTGTCTCTCACTGGGTTCGTTATGAGTGTTTCCAAGTTAACATCTGCCATTGCTAGGACTTGATAAACATATCTAGTCCATTTCTGGATGAAAACATTGTCTGATGTAAACAGGTAGGACGCTAGTACTGCAAGAATTGAAAGTTCATTAGTATTTACAAGACATTTACGCAGAAGGGCAGATAATTGCCAATGATATTTCGCACTTAAGGATATGAGACCTAATTCATATCTCAAACATGACCCAGGAGTGGATTGTGGTACATTGAGAATCTGTCTCCAGAACTTGGCTTCTAATTTATTCAAGAATTGGGTAGAAGTTATAGCTCTTGATTCTAACCCATACAACAAAACAGGAGAAACTTTTTGTTGCAAAAAACGAGCGCTGGATTAATGGAGAATTTGCCATATTTATAAAGTATTATTTTAGTTTGGGATATGGCTGATGTTAACTTATCTTGTAACATATGTGTGTGCACTGAGGCAGAGTTATTACCTTCAAATGGTAAGCCCAGGTATCTATAGTGAGATACAACATCCAAGGTGATGTCTTTAACCCTCCATACAAATGTATTTCTGCGTGTTGGTTTAGGGATATATGCTACAATTTGTGACTTTTTTATATTCATTGACAGTTCATTTTCATCAAAATAAGCAGTAAGAACAGATAGTAGCTTTTGCAGTCCTGTAGGGGTCTTAGAGATAAGGACAAGATCATCAGCATACCATAATGCTTGTATTGCAATCGTGTTTATCTTTGGTGAGTCTGATGCAATATGGATGAAGATATCTCTAACATCATGGATGAAAAAATTAAACAGGGCTGAAGCCAGAATACAACCCTGCTTCAGTCCTCTTGAAGTTCCTATTACAGCAGACAGCAATCCCATAAAGGTCAGACGGACCTGAATGGAGGTCGAGCAGTGCAACACAAAGATGATATCAATCAGATCCTGGGGACATTGGGCTTTGACCAATTTCTCAATTAGTTTCATTCTTGAGACAGAGTCAAATGCCACGTCTAAATCAATAAACGCGAAGAACAATGGTGTATTTGTGTTTTTTGCTTGTTCTTTTAAAGCATTAAGTATCATTAAGTTAACTGAAGTCCCAAGACCTGGAACAAAGCCTGTTTGATTTTGATCACGAGAATTGGATGACTGTGACCATTTGTTGAAATCTCTTAGGACTAGTCGATTAAAGATTTTGCCTGGGGAATCCAAAAGAACTATTGGTCGATAGTTTGACGGTATTCCACGATCACCCTTTTTAAAGATTGGTACTATGAGTGAAGTACGCCATGTGTCTGGGATTTTCTTTGTAAAAAGAATTTGTTGAAAAATATTGTTAAGTATGGTTGCCCAATGTTTAGGATGCTGTTTTAGCATTTGGTTGGGGATTCCATCCGGTCCAGCAGCTCGCGAAGAAGATGATTTCGATATGAGTTCTTCTATAATGGTCTCCGAACATTCCAAGTTCCACGATGATGTAGGTTGTATTTCGTAATAGAATGAATCAAAGGACTTGTCCGCATATAGAGCTGTAAAATGTGCAATCCACTGAGTTTCAGAGACTCTGTTTACTTGTGAATGGAATTGATTATGAATTGCATTTACATTTAACAATTGCCAAATTTGAGCCGAATTTTTATTTGATGTAGCCACTAGAAAAGCTTCACCATCTTGTTGGAACAATTTACCTTTGTAGGATCTGGCCCAGGTTTTGAAGCGAGATTTAATAACCTTGCGAACTTTGATCCTCTCGATCAAAGGTAGACTAATAGTAGCTTGCAGTTCTCTATGGTATACTGTTGGTTAAATGCATGGTTGTGTTTATTCTTAGTAGGAATGTAAAGAGTTTTATACATTGAAAAAGCATCTACATAAGATTGCGATTGACATGATCTTAGTTGTTCGCACAAGGTTTCGTTGAATGCAAGCAGACTTTGGAGTCCACTTAAAGCGTGTTTTGGAGTTGTTTATGCACAGATCTTGGGACATCCAAGAGCGCTTTTGTTGATTATCAGGGTCAATTCTGGGCCAGGTTAGCATTAACATATGGTGATCACTTGCAAATTGCGTTTCTATTTTGAAACTTGTTGACTGCATGAATTGCGCATTTGATAAATAAATGTAGTCTATCGTGCTGGTTGATGTACCTCTCTGCCAGGTAAAATGAGATGGAATATCACCAGGCAGGGAGCCATTGGCCATTCGCATACCGAGATAGTTCATGTAGCTGTTCCATTTATTTATTTCTTGGGTTTTCTTCCCACTAGATGTTTTAATGCAATCGAGATTGAGATCTCCAGCTAGAATGATAGATGCAATTCCATTCGTTTTTGCAATCAGTTCAAATAGTATGGACAAGTCTCTATAGAAAAGGCCATCCGATATTGCTGCAGGGTTTCTATATACATTAATTACAGCTAGAACATGATCGTCAAGTGTAATTTTGACAAGTTGCATGTAGCTGTTCGGACTAGCCCATTGAAGTAAGTTGATGGCTGAGCTAGATTTAACGGCTAAGAGGAGGCCCGCCTTAGGTCGACCCTTCTGCGCTAGTATTGCTGGGGTGAAGACTATGTCATGATTGTCCCATATGGAAGAGTAGTCATCCAGGTTTCCTGAAGGATTACTATATCCGCCTCAGAGAGATTGCTGTTTTGTTCCCATTGCAAATGGCTATGACCCCTCGTATTCCAATTTATGAGTGTAAGAGAACTAGATTGCTTTTCGGAAGGGCCTTGCTGCAATGATGGTTATGCTTGGACATTAATATGCTGTTTGTTAATAATTCTTTGGTCCAAAGTGCAGTAGGTGCACTGACATTCAGTTAGGCAGCAGTTTTTGAGCTTCTGTGTCTCACACAATGTTTCGTAGTTCTTCCTTTCGGGATCTTGAGCCAGAAGGAAGCCCATTTTGAATAATACCATCTTTGCTCGCCAGAACGTGTTCAGCACTAGACCAGATTTCATCCATAATCGGACTATGGATAAGTTCACATCACAAATGAAATCCACTTGGTCAATGTCCGCTGATGTCAGATCTTCTAGTTCAGGGATGTCATTAAAGATGTTGAGAACACTTGCTCTTGAAAGATCATATTGTTGATGGGGTGCTGCTCGGCATTTCAGTATTAGCGTATGGTAATTGGCAAAGCCATTTTTTACTTTGGCATCTGGTTTCTGCTGCTTAATATTAGGGTCCTCTGCAGTGCTTAATTTGTAAAAAAATAAGTGCCAGTGCCCAAAAAGTATTGGCCCCATAATGCCGGGAGTGGCGCTGCACGCAGGGCGGGCAGGTGGCACGCGCGAGTTCAGTGCTAGACCTAGATCGGCCCACCACCAGCCCATCACACTGCTGCTGCTCCATGTCACATGTTTGGTGCTGCAGCAACTGCTGGCACAGGCTAGTAGTGGGATGGATGTGGAAGGGCACACATGGGTTGAGAAAGTATAATGCTTTAAAGTTGGAAAACACTTCTTGGTTGTCAGAGAATGAGGCTGTTTCCCTCACCTCCCTGTGCCTTTAAGCCTGAGATTGGGGATGGTCTAGCGTCTCCCCCAAAACCCCTTTTGCACCTCGTTGCACCCTCCCTTGTCCTGTCTCCTTGTGCCATCCAGTCTGAGGAGTTCCCCCCACCCCTGATCCCCCCATCCTGTTGTTGGAGGGGGATGGGGTACATGGGCCCGAGTGTGTCTGTCTGCGTGTATCGGCTATGATGGTGTCTGCTACATTCCTCCTTGCACTCGGCGTATCCCTCTGCTTAGCCGCCACACCCCACACAGGCCTTCCACGGGCCCTGCATTTGATTTCCCTGGTTTATAAATTCACTTTGGTTTAACCTGCGTCCCTCTACACATTTCCATTTTCCCATAACCTCCCTCAACACCACCCCAGAAATAATACACTGACTCGGGTTGTGGATGTTCAGGCCGCAGTTGCTTTATTAGCAGGAGGTATCTTACAGGTACTCTGTTACTTGTTACTTGGTAATATAGCATCAGGTTATTCTGCTCTGAGCTGCACACCCTTACACTCCCCACTCGGTGGCGAGTAGCATCCGCTGATCGTAAGTGACGCCGTTACTTTTCCACTTTAATTTGTATAAACTCAAATTTGAAGTTAGGAAAAAGAAAGCCTAGGACACAGTGGGCCAAATCAGTATGTATTGCAAGTGAGACATTTTACCAACAGGACAAAGTTTCTATGGCAAGGTGGACTTAACATGACAGGACGTTACACACTGCACAATATTTTACTGACCCCATCACAGCACCCGCAGACATATGTTTGACTTGCACTTGCCTTCAAAAATGCAGAGGGGAAGAAGGGAGTAGAGTGACACCCTTTGCAGTTGAAGTCAGGGTGAGATTACATTATTTGCCCGGGATCACACACTTATGCTGAACAGCGAAGCAGGGATTTTAACCCAATTTGGGAACAGAACAGCCACCTTCTTCCATGCTTTACGTGGAACAAATATTTCAGTTTTGGTTGTCAACAAGACCTACAATACTGTCCTATAGTTTACTTGCAAAATACACAAATTGCATAAAAGCTTCATGACAACATGTAAATCCTTATAGCAGCATGTTGGGCCAAAATAATATCAGTGTACCTTTATTTTCCACATCCTGGATTGAAAACTATAAGATGCAAAAGGCAAAATATGCATTTACCCACTTTATTTTCATCACTTTAAGACGCACGATGAAATAAGTTGTGTCATAAACTCACTTAGGTTTGGTCTATACTAATTTCTCCAGCTCTCTGGCTGTGGGGCTCATTCCGAGCTTGGAGGTAAGTACAGGGCTTTACCGGCATGGAGTAAAGAACGTATCCGATCTGGTCACAGACCGCTAATAGCGGCGCATTACGACATCACGGGCACGAGCTTTGCACCATGCCAGTAAAGTACCTAGGGCCATGCCGCAAAAGGGCCCGTAAAACCCCCCACCGGCATGATGCGTGCCGTACTTAACAATACCGCCATGGAATCAGCGATGTCCGTAAATAACGATGGCCGTAAATTACGGCTACCGTAAATTACGGCCACCATTATATAACAGAACCGGAAATATTGTCATCGCACAGAACGGGAAGGAGCGTGGCGGCCATCTTTAAAAACACAATCCACTTCCATCCTCATCAGGCAGCACCCTTGGGAGCATTCTGACCACTGGAAAAGGCAATCACACCCTGAAGGAATGCCAAAAGCTCCAAAGAAGACGGCAGACCGGCTCCGCAAACAGCGATTTAGCCCAGATGAGTTGCAGGCCTTGGTAGATACACTGCAGGAGCATGCCGACATCGTGTTCAGCGGGGACATGCGTCGAGAGCCGGTGCTGCGCAAAAAGAACATCTGGGCACTAGTCGCCCAGAGGGTGAGCGCAGTTGGCACCACCCCCCGCACATCCAAGGACTGCCGCAAGCGGTGGGATGACCTGCGGTTGAGGGTGCGGAGCATCCTCTCCGCCAACCGCAGGCAGGCACTGCAGACCGGAGGGGGCCCAAGTTCCCCAATGAAGTTGATGGCATGGGAGGAGACATGTGCTGCACTGATTGGAACAGAATCCAAAGAGGGCGTCCGTGAAATGGAGTATGGGGCACCATCGTCCGCCGATGGAGGTGAGTGTCCATAGTCTACACTGCCAATGCCAATTACAATATATATACACTCCCAAGGGCCATCCAAGGCACCTTGTCATGGTGCCCACCCCCCCCATCCAAATCATGCTAAACTAACTGCCACCCAAGCTACGCCCAAGTGCAAGACATAACGCACATCTCACACATTGCACAAACTGGCACATCCCATGATGCACACTGTGCAGCTGGGTGGCCAGTGTGCGAGTCAGACTGCAGAGTACCAGGCCTGGATGAGTGACCCCAACACCTACGTACGTATCATACACATGATAATAAAGTAGTGCAGTTGCATACCCAAAAGGCCACAAACCCCAAATGATTGAAATGTGAATGTAGCCATTAATGTCATTAGCGTCTCAAACAATCACTCATGCCGTCCCTCTCTTCTACCCCCACAGGCAGTGACCATGAGAGCGGGGAGCCCGAGACCAGCTGTCCCTCCACCTCCAGGGGCAAAGGCAGGGACCGCCGCATACCAGCACGGAAGGACACACCCACCCCGGCTCCTCAAAGGCCCATGGAGGGTGCACCACCCCCATCCCTCCCTGCATCGGCGCAAGGTACATGGACCAGCCCAAGGTCAGAGGAGGCCAGCATCGCTGTGGAGGTGGCAGCCACGGCCCACCTTGAAACCGTGGACAGCCCCTTGGAGTTGGGGAGGAGGGGGGTGGTGGGTGAGGTTGGTGGAGGGTATGTTTACACTTATGCAGTAAAATTTTCAATACACCGTTTGTGTCGCAAAGTTACACCTGTGTGGACATTCATCATTGAGCATGTGTATCATGATATCTTACAGTGCATGGTGTACAAGTATCCCCACACCCAGTGCCCTATGTGCCCATGTCATGCCACCCTCTGCTGACCTGTGTTTCGGTTTTTATGTCCAATCAATGTTTGCCACACAACATGTCCCTTCTGTGCACCGGCACCATGATGCTGTCCTGCCCCTTCCTCCTCCTCCGACACTCCATCTTCATCTTGTGTCAGCAGTCCCATGTCAGGGGACAGGGCCACGTTCCAAGGGATGCACATTTTGTTCAGCATTACACATGACATGGGGGTCTTGCACACCGAAGCATTGCAGTAGATGGGTGCCCCACCCGACCTACTTAGGCAACTCATATGTGCCTACTACAAGCCATGTGCCAGCTTCATCTCCACACATGCACAGGTATGGGCAGTATTGTAGGCCTCCTCGGGCCTGTTCTGTGGGTTCCTGACTGGGGTCCTGTACCATGGTGTCAAGGCACAGCCACCATCACCTGCATGTGTAGGCAATAAAGGTAATTGTTTGGACTGTCATGGTGGAGAAGTGAACCTGTCTTACATGGCAGCAGGTTGTTAATGGCCATACGCACATGTCCTTGGATGCATTTACCCCATTCATGGCCCCGATATGTGTCCTGTGCAATGGAATGATGTAGGGGGGGCCATCTTCGACATGGTCTATGAACTATGGCACCCACATCTTGTAGAACAAGCATCGTTTATACATGCAGCAGTCTTGGGGTAAGATCCTTGAAGTGCTGTGTACTGTGAGATTCGGTAGTTGGGTGTGTTGGCTGTAGCCAGTAGCATATTCATCACACAGCACTGATCCGTACCATGGAGACTTCCACCACTCCTATGGGTGTGCCGAACCGGTGATGCGGTCTAGTATCCCTGCTGGCCTCAGTTCAATCCACTCCCAGGGATGACTCTCTGGTGGTGGTGACATGCTGGATCCAGCTACATAGTGCATATGCAGTGTGTCTTCCTATCTGCCCTTACGGTGTGTGATGGCCGCCAATGTGTGGTGCATGTGTTGTGGGTTGTGGCCTTGTCACATGTTGGTCATGTAGTGTTAGGTGTGTGCCTTACTACATCAATGTGGGTATCTGTACTCATGTGCCGTTACACTGGCTCTGTGGCACGGTGTTTGGTGGGGTGCACATCGTGCACTGGCGTCGACATTTCATCCCGGTTTGCTTATGCAGGCACCCACCTCATGACACCGATGCACTAGCATGACACAGTCAGACAACCCACCAAGCAGCCAGGCACGTCGTCCTACATGTCGCCCCATGTGGTTGGGTAGCGTGGGGTTCAGCTGGGCCATTGAGTCATGAGTTGGTCCTGGAAGTCGGGCCCACCCATGTGCGATGATCTTGCTTGTGTTGCATACCGTCTGCACATTGGTGGAGTGGTATTGCTTGCGGTTGCGATACGCCACGTCCATGCCATGCAGGTCCGCCTACTCCACGTGGGTGCAGTCAAGGGCACCTATGCAATTTGGCATGCCTCCCAATGCATGGGAGGCAACTTTTGTGTCGCATATCTCCTGGGTAGTCCATGGTAGGGATTTGTAGTCCCTTGTGTGCTTGAGGAGGTGATCCAGCACTTGGTTCTGTGTCCGTGAAATGAACGGTTGTGATATGCCATGCTTGGGCCCCACTGTGTGCTGGAAGATGGCTGTGGCATGGTGGTGAGGCACAGGCACCACCTTCAGTTGAGGGGGGATAGCGGTGTGCATTACGTTGATGCTCACTATATCGTCATTTCTCAGGTGGTGATGGTGTCACAGTCAAGCTTGTACAGGGTGTGGATCTGCTCAGGGGTAGCTTGAGGGACCGGACCTGATGCGTGGGAATGGGGGCTGCCGGGGTGGTGACGGTGGCTGCACTGCTGCTGCATGCCGGGCCTTCTCCTCCTGTGTCTCCTCTGTGGTGGGGCCTGGTGTTGTTATTGTAGTTGTGCCCTTGCAAGCAGGGCCTCCTGCTTCATGTACTGCTACCACTATTGTTGTCATCTTGATGTGGGAGGGGGTGTGGTGTGTGGGTGTCGACCTTTTCTGCTGTGGCAGACTCCATTGGCTACACCTGTGCTGATTGTGTGGACCTGTGGCTCTGGGAACTACTGCTCAGGGTTCTTTACACCTTCTCTGAGATGCCTGTATGTACTCCATGCCGGTACTTAACGGGCTTGAGGAGGCCGTTATTTACGTGTGCACGTTACTTGTGATCAGCTCCGGTTTACGCCATGCCGCTAATTCCGGCATGGTGTGTCGCGCGCGCGAGCCAAGATCGCTATTTACTGCATTGTACTTTACGGTGCCGTAAATAGCGGTCTGGTTGGTCGGAATAGGCCGTAGCGGTAAAGGATGCTGTTAACCACTTACCGGCATCCTTTTTCCCTTATCTCCAAGCTCGGAATGGCCCCCTATGTGTGCCAAAGAAGACGAAGTCCTCACTGGCGCATACAAGAGCGTTCTTTTTTCAGATCTTGTTCTTGCCATCTTTTCCAAGGTTGAAGGTAGGTATCCATTGTGTACTCCCATCAATTAAAGGTCACTTTTCACTGGTGTGTTGCAATCATTGTCCCGTGACTCAGGATAGCTCAGCGGCAATGTGCTCCACTTGGAAGCAAGACAACATGAAGCAACACAGGTTTGATCCCGACTCCTCACTTAGAAACCTTTTGGTATTAAGCGCGTTATAAATACGCAACTAAGACATGCTCCTCCTGTAACTGCGCCTCAATGCCCCCAGGCTGTGTGAGCGCTTTAAAAATGCAAATAAATAAAAAAGCAATCTGTTTCAGTCACTGTTGCACTGTATTTGCCTCTACCCATTCTGCCCCATCTGACAGTCTGTTAAAGTACACCAAGTATTGTTAATCGGTTACCTCCAGGAAGAGCACCCTCCACTCAGCCTGTTCTTCAGTCACCTCATCCAGGTGTTTTGTGTAATCAATTTACTCTCAAGCCCTTATCAGTCATCACATCTCATAAATGCATCCCCCCTCACCCTTCCTTCAAGCATGAGCATGGTGTTGTTGGGGCATACAATTGTCTCGAGTCGGGCACCAATGAAAAAGTGGGCAAAGTTGCAAACGACAATTCATTCCTTTTGTGACAGACTGAGTAGTACCCACAGGAGAGGCTTTTTGATAAAGTTTGAGGCAAATTGTGCATTTTAAAGAGTATTTTTTCAGTGACACCGGCCCAAACTACTAGCCGAATGGTGAAGTAACTCGTCAAACTGGCCCACATGGGACCAAAAAGTGGCCCACATGGACCAAAAAAGCTGGCCCACAGTAGCATTTTGTGTTTTTGGTTCGTGCATTGCCCTATAGGCCAGTCTGAGCCGGATGCTATCTTTGCCCTATAGGCCAGTCCGAGCTGGTGCTATCTTTTCAATGAAAATAAAACACTCAGCCCCTGCATCGCCCGAATCCTTTCCGGTACTCTGCCGGGTGTGCGTTTTGGGGTGAAGGAAGCAGTGCAGTATGTTAGTGCAGTGGAGAGAGGCATAGGTGACAAGACCATGGCTGCTCCTGCCTGCAATCAAAATGGTGTCAAACGGGCGGACAGGGGCCCAAAGGATCGAAATTATGGAAAAGGAAATATGCAATTGTAAAAAGCTGTGCATGGCCTCGTGTTGTACCGCGTTGTGAAGGGGGGCTAAATGCACGTCACTTGGGCCAAGGATTTCTGGAGTCCCATCCGCCCCCCCAGTATATTGCGGCTCCGCTCAGGTGGTATGGGGCTGGATTGCTAACTCACACAAACGAAGCTGCATGCGCTGTGAAGTCCTGAGGGGCTGTGCACAGTGTCCTGGAGGGCTGTCTGGGCACATGCTGTTCTGAGGGGCTGTGCACGCATTGTCCTGGAGGCTGAGAGCACCCAATGTCCTGAGGGGCTGTGTACGCTGTGTGCAGGGGGGCTGTGCATGCAGTGTCCTGGGAGGCTGTGCATGTGGTGTCCTGGGGGGCTGTGCATGCAGTGTCCTGGGGGGCTGTGCATTAGTGATCCCCTTGGCTGCCTGTACACGTAGTTTTCTGGTTGGCTGTGATCACATTGTTCCAGGGGTCTGTGGCTGTTCTTATGGAGTCCAGAGGGGGTGGGAGGGCTGTGCTCACAGTGCCCCGGGGCTGCGCTCATGCTGACCTGGGGGCTGTGCAAGGAGTCTCCTGGGGGGCTTTGCACACAGTGTCCTGGGGTGACCCATCCCATGTTCAATACTTGCAACTTCCCCGAGACACGAGGGCCACCCGGCCACGGCCACCCCAGTCGGACTCTAATGCAAAGGGGTCACAGACCCAGCAGGACTCCACCAGGGACGAGGACCACGCTGCCGCCCATGCTCCGCCCCGTCCTGGGCCTTGCTGCCTGAGCTGCCTCAATCACTTTAGGCTACCTTACGTGGGGCCACCCGCCACCGCCACCGTGGCCATGCTGATGACAAAAATAGGTGCGCAGCGGCCCCACAGAAGTTATGATTTTAAAAGAAAAAACGTATATTTGGGTGGCTGGGGCCCATCACTTTTTAAGTGATGGGCCCGAGCCGCCACTCAAAAATACTTATTTCTTTTAAAACCTACCGTCCGTGGGGTGGGGCCCCGGTCACCGGCCCCACGGAAGGTCAGGTTTTAAAAGAGAAAAGTAACAAACATCCTAATTTGCGCACAATCTGACTCAGTCTGCACCGCGGCAGCCCTGCCTGGTGGTCACAGAAATTGGCCTGGGCCTGGTACTGCAGTTAGCAGCACACAGGTCACACAGGCAGAAGCCTGGGTGCGGACGGGCCCCTGGTGGGGTCCTGACTCCTGGGCAGTCAGGACACCACCAGGGGACCGCGCCGCCGCCCGGGCCCCGACTTGGGCCTTCCTTGCCAGATCACTGTGACAGGCTCAGGCTCGGACCAGACTTACCTACTTTGCCGACTGGGACTTGGTCTTCTCTCCTGGCGGGGCCTGAGGGTGGGGGGGCGCACACTGGCACAAATGAAAAAGCAGGCAGAGGGGGGGCCCAGGAAGCAACTAGGCTGCACCACGCAGTGCAGCAGGGCAGGCTCTCTCTCTCACACACCACACCTGGACACCTTCACTTCACAGTAACTCGTGAAATTAAGGTGGCGTCGCGCTGCCTCCTGTAACAACACGTCACCATGTAATTTCACTGGCCCAGAAGAACAGCCAATGAAAACTGCACATTCTGTGTTACTATACAGAATGTATCAAATACTGCATAGTAACAACAGAATGGCAGTTTTCATTGGCTGTTGTTTGTAACTTGTTGTTCATTGCTATTGCTGGCCCCTCCCAGGCCCAGCCAGCCATGACCTGCACCTGCAAGCACGAGAGATCATAATGACAAACAAACCCAATGATTTATAATGAAGCAAAGTGAAGTGGAAGAACAAATAAAGCAATTGCACGTGCGCTGCCCCCCCAGGATTAGTTCTGGTTCCCAGAAAAGAGTGCTGGTATTGGGCACCGGCAACCACCCCCAGAAATTAAGCACTGCCTAGCCAGGTCCTCTCTTGGATCAGTTTCTTGAAGGCACTGCAGCTTTCAGATTGCGGTGAAGGAAAGCAGCACCAATTCTTCATCTTCCAGCTTGGCTTCGAGAGTAAGCATCAAGTTTCGACTTCAGCTTCTGAACGATTTCCATCAGTGAGAGTTCCCCAGATATACTGTTTGGTCTCTCATTCACTCTTCTGGCTCACACTCAGGCAACCAATCATTTGGAAGGGCATTCGTGCAGGCAGGCAGCCAATCAGGCTCACAGTCCATTCAGGCCATTCTTCTCCTTCCAGCCACTCACAACATGGAATGTGGATTCGGACAAGCACCCAGCCATTCAGCACTGCACACTGCATTCATTCAAGATTCAGGCAGGGTGGTCTCAGTCATTGTGTCAAACACCAGAAGGTAGACGCCCATAATATGAAATGCGTATTTGTCACACACTCCATTCACCCAGGTCCCACCCCACGGGCATACCCACAACATACAGTCATTGGGAAGGCTCCAGCCAGTCTGGCCTGGACTTCCCCACAATACCATATATGTAACTTCCACCCAACAACCAGTCAGGGGAAGGGATAGAGTCTGGGCTTCTGATGACTTTGGGAAAACAAGGTAACAGGCAATAGAAAGCAAGAGGCCACAGGGGGCATCTTGTCTCCTATAAGGAATCAACTGATTCCAATGGCAGGGCCTGAGTATCCCAAAATGGAGGATACTCAGGGCACCTGTCAAATTCAGCATGGAGCTGCCATCAGCCCATACCCCGCTCTGTGGGCCACACTCAGATCTCAAAAAACATACACTAGGGGTACAGGGTTGTACCCCCACCCATGGGTGCCATAAGGGTATAACAAGCGTCTGTTCACCAAACCAAAGAGGAAAAGCTGCACGCCAGGAGTCCTACATGGACTCCTGGGCAGAAAATAACACAGAACACCAATGATAAAAGGGGTACAGGACAAGGACATGGAGGCTCTGTTCCTCCAATGCCAAACCACTGGTAACCCCAAGTCTTTCGGCAGAGCAGATTTTGCAGGATTTTGCTCTTGTGGACGACCTACAGATTTGGGCCTGGGGTGCCGCAGATACCAAGGAAAACAGGGAATCCCATGCATTTCCAAAAAGAAGACCCCTGGGAATCCACAGAGGTCTGGCTAGCGCAACTCGCCCCAGAATGTATCACCCACAAGACCAGTCAAAATCTGAAATTTGGTGAGGGGGCGCTGTTGCACGCAACGAAAATGGCCACCTGAATCTAGAGCTCCGACCCGGCTGTCATCCGTATTAAAATTATCCTGATTCAAAGCACCCCGCTAACCACAAAAAGGAGTAGAACGCACGGCTAAAGAGCCTGACAATACACAGAAGAAATCCTGAGCAAAACGGTTGAGGCTCTGAGAAGCTACGGCGAGGAGAAATCTGGGTGGGAGAAGGAGGAGGCGCGAGCCACATCCCAGTACTAAGGCACCAGGGCTAAGCCGCTGACACTCTATCTGGCTGACCATAGAGAAAGGGAAACCTGACGCGGCGAGTCACAGAGGCCCGGACACAACTCCTTGGATGCGGAGAAGGCCAGCTGAGGGCGACTGCACACAGTGCCACTCCTGCAGCGGATGAGGAGGCGGCCAGAGTCGGGCGAGAGAAGAGGCGCTGGAGAAAAAAAAAACGATATACAGCTAGACGGCGCCTGAGCTTCCCGGACCAGTGCCGCTGCGTGGGTGGCTGAAGAGGGGCCCAGAGCCACACCGGAGACAGCACCATCCGATCCTTGATGTCCTTGATGTGCTGCGACCAGAAGTAGGAGCCGGGGTGAGGTCGCCGACATGGTAGGAACTTTAGGTTCATACCTGGCACCGAGCTGACTGCCCTCCTTTGTTTGGGGCCTAGTGGGGCGGCAGACAGTGCGGGGAGCCCCGCGCATCCTCGACCGGCTCAGCCGCATTTTGCTCACGCAGCAAGCGCAAAACAGGCAAACAGCGTTGGAGCAGTGGCCCACGCGCTGGTGGGTGTAGAAGAAGCAACGTATCGGTGGCACTGTACAGCAGCCCAGCGGCGGCCCGGTGGGGTACTGCCGTACGACAAGCGGCGGACTGGGCAGACAATACAGCGAAAAAGGCTAATTGGAGCAGTGTTTGTGTCCTTTATCTTGAAGAGACAGTCCAAATACTCGGGAACATGTAAACGCTAGAAACTGTGCGAACAAACACTATAGTACGTGGGAGAGCACAACCCACTCGCAAACAAGTGGCAGGAGCAAGCGCTAATGCGGTCCTGTATCCCCTGGGCAAAGCACTAAAGACGAGGGGAAAAGACTGCAAAAACAAGGATCCCACCCCTGGGGAACCAACGCGATTGCACGGGGCACGTGAAATCTGAACGCAGCACTAATAAACACCGAACTACAGTGAAAGGACTGATGGAAATCACGCTGATGAACTTTGGCTTGAAAGGAACGTTAAGATATTTGAAAACTGATGAAAACTAGAAACGGTGCAATCAAACAGCATAATATGTGGGAGAACACAACCCACTTGTACCAGGGCATGTGAAATCCGAACGCAGCGCAAATAAACACCACATTCCGTGGGAGAACACAAAGCAAACGGAAGACGCTTGCACTAACTTGGGAGTTGGACTATCTGGGCAAAAACACAACAAATGAAGTGGTATGACAGAGGAAGTAAGAACCCGAACTTCCCAAAACAACTGACTGACCTATAGAAAATACCTTTATAAGACTGCAGCACAAAAAGCTGGCAAACCCACACCTACAAGCCAAAGAGATTGATCTTACACAGGTGGGGGGGATAAAGGGATAAGCTGCAATGGCGACCAGTGATAATACACTTACCGGCTGCAAGGAAACAACCTTGCTACGGACACAAGACACATTTAAAAAGTGCAGAGCACAATTCTTTCTAAAGCGAGATACCCCTTCACAACCAAAGAGTGCTTACAGAACAATACCAAAATAGCCTTGAGGGGAGCGCTCACCCTATGAATCAACGATTAGAAACTCAATAAAAAGCCATCATACTTCACAAGCACGACTGGTGGGAAAATACCCTAAACTCACTGGAGATTCTAGGTCCGTAAATTGAGAGGAATCGTATAAGTGGTACACGAACACCCAGGAAGATGTCAAAAGGGGCAGGGGCCAGGAAGAAAGGTCCAATGGACTCATTTACCAATAGCCAAACAGCAGACCCGGGATCGGGCACACATACTACATATAACACCCGGAATGAGGCGGAAACCGAAGACAGAGTCGACAGACTGACCACCATAGTCCAAAATGGATTCCTTGCGATGAACTTCAAGCTTGATGATATAGTTTCCATTATCGGATCACTAAAGGCAAGGGTAAACAAAGAGAGCTCGAGAATTACGGAAGCGGAAGGCAGAATCAGCACCAACGAAGACACCATGAAGACACCATTGCTAACCACGACCGAGATATTGCACAACTGAAAAATGATTTCATTAAAATACAAACTAAGTGCGAGGACCTTGAATCGCGATCTAGGAGAAACAATGCCAAAACCCCGGGCACCACCCAGCACGATCATAGCACGCCTCCTCAATTACAGGGACAGAGATGCAATACTCAGGAAGGCTCGGGAACAAGGTACGCTGCGTTATGAGGAGAACCGCATCCACATATACCCGCACTTTGCAGCAGGAGTTCCAGCCAACTGGCGATCGTATGAACCAGTGAAGAGGCTGCTAAAAGCACGGCAGGTACAATATGCATTGATATTTCCATCTAAAATGAGAATCCAGAGCGGGGGGAGAGCACACTTCTTTGAAACTCCAGCAGCAGCCATGGCCTATGTGGAGGCTCACATACCCCTACCCCCGGAAGGCCGCAGACCTGACCAAAACGGCAGACCCCCCACCCCCCTTGGCAGACTGACACAGTCCAGATACTTGAATGAACTGCGCAAATACTCTTCACAACAATTGAATTGAACGAAATAGACGTATGCGGGGGGCACCGCATGTGAACAAGAAAGCCGGCTGTGAGCCTGGAGCCAGCGGCCATGTGGCAACAACATGGCAATCTCAGGAGATCTCCAAGAGTTTGTAAGGCACAATCATCAAGTTGGGGCAGATGATGGGGATGGCGGGCGGGATGGGTGGGGAAAGGGAGGTCTGTTCGTTGAACTGTTAAAAAGTTGCAAAAGTTTTCCCAATAATGGTCTTGCAGATAATTGCGCTATGCATACTAAATGGTACCTTCACAAGAACACAATGCTGAATAGATAGAAAGATGAGTAACGCCAGCAGGGGGAATGGGTTGAACATTAAACTCCTGTCATGGAATGTTAGAGGCCTAAACAATCCCTCAAAGACTAGAAAGGTTGGGGCATATGAAAATAGACACTGCCCCCATGTAGTGATGCTACAAGAAACGCACACACAGGGACCTAACAACGCAAACATACTTGCCTCCTGGGGCAAGCAGAGATACCACAACAAATAATCCACCCAAGCCAGAGGAGTCATAACACTCCTACACCCGTCACTGGGATTCCAGACCAAAGGACACAGAATCAACCCCCAGGGTAGATATGTAATGGTATGGGGAGAGATGGCAGAAAAATCAGTTGCACTAGTCAACACATACGGTTCAAATATAGATGAGCCAGACTTTTACCTCAACATATTGGAATTACTGGCAACACTAAACACCTCTAGCATCATATGGGGTGGGGACTTTAATCTGGTCCTAGACTTAGAATTAGATAGATCCTCTAAAGTCAGAAGGACACAAACCTAGGCATCCATTGCGCTGGGTCAGATCATGCCACACTCGACATTGCGAGATACATGGAGGGCATGGCATCCATGCACGAAAGAATATATATATTACTCGAGCGTGCACGACTCGGAAACGCGGATCGATTACTGGCTCCTGTCTGAGGATGTACTGGGCGGACTTGAGAACTGCGAGATACATCCTCGAACACTGTTAGACCATTCCCCGGTATCCCTAGATCTAGTATTCAGGAATGCCCCAAAACCACAAAAGAAATGGAGAATGCCTGCACACATACTTAAAGATCCTAATGTGACTGAATCCCTACACATAGAAATGGAAGAATTCTTTAATAACAATGTGGGGACAGTAGATAAATACTCAACACTCTGGGAGACATTCAAGGCCAACTACAGGACTGCTGAGGTCAGTGAGACGCGAGCTATCCGAGATGGAGACACAAATCTGAAATCTGGAAAACTCCTATAGTGAAACCCGAAATACAGACACCCTAGCGGAGATAAACAAACTCCTCAAGGACTTTGACAGGCTGGCCACGAGGGAAGTACAATACATAGCAGCCCCAACCCGAGCGCGTAGATATGGGGAAGGTAATTAGGCGGGAAGGTCCCTGGCCAACCTCATCAGAGCTGATCGCCAACATACTCCAATCACAAGCATCCAAGACAGAGAGGGCGAGGTGGTAATGGGGGGAGGGGCCATAAACCACGAATTCTTGAAGTTCTATCAACAATTATATTCAAATGATGATAAGAAATCAATACTAGATATACAAACATACTTAAATGGCCTGGAATTCCCAACGCTCCTGTTAGAAGCTAAAATGGCCCTTGAAAACCCGATTACTGAGGAAGAAATCACAGAAGCGATAAAAGCATTAAGTTCAGGGAAGACCCCGGGATCCCATGGGTTAGGGGTAGAATTATACAAAGAATTCGGAAAAGAGTTGGTCCCAATCATGGTGAAGGTATGGGAGGAGGCACTGGAATTAAATAAACTCCCTGACTCAATGAGAGAAGCGATAATAACAGTGTTACCAAAACCCTGCCACCCTCCGCAGAACATGTCATCGTATAGGCCACTGTCACTTATAAATGTAGACGCCAAGGTGTTCGCCAAGGTATTGGCGAACAGGTTATTACCAAACATGCCGACACTGATCCATCCCGATCAGAATGGATTCATCCCCACGAGATCCACAGCTTTGAATTTAAGCAGGCTGTTCGCAATAATGGTGCAGATAAACCCAGAAGCACAGGCAGTGGCGGTATCCCTAGACACCAAGAAGGCATTTGACTCGGTGTCTTGGGTGTATCTCCTGGAGGTGCTCGGAAAGTTTGGAATGGGCCCCAACTTTGTCAAATATGTTAAGTTGCTTTACACAAAAACAGGGGCGAGAGTGCTCACGAACAACACAATCTCTGACCTATTTGTGCTGGGCAGGGGTACCAGAGAAGGCTGCCCATTCTCGCCAATACTGTTCGCACTAACCATTGAACCCATGGCTATAATGGTCAGACTAAAACATGTAGATAAGTGAATATGAATGTCAGGCCCACCCCAGTCGATTTCGCTATATGCGGATGATACTTTACTGTATGTACCGGGACCCTGAAACCAACTTAGCACCCCTAATGCAAGACATACATAAATTTGCCGACTACTCAGGATACAAAATAAATAACGAAAAATCAGAAATCCTCCCGTTGACGCCGCACACCATATGCCCGACGACAACAGAGAATCTCAAATGGGCAACCGGAAATATACAATACCTAGGTATAATGATATCCTGAGATAGGCAGACACTATGGGCCTCATTACACGGAAGGCGATAATGGTTAACGGCCACCGTTAATGGTAACGGTGACCGTTAACCATTACCGCCTTACTACGAGGTCCCTTAAACCAACCCGCTAAGGGACCTCGGAGCTAATTACGGCACCGCAAAATTGCGGTGCCGTAATTAGCGCCTTCCCCATTCCCATAGAGCCCTATGGGGCAGAAATGGGAATGGGGAAGGGCAATGGCGGAAGGGGGATTTACCGCCCCTCCAACCTTGGAATGGGGCGGTAAATCCCCTTTCCGCCAAGGCGGTGCCGGTATTTTACCGGCATGAGCCATGGCGCTAATAGCGCCATGGCTCACCGCCTTCCGTGTAATGAGGCCCTATATATGGATAACTATAAACAAATTATACAGGTGCTTAATGTAAAGTTCCAAACATGGGCTAAGCTGCCTATATCCCTGAATGGCCGGGTCGCCATCCTCAAGATGGTGGTTCTCCCCAAATTGCTCTATCTGTTTGTAAATATACCAATATGGCCAGGTAGAACCTTTTTTGAAAAAATAAGCGCAATGGCAGTGACATTTGTGTGGGACAGGAAGACTCCCAGAATGAAATGGGAAAAGCTGACCGAACCCTATAGCACAGGGGGAATGGCAGCACCAGATTTCAAATTATATTACTTGGTGGCGCAAGCGCAATTTGCAAAACACTGGTATGACCTGGAAGACAGCTCACCCCATATATGGCTTGAGAAATTTGCCGCATCTCCTATAGACCTTCGTTCCATTATATTCAACCTTCATTACAAAGATTCCTGTCCTTATGACCCAGTGGGAACCACAGTATGCGCATGGATAACATTGTATAAAAAGCTGAAAATAGAAATCCCATATGACCCAGATGTCCCACTGTGGAAATACCCGGTATACAGCCCATGTTGGATAAAACAATACAGAGGCACTGGGACCCGAATAGAGAAGTTTGAATATGTGACATGTTCGTGAATGGGAAATTTGTGACCAGAGAAGAATTTGGTGGTCCGGTTGGCTGGGGACCACTTAAAACACTTCAATATCACAGGATTAAATCGGCATTCAACACACGCTGGCCACTTTTTCCGGATGAACCACCCTCACACCCGTGCATACAGGCGGCCATGTCAGGTACGGGACTGGGAGTCTCTAAACTATACTCATTAGTACAAACACACATCCCTACAATAAAATAATACCAAAGCTAAATGGAAGGAAGACTTAAACACAAGCATTTCAGAGGAAAAATGGACCAAATACTGCATGCTTACAAAATCAGTGTCATTGAACGCAGGCCTTCGGCTGGTTCAATTCAAGGTCCTAAATAGGCTCCACTATATTCCAACTAAGATGGCCAAAGTTTCAGCGGTCCCTCTGGGGAATGCCCTAAATGCAAAACAGTCCAGGCAGGGTCCTATCACATGTATTGGGAATGCCCTCTAATAGTTATATTTTGGAAAGAGGTGGTGGAAATATTGGAAGAGATAACACAGATTTCCAGAGACCCTATCTCTGCAAAAATACCTATTCACGGACATTGGTAAACAGGCCAAAACAACTAGGAGATTGTTCAATGTATCCTGTGCAGTAGCCTAAAGACGTATATTGAAATGTTGGACAAACCCTTTTCCACCTAAAATTGAGCACTTTCTCTGTGATCTGACCTATGTAAATGAATGCGAGGAACAATATACATTGACTGTAACATCAAGTAACCGCCCAAAAGACATATGGGCCCCGTTCAGGATATACCTGTGCGAAATGGCCTCGGATGAGAAAACCTCCACGTGATTGAAATGTAATTGATGAAATATGTATCTAACAATGTGAGTAATGTATGTAGTGTGATATGCAATGTGCAATAAGTTGAATCTGTGTTGACCATCAATAAAAAAGAGTTTTAAAAATAAATCTGAAATTTGGTGAAAAAAGACATTTCGCACCACCAACCCACTGAAACAAGCTGCCAACAACACATGTCCTACCTTCCCACAGGTGTCCCGACGACAACCGTACCTCACATGTGTGGGTGCACCTACCTGGGTGCAAAGGGAAAAGGTTAAAACCACTGCTATCCTCCCAAAGGGTTTGGGGAGACAACCTACAGATTTGAGCCTGGGGTGTCGCAGCCACCAAGGAAAACAGGGAACCCCATGCATTTCTGAAAAGAAGAAACCTGTGGGAATCCACAGAGGACTGACTTTGGCAAATCGCATTAGGATTTATTATCCACAAGCCCTGGCAAAGTCCCACATTTAGGGGAAAAAAACACAATTTTCAGACATTTCCCACCAGGAAACTACTGAAACACGTCACCAACACCACATGTCCTACCTTCCCACATTCCCACAGGTGTCCGGATGAAAACAGTACCTCACATGTGTGGGTGCACCTACCTGGGCGGAAAAGAAAATGTGTTGACCGTCCACAAGTCCATCGGCAGTCCAAGGGAGCCCCGACAGGGTCCCCCCGTCCGTTCCCCGATGGAAATTCTGTAATGCTGCCTAGCCAGAGCTCCAGGATGGTCAGGGGTGATGTCCCTGGCCTTGGGTGACTGTATGCCATGTGGTTGACCATCCCCAAGTGCATTGGCAGTCCCAGAGATCCCCGGCAGGGTCCCTGACCTTTCTCAGAGGGAGAAGCTGCAACGCAGTCCAGCCAGAGCTCCCGGATAGTCGGGGGTCATGTCCCTGGCCTTGGGTGGCTGTCTCCGATATGGGTCGACCATTCCCAAGACCAGTGGTCGTTCCAGCAGGGGTCCCATTGTTCCCCAGAGGGAAAAGCTGTAATGCAGCCCAGCCAGAGCTCCAGCCTGGGCTTGGAGTAGGTCGACCTACATGGGAGATGGGTTCCCAAGACCAGGGACATCACCCCTGACCATCCTGGAGCGCTGGCTTGGCTGCGTTACAGAATTTACCTACGGGAAGGGGACCCTGCCGGGGCTCCGTGGGACAGCTGCTGCACTTGGGGAACATCAACCCATATGGGAGACGGGTGCCCAAGGCCAGGCAAATGACCCCCTACCACCTTGGAGCTCTGGTTGGGTTGCGTTTCAGCTTCTTCCTCTAGGAAAGGTCGGAGACCCTGCTGTGGCACCCTGGAACCGCTGCTGGGCTTGGGGATGGTCAAACCACATGGGAGACAGCCGCCCAAGACCAGGGAGATCACCTCCAACCATCCTGGAGCGCTGGCTGGGCTGCATTACAGAATGTCCCTTGCAGGAGGGAAGGGGACCCTGCCGTGGCTCCCTGGAACTGCTGCTGTGCCTGGGGACGGTACACCCACATGGTAAATGGATGTCCAAGGCCGTGGACATCACCTGTAACTGTCCCGGCGTTATGGCTGGGCTATGTTACAGCTTTCCCCTTCAGAGAGGTATTGGCACACTACCGGGACTCCCTGGTGGGGAAAAGCTGTAACACAGGCCAGCAACAACTCCAGGACTGTTTGAGGTGATGTCCCCGGCCGTGGGCATCGGTTTCCCATGTGGGTGTACTGTCCCCAAGCACAGCGGCAGCGCCAGGGAGCCCCTGGCAGGGTCCCCTTCCCTCCCCAGGGGGAAATTCTGTAACGCAGACCAGCCAGCTCTACAGGATGGGTGGGGGTTATGTCCCTGGCATTGGGCGGGTGTCTGCCATGTACGTTGACCATCCCCAAGTGCAGTGGCAGTCCCAGGGAGCCCCCGGCAGGGTCCCCAACCTTTCTCGGAGGGTGAAGCTGCAACGCAGGCCAGACAGAGCTCTAGGATAGTGGGAGGTAATGTCCCTGGCCTTGGTGGACTGTCTCCCATCCCTTCGCCGAGGGAAATTCTGTAACGCAGCCGAGCCAGAACTCCAGGATTTGTTGGGGTGATGTCCCTGGCCTTGGATGGCTGTCTCCCATGTGGATCGACCGTCCCCAAGTCCAGTGGCAGCTCCGGCAGGGTCCCCATTCTTCCCCGGAGGGAAACGCTGTAAAACAGCCCAGCAGGAGCTTCAGGCTGGACTTGGGGATGGTCGACTCACATGAAAGATGGGTTCCCAAGGTCAGGGACATCACCCCCGACCATCCTGGAGCGTTGGCTCGGTTGTGTTACAGAATTTACCTCTGGACAGGGAGGGAGACCCTGCAGGGGCTCGCCTGGGACTGCCGCTGCACTTGGACATGGTCAACCCACATGGGAGACGGATGCTCAAGGCAAGGGATATGGCCCCCTACCACCCTGGAGCTCTGGCTGGGTTGCGTTACAGTTTCTCTCTCTGGGTAAGGACGGGGACCCTGCTGAGGCTCCCTGATGCTGCTGCACTTGGGGATGGTCGCCCCATATGGGAGACAGCCCACAAAGGCAAGGGATATTACCCCTGACTATCCTGGAGCTATCCTGGACTGTCCCCAAGTCCAGAAGGCAGTTCCGGGGAGCCCCGGCAGGATCCCCATTCCTCCCCGGGGGTGACATCTGTAACACAGCACAGCCAGAGGTGCACCCTGGGCTTGCGGATGGTCAACCCACAAGGGAGACAGCTGCTCCCAGGGAAACACCAATGTTATGTTGGCATGGGGGGGGGGCAATTTGTGGCTTGACCCTGCAATTGTGTCCCAGCCCACCAAAATACCCCCCCAGACTGCACACTCCCACCCACACCACCAACAATCCAGCCCCAGTCCCACCCACCCCACTGACAATGGGCCCTAACGGTAGAATAATAAAAAACAGTACTCACGTTGCAGCTGCTCATGTAGAAAAGGCTGTTTACGAAACAAAAAACATTTGTTACCTATGGTCAGCCCAGCAAAAACAAATCATAATTACTGCTCTCCAATCACGGCACCCCTTTACAGCCATCCCTGGTGGTCCACTGACCCTCACCCCCCAGTAAAAATACATGTGGCCCTTCCCAGGGGCAGATTGCCAGATTGCACTAGCAATCAGCACCCAGGTAGGGCTACATGAGAGCCCCCCATCCATTTGGGGTATGGGGAGATGGCCACCCCCCTTTTCATGACATCAGTCGCTGGTGGTTTAGGGTGCCCTATGCACCCCACCACCAACATGTTTTTGCTGTTTTGTTTTGCCCCTACCCTAAGGGCAGATGGCTACATTAGTGTGTCCATCTGCCCACAGGGTGGGCAAAACCTACTGCCTCATGCTTTGGGGGGCCTGTGCAAATCTGCTGGCTCTCTCCCCCCACTCCAAATGGATGGGGGGCATCTCATGTAGCCCCCCTGGGGCCAGATATGGGAAGAAATCTGCCCCCAGGGAGGGCTACATGAGATGCCCCCCATCCATTTGGGGTGGGAGGGAGGGCCACCCCCTTTTCATTACCTACATCTCTTGTGGTTTAGGGTGCCTCCGACCAAAAAGACAATATTTTTTGTTTAATGTTTTGCCCCTTCCCTAGAGGCAGATGGGCATATTACAGTGCCCATCTGCACCCAGGGTGGGCAAAACGTACTGGCCCAAACATTTGGGGGGGTTTGTGCAAAGATTTCCAGTGGCCCTCAACCCCACCCCAAATGGATGGAGTGAATGATCTGCCTAGGGGCAGATGGCCACCCCCCCTTTTCAGGACATCAGTAGCTGGTGGTTTAGGGTGCCATATGCACCCCACCACCAACATGTTTTTGCTGTTTTGTTTTGTCCCTGCCCTAGGGGTAGATGGCTACATTAGTGTGTCCATCTGCCCCCAGGGTGGGCAAAACCTACTGCCCCATGTTTTGGGGGGCCTGTGCAAATCAGCTGGCTCTCTCCCCCCACTCCAAATGGATGAGGGGGCATCTCATGTAGCCGCCCTGGGGCCAGATATGGGCAGAAATCTTCCCCCAGGGAGGGCTACATGAGATGCCCCCCATCCATTTGGGGTGGGGGGAGGGCCACCCCCTTTTCATTACCTACATCTCTTGTGGTTTAGGGTGCCTCCCACCAAAAAGACAATATTTTTTGTTTAATGTTTTTCCCCTTCCCTAGAGGCAGATGGGCATAATACAGTGCCCATCTGCCCCCAGGGTGGGCAAAACGTACTGCCCCAAACATTTGGAGGGGTTTGTGCAAAGATTTCTGGTGGCCCTCAACCCCCACCCCAAATGGATGGAGGATCTCATGTACCCCTTCCTAGGGTCAGAAATCTTCCCCCAGAGAGGGCTACATGACATTTTTTTTTCTTTGCCCCTTGTCTAGGGGCAGATGGGCACTTTACAGGGGGGGGCAAAACGTGCAGCCCCATGCTTTGGGGCCGAGGGGGGGGAGAGTGCCACTTACATAGTAAGCAGCTCCTTCTCCCCCCAACTTCAAAAACAGATCCCTGGTGGTCTAGTGGCATTGCTGGGCACGGATCGAGCGATAGGCGCCCGATCCGCACCCAGCAATGCTTCAAATAAGGTGTTGTTGGAAAGGGGGAAATTGTTACGCTCACCTGGTATCCACGGGGACACCACCCAGCCAGCTGGTCACTGATGCCCTTCCTGATGGTTCCCCTGTGGTCTCGGTGTCAAGGGAATTCTGCCTGGAAAATTAAGACTATGTGAGGACTGGGCGACCAAGGTAAGCAGTTTAATCCCCCACCTCCTTATGTTTCCAGCCCCTCCAGGTTCTCTTCTCACCTGGTTGCCGGAATCGGTGGGCTCTCCGTCCTGCTCTCTGGGGAGGGGCGCATTGGCTTTTGTGGGCGCTGGCGGTCCAGTTACTTCACTGACTGCGGCCCTTGTAGTGTCTTTCAAGTAGGTCTTATTGCAATTAATGGCGTCGTAATTCTTGCATGCCTTTTGTCTGTTCTAATGTCTCTTTTTATCTCCTCTAGGAGCGTGGAGTGTCCACTTGGAGAACGGGATGTGTTGATTCTCACCGGGAGATGATGGCGCGCTATAGCGCTATGATGCAGTGAGGATGCGCTTTGCGTAGCGATGCCTTGTCCTCACTGACCTGTATTTTTCCCTTTTCGTAGGTCGCAGAGAGTACCCAGCGCAGATGGGGTTTCCGGAGCAGTGCCGTTCGAGAAGCAACCAGCCAGGTAAGTCTTTAAGCGCTTTTATGGTTGTAATGTCTCTAGTACCTCCGTTAATTATGTCTTTCACCTTTTCTCAGGTCCCTCGATCCGGGCGGCGAACTCCTCCAACAGAAATGCCCAGGAGCTGTGAGCAGAGATGGATGAAGATTGCAGGTAAGATTCTGCTGCTAACGATGTTTCTTTGTTTTTCTGCAGGTCCGGAATTCGTCAGGTTCACGAGAAAGCTGGATATGGTGAGCGTCACGTTGCTAGAAGCAAAGTAACGCGAAGCGTGTGGTCTTGTTCGGTGTGGTTTAAATAGCCACTGTAAAGTAGTCCAGGTAAAGTAGTCCCTAGGCCACCACACCCAAAGCACTAGACCGCATAGCTTGGTTCTAGGAACCCAGCTATGTGGATGCCTCCATGTTGGCTGCAAGCCTAAATAAAGTAGTCCCTTAAGCAGATGCCTCTCCCAACTGATGAGCCTGGCGCCAAAGGCACCAGGACTGGCCCCAAGAGGGCTTGAAAAGTGAAAGTCTGGCCTTATTAAAGATCTGAGCCCTGATTCCACCTGGCCTGTGGGCTTGCCAGTGGGGATCAGGGCTGAGGGTCGTGACAAAAATCTCCCCTTTCCAACGACACCTCCCTCGATCTTAACGGCACAATAATGCCGCAGATGGAGGGAGAGAGAAAAGGGAACTCACCTTCACTTTTCACTGCAGCAGCTGAAAATGGCTGCCACTGTGAAAATTACTTTGTTTCACATCAGCGTGTATTACGCACGCTGACGTGAATCTGAAGGAAATCCAACCCCTGGGCCATGAAGAGGAACACATAGCCCAGGGGTTGGATTTCACTTTTGTGCGATCCCTGTAGGGATCGCACGAAATGCAGTGCCAAAAAGAACGAGGTATCTCGTCCTTGGCACTGCAAAGGTAATGTCAAGGACGAGATACCTTGTCCTTGGCACTTAAGGGGTTAATATTCACTATGACGATAAACAATCAATCCACAAACTTCCTAGATTTAACTATCCTCCATGAGGAGGGAGAACTTTTGGTAAAACCTTACCATAAAAAAACTGATCAACATTCTTTATTACATTATCAAAGTCATCATATCAAACCTCTCAAAGACAATGTGCCCTTCGGTCAATTTCTAAGGTTAATAAGAAATAGTAGTAAAAAGACATCCTATGAAGATGAAGCAAACACACTCATCAGTAAACTGAAAAAGAGGGGCTACCCGGAGAAATGAGTTAAAAAAGCAGCAAAGAGAGCCTTTTACAACAATAGGGAAGTGCTATTAGAAGAAAAGACAACTAAACCTAAAAGTGATAGAATAATGTGTGTCAATACTTTTACAAAAATACAATGTGAAGGTGGGCACCACAGCGGTTGGAACCTTTTTTCAAATTCAGTTCATTTAGGAAAACTGTGTAACTTTTTAACCTGGAGCTACCAGTCTGTAAGTGATCCTATGGCATCCGGATCACACTGAACAAATTGCAAGAAAAAGTAAGGTAAAAATACCGTACTTAAGACTGGCGCTTCTCAGTTGAGCTTAAATAAGGTTGCTCAATAATATATAGTTCTTACGTGAAGTAATTCAAATGTCAAACAAAATATATCTCCAAATAATACAAAGTTTTCCAAGAGAAATGTTTAATTCACATTCCTTGGTTATATATTTCTTGATTAGTTCAGATATTGCGAGGCAACTCAAAATCAATAGGTCAATTATTCACAATAGTACATTTGCCAATGCATTTCGGTCTGAGACCATCTTCAGGGCTGTACTGAAGTGAGTGTAGAATCTACACAATGTTAACATCAAACATTCATCGTAATACACATAAATATAAATATAATCGATAATTCAAAATAAAGCAAAGCACATACCCCAGATAGATCCAAATAGATGTTGAACATGTAGGAAAAAATAAATATAGAAAATATGTCAACACACGTCATATCTCTAACCAAACATAGTTTTTACCATCTTTATGTCCCGTGCCCTGTACCTGCTAATTGTAAGTTGTCCTCTTCTGTGAATGCGTTCGTAAACGTCTCCAATGTTCCTGTCAATTAATTGAGGGGAAGTATGTATTACTATTAATATCGCTATATCCAATTATGTAACTGTATGAGCCGAAGAGGTTGAATGGGCTCTTACCTGCACACGTATGTTTCGCGCGCGGGACCGATCATGCTCGCTGTACAAGCGAAAGTAAACTGCGCACAGCCAAAAATGCTTTTAAGGGTAGTCATGGGAACCTGGGCGGGGCGCCGGGCAGCTCCACTGTTGCTGCTGCACGTACGCCTCGGGACCCACCGTCCTGCGCGAGCGCTGGGAGGCGGGACTGTTGCCATGACAACAAGGTGTGTGTATGTAGTCTGTTGCTAATGATGGAATTAACTTGTGTGGATAGGGGAGGAGAAGTGTGGACAAAGCCTAAGCATTAGTCAAAACAATACACTTGACATCGTTCTATATCCATGTACATATTCTATAAATGTCAACAAACGTAGGTATTTAATTAGGTTAGGACCTGGTTATATGGGGTGGAGTGGATCTTGAGACCCATACATGCATTTCTAAATATTTTAAACTGTTTCATAACGTGCAATTAATATTCATGTAAGAACAAGAAACCAGAATACATCATCAAATTCAATCACACATTTACAATGTATCCACGGTTGTGTCTCGATCTCAATCTATCGCTCCGCTCCATCTAGGGAAATAAAACATATGCTCGACAAAACCGTGAATCTGGCTTTTTTTAGAGAAAACACATATAATTAATCTCTTCATTAATTCCCTTCGGTGTAAGGGAACTTAGTCTGTCTATCCAGAACGTTTCTCGTTGATCAATTCTTTTTTGTAGATCCTCATGTCTTTCTCTTCTTTGGACTCTTTCCAGGACTACAAATTTGATCTGTGCCAGATTGTGTTGTTTACTCTGCCAGTGTCTTGCTACTGCAGAGCTAGCAGACTTGTTCCTGATACAAGATCTGTGTTCGTTCCACCTGATCTTTGCTGTGCGTTGTGTTTGTCCGACGTAGTATAAACCACAAGGGCATTTAATTCCATATATGATTCCTGCCGTGTCACATGTGGCATAGCATTTCAGTTTAATTTTTTCTCCAGTATATGGATGATTTATGGTTTGTCCTTTCATGATATATCCGCAGTTACTGCAGTTGAGGCATGGAAATGTACCTATGCGGTCAGTGCTTCCCTTCTTTTGTGGGGGTCTGGTGTGGACTAATCTATCTTTCAAATTAGAACTTCTCTGGTAAGCAAATGTAGGGGGTTCTTTAAATAGGTGTTCTACCCTCTTATCACATGTTACGGTGTTCCAATTTTTCTTTATGATTGACTTGATCCGATTGCTTTGGCGTGAATACTTCGATACAAACACCAGTGGAGGACAGATATCCTGTTTGTGTATTTTCGGTTTGAGTAGTTCTTCTCTATCCTGTGAAACCGTACGTATTTCTGCTGATGTAACTTCCTCTGTTGAATAACCACGAGCCAGAAATTTCTTACCCATCTCTTTTACAGCTCTTTCGTATTCACTTTGATCACTCACAATTCTTTTCACTCGAAGCAATTGACTGTAAGGTAGATTCTTAATCAGACTAGGTTGATGAAAGCTTAGTCTGTGTAACAGACTATTCCTATCTGTGCTTTTCCGATAAATGGTAGTTTGATATTCTGTTTCTGTGACAGTAATCTCAACATCTAGAAAATGAATGGATTCACGTGAATATTCGTATGTAAACTGTATCCGTGGATCTATGTTATTAATGTATACAAAAAATTCTAATAGATGCGATTCTGTGCTCTTCCAGATGCCGAAAATATCATCTATGTACCAGATCCAAATGATGAGATCTTGATTCCATAAATTGTTTGTCAGGACATGTTCTGTTTCGAACTTATGCATGAAGGAATTTGCATATGAAGGGGCCATGGTTGCTCCCATGGCAGTGCCTGCAACCTGTAGGTAAAATTTGTCTTTAAATTGAAAGTACGAATTGTTACTAATGAATTCCAACAGTCCCATGATGAACTCTTTTTGTGCAGCTATTTCTCCTTCCCTCAGGAGCATCCACTCTACTGCTTCTCTGCCCAAGTCATGGGGAATCGATGTGTATAAGCTTTTTACGTCTACCGTAAAGCAGATATTGTTGTTGTTGAATGGAACGGTTCTTAGGTGTTGTAGGAAATGAGTAGAATCTTTAATATAGGTACTTGTTTTTTGAATCAAGGGTTGCAAAAAATAATCAATGTATTTACCGAGTGGTTCGAGGATGCTATTAATTCCGGCTACTATAGGTCTTCCCGGGGGTTTCTGTGTATCTTTATGTATCTTCGGAAGAGTATAAAAATGAGGTATTTTCGGATGAGTATTAGTCAGAAATTTCTTTGTATTATGATTTATCCATTCCAATTCTTCTGCTCTTTCCAATAGTTTGTCCAAATTGTCCCGGATCTCCTCTGTAGGATCTGCGTCTAGTGATACATAAGTGTTGATGTCCCCAAGCTGTCTATAACATTCTTCTTCATAATCACTTGTATTGAGTAGAACTAAGCCTCCTCCTTTGTCTGCAGATCGTATTGTTATCCTGTCGTCTCCATATAAGTTTTTAATGAGTTCCAACTCATGAGGTTTCATATTCTGATTTCTCGAGTGCCTGAATTTGATCTTCTCCAGGTCTCTTGTGACCTGTTTCTGGAAGATGTCCACCGAGGGGACTGTTATCGGAGGGATGAAATTGCTCTTTCCTCGGAATTCTTTAAAGTCTGAATCTTCTGTATTTCTCGGATTCTCTTCTTCTAATTCACTGAAAAAAACTTTCAGTTTCATTTTTCGAACCAATTTATATAATTCAATCTTAGAGTCAAATAGGGTGCTGTCGTATGTAGGCACAAAACTAAGTCCCTTTTGTAATGTTTTAATTTCAGACAAGGTTAGATTTCTGGAGGACAAATTAATCACTATGTTCTCCTCTGTTGTTGTCTCGTATTCGGTTTTGTCTTTTGCCTTCCTTTTCCCCCTTCTTGTTCTCTTCTTCCTGATCCTAAAAAAGGCTCCCTTTCACTATTCAATGTTTCTGTTGTGCCTGCTGTATTTGATGTTCCTGGTGTAGCTTCTTCTTCTTGATTCTGTATTTCTCTCTCAGTGTCGGTTCCAGAGCTAGATGTCTCACTTGTAAAGTTTTGTTTTGGTTGTCTTAGTGGAGGACCATATTTTTCCATCCATGTGTAAACTTCATCTTTTAGATAATCATAAGTATCCCGTCTGAATTTTCGGATTTTTTTGGCTTCTAATTCCGTCTTGTACCCAGATAATTTTTTGTTGATGTCCTCCAGAATGGAATCCACTTCTTCTCTATTTAATGTAGCCACTAAAGACTTCTCAAGTTCTAGGATCTCCTCTCCCAGATCTTTAAGGTCTTTGGCCAGTTCTTGTATGGTTAATAAAATCAGATCCAAAGAGCATTTATTTAGTATAGCCTCCCATTTCTTTACAAAAGCTTTACTCTCTTTGCATAAGGTAGGCCTCAATTGAAGACGTAGGCCTCTTGGTATTCTTTGACTTTTATAATATCTCCCCAGTGTTATCGCATGTAGTTTACGATTGATAGAGGAGATATTATAAAAGTCAAAGAATACCAAGAGGCCTACGTCTTCAATTGAGGCCTACCTTATGCAAAGAGAGTAAAGCTTTTGTAAAGAAATGGGAGGCTATACTAAATAAATGCTCTTTGGATCTGATTTTATTAACCATACAAGAACTGGCCAAAGACCTTAAAGATCTGGGAGAGGAGATCCTAGAACTTGAGAAGTCTTTAGTGGCTACATTAAATAGAGAAGAAGTGGATTCCATTCTGGAGGACATCAACAAAAAATTATCTGGGTACAAGACGGAATTAGAAGCCAAAAAAATCCGAAAATTCAGACGGGATACTTATGATTATCTAAAAGATGAAGTTTACACATGGATGGAAAAATATGGTCCTCCACTAAGACAACCAAAACAAAACTTTACAAGTGAGACATCTAGCTCTGGAACCGACACTGAGAGAGAAATACAGAATCAAGAAGAAGAAGCTACACCAGGAACATCAAATACAGCAGGCACAACAGAAACATTGAATAGTGAAAGGGAGCCTTTTTTAGGATCAGGAAGAAGAGAACAAGAAGGGGGAAAAGGAAGGCAAAAGACAAAACCGAATACGAGACAACAACAGAGGAGAACATAGTGATTAATTTGTCCTCCAGAAATCTAACCTTGTCTGAAATTAAAACATTACAAAAGGGACTTAGTTTTGTGCCTACATACGACAGCACCCTATTTGACTCTAAGATTGAATTATATAAATTGGTTCGAAAAATGAAACTGAAAGTTTTTTTCAGTGAATTAGAAGAAGAGAATCCGAGAAATACAGAAGATTCAGACTTTAAAGAATTCCGAGGAAAGAGCAATTTCATCCCTCCGATAACAGTCCCCTCGGTGGACATCTTCCAGAAACAGGTCACAAGAGACCTGGAGAAGATCAAATTCAGGCACTCGAGAAATCAGAATATGAAACCTCATGAGTTGGAACTCATTAAAAACTTATATGGAGACGACAGGATAACAATACGATCTGCAGACAAAGGAGGAGGCTTAGTTCTACTCAATACAAGTGATTATGAAGAAGAATGTTATAGACAGCTTGGGGACATCAACACTTATGTATCACTAGACGCAGATCCTACAGAGGAGATCCGGGACAATTTGGACAAACTATTGGAAAGAGCAGAAGAATTGGAATGGATAAATCATAATACAAAGAAATTTCTGACTAATACTCATCCGAAAATACCTCATTTTTATACTCTTCCGAAGATACATAAAGATACACAGAAACCCCCGGGAAGACCTATAGTAGCCGGAATTAATAGCATCCTCGAACCACTCGGTAAATACATTGATTATTTTTTGCAACCCTTGATTCAAAAAACAAGTACCTATATTAAAGATTCTACTCATTTCCTACAACACCTAAGAACCGTTCCATTCAACAACAACAATATCTGCTTTACGGTAGACGTAAAAAGCTTATACACATCGATTCCCCATGACTTGGGCAGAGAAGCAGTAGAGTGGATGCTCCTGAGGGAAGGAGAAATAGCTGCACAAAAAGAGTTCATCATGGGACTGTTGGAATTCATTAGTAACAATTCGTACTTTCAATTTAAAGACAAATTTTACCTACAGGTTGCAGGCACTGCCATGGGAGCAACCATGGCCCCTTCATATGCAAATTCCTTCATGCATAAGTTCGAAACAGAACATGTCCTGACAAACAATTTATGGAATCAAGATCTCATCATTTGGATCCGGTACATAGATGATATTTTCGGCATCTGGAAGAGCACAGAATCGCATCTATTAGAATTTTTTGTATACATTAATAACATAGATCCACGGATACAGTTTACATACGAATATTCACGTGAATCCATTCATTTTCTAGATGTTGAGATTACTGTCACAGAAACAGAATATCAAACTACCATTTATCGGAAAAGCACAGATAGGAATAGTCTGTTACACAGACTAAGCTTTCATCAACCTAGTCTGATTAAGAATCTACCTTACAGTCAATTGCTTCGAGTGAAAAGAATTGTGAGTGATCAAAGTGAATACGAAAGAGCTGTAAAAGAGATGGGTAAGAAATTTCTGGCTCGTGGTTATTCAACAGAGGAAGTTACATCAGCAGAAATACGTACGGTTTCACAGGATAGAGAAGAACTACTCAAACCGAAAATACACAAACAGGATATCTGTCCTCCACTGGTGTTTGTATCGAAGTATTCACGCCAAAGCAATCGGATCAAGTCAATCATAAAGAAAAATTGGAACACCGTAACATGTGATAAGAGGGTAGAACACCTATTTAAAGAACCCCCTACATTTGCTTACCAGAGAAGTTCTAATTTGAAAGATAGATTAGTCCACACCAGACCCCCACAAAAGAAGGGAAGCACTGACCGCATAGGTACATTTCCATGCCTCAACTGCAGTAACTGCGGATATATCATGAAAGGACAAACCATAAATCATCCATATACTGGAGAAAAAATTAAACTGAAATGCTATGCCACATGTGACACGGCAGGAATCATATATGGAATTAAATGCCCTTGTGGTTTATACTACGTCGGACAAACACAACGCACAGCAAAGATCAGGTGGAACGAACACAGATCTTGTATCAGGAACAAGTCTGCTAGCTCTGCAGTAGCAAGACACTGGCAGAGTAAACAACACAATCTGGCACAGATCAAATTTGTAGTCCTGGAAAGAGTCCAAAGAAGAGAAAGACATGAGGATCTACAAAAAAGAATTGATCAACGAGAAACGTTCTGGATAGACAGACTAAGTTCCCTTACACCGAAGGGAATTAATGAAGAGATTAATTATATGTGTTTTCTCTAAAAAAAGCCAGATTCACGGTTTTGTCGAGCATATGTTTTATTTCCCTAGATGGAGCGGAGCGATAGATTGAGATCGAGACACAACCGTGGATACATTGTAAATGTGTGATTGAATTTGATGATGTATTCTGGTTTCTTGTTCTTACATGAATATTAATTGCACGTTATGAAACAGTTTAAAATATTTAGAAATGCATGTATGGGTCTCAAGATCCACTCCACCCCATATAACCAGGTCCTAACCTAATTAAATACCTACGTTTGTTGACATTTATAGAATATGTACATGGATATAGAACGATGTCAAGTGTATTGTTTTGACTAATGCTTAGGCTTTGTCCACACTTCTCCTCCCCTATCCACACAAGTTAATTCCATCATTAGCAACAGACTACATACACACACCTTGTTGTCATGGCAACAGTCCCGCCTCCCAGCGCTCGCGCAGGACGGTGGGTCCCGAGGCGTACGTGCAGCAGCAACAGTGGAGCTGCCCGGCGCCCCGCCCAGGTTCCCATGACTACCCTTAAAAGCATTATTGGCTGTGCGCAGTTTACTTTCGCTTGTACAGCGAGCATGATCGGTCCCGCGCGCGAAACATACGTGTGCAGGTAAGAGCCCATTCAACCTCTTCGGCTCATACAGTTACATAATTGGATATAGCGATATTAATAGTAATACATACTTCCCCTCAATTAATTGACAGGAACATTGGAGACGTTTACGAACGCATTCACAGAAGAGGACAACTTACAATTAGCAGGTACAGGGCACGGGACATAAAGATGGTAAAAACTATGTTTGGTTAGAGATATGACGTGTGTTGACATATTTTCTATATTTATTTTTTCCTACATGTTCAACATCTATTTGGATCTATCTGGGGTATGTGCTTTGCTTTATTTTGAATTATCGATTATATTTATATTTATGTGTATTACGATGAATGTTTGATGTTAACATTGTGTAGATTCTACACTCACTTCAGTACAGCCCTGAAGATGGTCTCAGACCGAAATGCATTGGCAAATGTACTATTGTGAATAATTGACCTATTGATTTTGAGTTGCCTCGCAATATCTGAACTAATCAAGAAATATATAACCAAGGAATGTGAATTAAACATTTCTCTTGGAAAACTTTGTATTATTTGGAGATATATTTTGTTTGACATTTGAATTACTTCACGTAAGAACTATATATTATTGAGCAACCTTATTTAAGGTCAACTGAGAAGCGCCAGTCTTAAGTACGGTATTTTTACCTTACTTTTTCTTGCAATTCAATACTTTTACAAACCAGAGTTTGGCGATACGCAACATCATTCAACGACATTGGAAGATCTTCAACACAGCGGCATCTAAGTTGCCAACACAGATTTTTGCCTATAAAAGACCACGTCTATAGTTAACTGTGTTAGTAGTAGTAAGCTGAAAACTAAAAAAATCCCAACTGAAAACATCACTACGCTTCGGGGCCTGGACCCAATCAACGGACATTACCTGTCTGGAAAATGTGGAGTCTGTAAAATGACTAGAAAAATGAAAGAAGTAGACAAAGGTACAAACAAAAAATGCTTACAAAAGAACTTTTCAAATTGCAATACTGACCATGTTATCTATATGATCACATGCCCCTGTGGACTAATATGCATAGGTAAAACAAATAGAAGAGTAAAGACCCACATAATAGAACACAGGAATTGCTTGAAAAATAAAACACTACAAGCACCAAAGGTTAAACACTTCATAGGAAAAAACCATGGCCATGAAGTATTTTACTGGACAGTACTACTAGCGTTAAAAGGAGAGAACCAAAATATAAGAAACAACAAACTATTTCAAAAGAGCAGGAATGTATATACAAGACACAAAGCGACATCAAAGGTGTGAATGAAGCCATAGAATGGCATAAGATAAAATTCAAATAATCAGTACCCGCAGGATCATAACAATAGTTCTATGTACTCCCTTATAACTGCCAATCTTATAGTGTTCTAATATCAATACTCTATGGAGCCATATAAGATTCATAATGAATACTATTAATTACATGTTAGTAGAGTAATTAAATATCATTAGACTCATTACTCCATTTATATACAAATATGAATAGAGAGAGATACTATAGACATACTCATGGCTCCACTCCACCCATGATATGAAAATAGGCCAAACTTTAAACATGGCTGAGCAAACTGTCACCAAACAGCTAATTATTCTATAAATTACTGCTCTATGATGATCGATATGGAGTACCGAAGGTTTTAAACTTCCAAATTGATGCATTGCAAAAATTAGATTTCAAAGACACAACAAGGAATATCAGATTCGTACTTATGTAAATAACGAGTACGTAGTACGAGTATGTATAATGTAATCATTTATCGAGACAACAACAATGCATAGTGGCATGCCCAGACTCCACAGTCATTTATTTGGGATGCAGATATTGACGTATATAAATACATCACCGTTTACATCAAAAATTAAAACTATACTTTAACAAAACCAGGCTGCGTAGATGCACAGAGAACCAAGTCTCACTCATAGTGATACATATCTATAGAATAATCGTTGCTGGGTTCCTATTAAATCCTCCTGTATATAGAATGAGGGGCTTAATAATCTACAATTAATAAATTGTAAGTCTACTAGCAACATTAAGTAGTATGATTTAGAAGTTACGCGAGATGAAACATAGTGACGAATAAGGTTTCCAAAACCATTCAAAGATGGCGGACTCCTTAGTCTCTCCTCCAACGACATAGAAGATGTCCTATAGAAAAGCACCATAGAGTAACTACTGAATATAGCACGTTATTAGTTAGTCAGAGTTTACAAATAATACAAGCTAAATCCGTTTACTGAAACACAGTCTAAATCGAAGCTACAGAAGCATCGTCATGCCGTAATCTGAAGAACTGACCACATCGAAAGTTCTAGAATTACTCTAATTGACTACATTCTGAAGTGTGGAAAAGCAAAAGTCGAATCTATTTTAACTTTGCTAACTAATGCTAGGCAGACTTTACTAATATCGTTTTCTAGATGAGATCGGGGTTTATAATTCTTTATATGAACCCAGATACAAGAACAAAGTTTTAAGAGAGGTAACAACATGCCCACAACAGCGGGACATGTGTGACAGATAAACATACAGAGATTATTGATATCTAATCTCATTATAATAAATGCGCTAGACTTGCACTACAGAAGACTATCAGAGAGTCACTACATCATTTGTGATTTGCTACTCCCTGTGCAGATTCAAATAACAGGCAATACTTGTTCTCCCATCGTACTAAAGTACAGATGGAGAGATGACCCGACTTTAGATACAGAACAATCTGCGAGGCTTAACCACCTTTACTACAGTCGAGGGAACCTAACATTCAATCACATATTGGTAAGTAATAGAAAAATATACTCAATGGTACAACTGGAAGGAGGGGCTTAATGTTATGGGCCACAAAGAGCGTATAAGCGGTTAACACAGATCAAAATGTATCCTTTATAGATGCTACTGAAGGAGAGTACTAATTCAAAGACGCCCCGAGAAGCTCCAAATCATTGGATACTTCTATATGACCGCACCCACTAACAATATCAGGTAATCATACCTATGATATTAGCTATGGAGTCCATTTTGACCTAAACAGAAATTCAAGCAATCATAGCTTATACTAGTGTTTGTTTGTTTTGTATCAACTGATCAAGGATTCAATGCTAACACAATAGAAAGAAGGGAAGACCAATACTGATCCCTCGAATAGCCAAGTGACAGTTACCCTTTCTCCTGATGAATGTTCCTCATTCAAAAAAGTAAACAGAAACATGTTGAGCAATACCCTGTATAAAGAAATGTACTAGGGTCTATAGAAAATAGGTTGTAAATTATATCAACCCTGATAAGAACTAAAGAGTTTCTCTTATTTCTTAACAAATCTACTCTTATCTGTAAGAGCTCCACTAATAGGAAAAAGCAGTCACAGACACATTTTTTTATAATAGTTTGTATTTGTATTAATGCATAAATTTACCAAGATGCAATGTTTGTATTTTTATATAATGTCCTAATTAAAATTGATATATTTTTCTAAATCAAAGCTTGACTCTTTGAACTGTTGAATTATTCCATCTACCTCTAATTGAGGTTAACCATACCTGGAAAAGGTAGGGACTTCACTATTGAATTAGTGTGAATCTGACTCCCCTCCTAAAATTTATAGTGAAACTTTTATTTAACATTTTCTTTGTTTGCAGTAAATGTCAAATACAAAATTTCACTGTGAATGGCTAGCAGTGGACCAAACATAATGTGGGTTTGTGGTCACATGCACCATTTTAAAGAAAGCTCATTTACTTTTTCTGTTATCCTTTGCCATGGGTCGAATGCATTTCTCTTCGGTCGAGTAAGTAAACTAAGTTACTCGACCTGTAAGTCTAGCAGAATTGTACAGAATTTGGCAGGCCTGACTCATCGCACTAATGTCTTACTTCAGCGGTAAACAAAAATGCTATATTGAAGCTAATTTTAAGGTTTGGGTACAAATACCATCTGATGACATTAAAAATATGAGTCTTTATTACTAGAGGAAAGCTCTTTGCTGGCTTTAGGCACAGGCCCTCTTATGCCTATCTGGGGCAATCCTGCATCTCAACCGGGCATGGCAACGGAGCGGTTTGGAGCCTGGATTTCCAGGGATCTCGAGACGCTACAACAGCTCTATGAGGAGAGGAACCCATTATCTTTTAACAAATGCAAGGCTGCTTTTAGTCTGGGTGAATCTGAGCAGTTCTGCTATGCACAGCTGAGGCACTGGGCATTTCACCTCCCAACCAGACTTAAAGCTACTAGGCCCTTGAATACCTTGGAACGTTCAACTCAATCCCTGACACCCAGATCTAAAATCACATACCTGTACAGACTACTAGACAGGGGGATCCCACTGTAAGTTTGCCTTACATGCTCAAGTGGGAGCGAAATCTAGGGTTAGAAATAGATGATGAAGTGTGATACCACATCTGGGCTCGCATTTATAAATCTTCTAGGCGCACAAAGGACAGGGAAAGTGTACACAAACTGTGTTATAGATGGAACCTAACACCTCAAAGATTACACCACATGAATGGGGTTCATTCTGCCAACTGTTGGAGGGGTTGCTCTGAAGTGGGTTCCCTGATGCACATGCTGTGGACCTGTAGTAAGGTAAATCATTTCTGGAAGGATGTGCTATCACAAATCAAAGACATTACCGTTCTACAGGTCTCAATGGATCTCCAGATTGTACTCTTGGGTGATACAGAGGAGGGTGTGCTTCTGTTGTCTGACCCTATGGCCACTTTAATTTGGCATCTATTGGTGGCAGCTAAAATAATTGCCGGCAACTGGAAGAACCCGGAAGGTCCGGTACCCCAAAAGTAGTGGGTGAAAATCTGGGACACCTTGGTGGCAGATAGATTACCGCTGTGTGAAGGACGATATGCGAAATATGTCTCAACCTGGCTGCCATTTATTCAGTATGCAGAACAAAACCCAGCAATTGCTGTACACCCGCTGAATCGCAGACAGTTTTCGCTCCTGTGATCATGAAGGTTTGGAATAAGGTGGTAACTTTGTAGGATACCCAATGGGGACATACAGAACTTATGTTCAGCATGCCGGGTGAGAGGGCGGAGACGGTTGTGGCTGAGATCTGGGAGGGAATGCAAGCTCACCAATCAGATGTTTGTAACGAAGACTAATGTGACATTGTTACATTTCCTGTATGTTTGATGCTATACCCACATTCTGTTAAATAAAAGTTTATTTAAAAAATATGCATATTAGTAAAACATTGCTAATCAAACTGGTTGGTTTTCTAATCAAGAACATTTTAATTAGCAAACTCTGATAATACATTTTTTAAAACAAATTTTTACCTTGAATTGGAGGTTCTGCGTTGATTTCAGAAAACTGAACTCCATTCAATAACTACCCCATGCCACGCATTGACAAACTCATTGAGATGTTAGAGTCCTCCAAATACATTTCACCATAGACTTAACCAAAAGATACTGGCAGGTGCCCCTAACCCCGCCTCCCTCTCCAAAACAGATTTTGTCCACCCCTCAGGGACTTTTTCAGTTCAAAGTCCTCCCCTTTGGTTTACACGGGGCTCCTGCCACCTTCCAGAGGTTATTGAACAAGACTCTCCGACCCTACTGTAGCTTGTCTGGGACATATTTGGATGATATAATTCATAGTAAGACCTGGCCCAAACACATGCACCATCTCTATGTGATCGCAAGAGCTCTCAGTAGATCTGGTTTAACGGCTATCCCAAAAAAGTGTAATTTGGCCCAGGCGGCTGTTAAGTACCTGGGCTACTTCATGGGAAATGGACTGATTCAACCCCAGGTGGTAAAAGTTAAAGCAGTACAAAAAAAAAAGTGCCAAGCTTTCCTCCGATTGACCACCTATTACAGACGATTTACCAATCTACTCCACCTTGGCCGCGAATCTAACCGACAAGCTGAAGAATTACCATCCTCAAAAGCTTGTCTGTTAAAAGGAGGACCAATGAAGTTCTGGGGGTCTGAAACAAAGCTTGTGCCAGCAACCCATACAAAAAGTTCCTTATTTCAATAGGGAGTTCATCCTACAGACCGATGCCTCCAAGGTTGGATTAGGAGCCGTGCTATCACAAGAACAGGATGCCATGGAACAGCCCATATTGTACACGAGTCAGATATTACTTCCTAGAGAACAGTCTTATGCCACCCTTGAACTGGAAGGCCCGTCTATAAAGTGGACAATTGTACATCTACAATATTATTTGACAGGAAGAAAGTTCTGGCTTGTGACCGATCACTCCTCTCTGACCTGAATGAGTCTGAGGAAGGATTCCAATGCCTGTGTTATGAGATGATTTTTTAGATCTCCAAATCTTTTCTTTCTTGGTGGAACATCCAAAGGTAAAAAGAAAGGCAATGTGGACTTTGTTTCCTGCTTCAACATCAAAGGGAGCCTCATTTAATGGAGGGGTATGTGAAGAATATGGTCAATTTGTGACTTCTCCCCAGAGGGGCGCACTCCCTGTGAGGCTAGGGTGGTGAGCCCACTCTGCAAGACACTCCCTAGGGGTTTGGGAAAGTGGGACCTCACTAGGAGTGACCCCCGTATCAGTCTGATAAGGACCTCTCAGTCTGGACTACATTGTCAGCCTTTCAGCCTACATGGGACTTGAGGAAACTGTTTTTTCTCCAGAATAGTGACATTTCCTCCTTCCATTTGGCTCCAGGCAATGCTGTCTTTTGTCGGAAACACCACAGTCAAAGATGAATGACACACCCTCTTTGTTTATGATGAAGCCTCAGAGAAAGGCGAGCCTCTAGAGAGGAGACGTCCTGGAGGGGCAGAGCCATGCTCGACCGCAGAGCATGCACTAGCATGGAGAGCAAGCTTAACGCACGCCTGAAGGTTGGCGTCCCAACGGACCCTTAAGCCAAGATCGAGGAGATGGGGGAAGCACCCGGTTCCTATGGGGGCGTGACCAAAGGGAAGCTGTGGTGGGATTGGTGCCTGGCAACTGCCGCTGAAACCAGATTGCTGAGGAGAGCTCCCGAGCTCTACGCCCAAAGGACAATTGCTGCGGAACGAAGCAGCAACAGGGAAGCAAATGCTCCCATGGAGAATCTACCGCTGAGAGGTCCAGACACTTTGAATTAAGGCTGGAAGAGCCGACAAGGCAGGCAAGCAGCCCCTGTTAATCAGAATGAGCAAAATATGAACACAGTGAATTAAGGCTGGGAGAGCCAATGAGGTTAGAGGAACCTGAAAAAAGTGAACAGGCAAGCGTGCCTGTGAATCAGAATGAGTGTAACACGAACACTTTGAATTAAGGGTGGGATAGCCGATGAGGTTGCAGGAGCTTAAGAAACCCGAGAGGGCAAACGCCATATGTGAAATACGCTGCTTGTGAGGGAACAAAGTTTGCCAGAGGGGGATCGGACTTCAGGGAGCTTCAAATTTGTTGTAAAGAGAACTGTGTTAAAGGGAACCTGCGAGGTTCTGAAGAAGAAACACTTATTTTCCAGGAAAGGGGAAACCATACAGAGGAAATTTTCTTTTGAACCAGTAAGTTGTGAAGCATTTTATCTTTTGACGAACTTGAATCCAACGACGAGCTACCCAGGTGTTTGGGGCTGGGAGAAGCTGTACTGAAGCAATGGCCTAAAATAGAGGCCATTGCTCCAGCCTCTATTTTCCCAAAATGGTAGGGCCAGATTTGTTGGATAGGATTTTGACTAAAGACTGTTTTGTTTTGACTGGCACCATTAGTTTTAGTTTTTAGGTAGATAACTTCCCTCAAAGAGATAGGGCAAGATAGGAGCTTTATTCACTTTCAATAAACATCCTTAAAAGAAATGTCAGTCATTTGAGTCCTCCTTCTGGTCCGCCACAGGTCTAATCTGGGAGGTATTTGTTGAAGGAAAGACAGGTTGATTTGAGCAATTATTCAACAGCATCACATTTCATGTTGCCTGCAGGAACAGCTTCAACCCATACATGTTTTAATGTGAACACGGGCACTGTGTTGTTACCAGTTTGACCATACACAAGCTACGTCTCCCAACTTTCCAAAGGTCTATAATTTAGGCTTAACCAAACATTGGAAATAACCATAACCACCCATTGGACACACCTTTTTCATGAGAGAAAAAAAACAACAGGCGGCAACTGTGCTAAACCATTTTCTATGAGTGGCCGTGATATGCAGTATTTTTTTATTCATGAACAAGAAAACAGAGAATGTACAGTGGGGTGCCTGTCTTGTGGCTACCTATGCTGCGATGAGGAAGATGGAGAAACAGGTTATGCATTATTCATGCTTTCAGTATCTCAACACATGGGCTAAGAACCAGAATTATATCAGCTATCTAACCTTGCAAAGTCTGCCACAGTCTTGTCTTACAAACAAGGTTCTAGTTGGAGTATTGTATTCCCTATACATTTTAAACTGGGGATAAAAAGATTTTCAAAGGAGTAAAAAAGAAATGCTATTACCAAAGGCTGTATTTGTTTAGGCAAATACAAATATATTTTAGCTCACAAATATTCTCTAATATATATCTTTGTACATGGCAAGCCATGCAATTTAGGATACAATTTTACCTTAAGGTTCCTCTTCTTGCAGTAATAATAAAATCACTTCCTGTGGTACTACTAACATGTTGAGCTGTGTGTGTGAAAGTCTGTTTCCACTTTTTTTGTTAAGAGTATTCTTATTCACCATTTTTTATTGCCATATATGACCATTTTAAGGAGTAAAGTGTTTGGCGCAATGCTCATAGCTAGCGCTGCTTACAAACCTTTATTTTTCCCAAATTATTTCTATGTCCTTCAATATTTAAGAGAGGCATAGCCAGCTATTTCACAGCTGAATGCATAGAAATGGGACTTTGAGGAGAGGTTCAAGAGGTACACACTGCACATGATGTGCATGATTGTGTAAAAGCAATGAGATGTTTTAATAAGCAGAAGGTTATACCTGAGCTGCTTCTGAGGAATAAAGAGTGTGACAACTGAAGGAGTATTCCAAATACTTCGCATTGCCAACACTTGTACTTGGCTCGTGTGACAACCTCAGTGTCCAGACCCTGCGCCATGAGTTGGGACGGTGGTTGGAGGACTCTCTACAGACTAGGAATACCAGCTTACCTGGGCCAGTGCTGCACGTGTGATGAATTGCCATCTGGCAATGGTGTGAAAGCCCTGGCTTTTTTTGTATTAAATAATAGAATGATGCAGGTACTTCCATCTGTGAAAGAGCAATGTGCTGATCAGATTCCCCTTCCATAAACGCCAGGCCAAAAGCATTACGCATATCTGTGCCCTACAGCATCAGTATCCTGATTTGCAGCATTGAGCAATCTACTAGTGGCACAGAGCAGGTTAAGAGGTCACAGTTGCCCATTTGACAGCTGCAGTGACAGCCAGGTCTCTGCAGCACATGGGCTGCATCCAAGGTATGCAGCCCTGTACCAAAGCTATGATCATAGCCCATTATGATGGGTCGATAAACTTTAATAATAAAGCTATGCCTGAGTAAAGGCATAGTGCATGGCACAACATATGAATGTTGCAGCCACACCACATCCAATTCGATATTGCACGTGTCAGCTCCTGTGAGCCCAGCTCAGCTGTGGACGGTGGTATGTATTCTGACCAGATAGGTTGAGCATGTCAAATGAAAGTCCAGGAATCTGAATGGTCATGCCTCCTCTTTTATCTCAGGGACTGCTGCACAGAAGGCAGCTGCCCTGGGCCCAGGCATCAAGGATCACACCCATTCAAAGGGAGTAGCCTCACACCAGGGTGTTGCATACCTACAGGCCTTTGATTCTATTGAAACTATTGAAAAGGGAAGGGCTAAGGTTAGTGTAGTCTAAGGGATGAGGGGTTTCCCTGCCTCAACAAAACTAATGAACGTCTGAGTCAGGATGTTAAAAAAAAGAGCGTCCTCCGTCCTGTGTCCAAACCCTAAACTGACCCTTACACACAAAACTCCAAACAATGTGTGCAAGGGGATTTTTGTAAGCTATGAACTTGTAGCTTTCTTTCAGAGTTCAACACATAAAGTTCTAAGGTGTCGAAAACAAAGGACTTCAAGTTCCACGAGAGGTAGGGTTCCTCCATACACTTATGTTTCTTCTGGTCTTTCACTGTCTGTCTGAGATTTCTGAAAAAAAGGTGAAATAATGTTCCACTATGTCAAAGGGCTCTCCCCTTTAGGGGTGTCACGGTATTCGTTTTATGACGGTACGATAACCTTATTGCCAAATGACGATTTATCATGGTATAGCAGGTGGAGTTAACCAATCTTAACAAATATTTTCTAAAAGGTCAAAAATTGTCAGATTTATCATCACAAACAACGCCAGGCACCCAGGGCCAGAATTGGGCTTTTCAACATACTTTCCACTGAAATGCCACCCCTTGCTTCCACCAAACACAAACACACATGTAGAGAGGAGGGGGGGGGGGGCCTGCTGCGACTGGCAAAGCAAACTGAATAGCTTTTCTTAAGTAGTCATTTAGGCTTTTAGCTCCCCCACTGGCAACTGGTGAAGATGACCATGTTGCCATCTTTATAACCTGCATGCCACAGATCAATGGAGGCTGATTGTAGTATACGCTTGTGCGCATACACACACGCACGCTCTAGACGTTACAGCCTTTAGTTTACTTGCGGGCCAAAAGGTGTTCAGTAATCATGAACATTTTACCCTTTGGTATGGCAGTAGGGAATACCCACAGAGATGAGTGAATTTCGCAGTGTGATTTACTATATGTAAATTCAATGATAGAACCAGGGAAATCCCCCATTGTCATATGTTTAGCAAACATTATCCATTATAAATATATAAACCCCGAAGCCGCCAACCCAAAGTAAAACCTTTTCCTTCTTGGCACTGTATTTATTCTTCCTATTGCTATTCCTATTGCTAACATACTGATTTTGTAAGGCACGTGTGGTTTATGGAATGGCATTAAAAACTGCTCCAACTGAAACTACTTGGCAGATGGCACATCCAACAGTGCAAGACCAAGACTGTGCAGCACTTTCTTACTGCAGCCTTTCCAAATCAGATTGAAAAGCACGCTTAACGGTATAAACGGTATACCGGTATTAACAATGTGACGGTTATTATTGTTCAATTAAGTGGTTCACGGTATCTTTAAGGGTATACCGTTATACCGTTACATCCCTACTCACCTTGTGTCTCTTTCTTTATACAATATTTCACTTCAAAGTTTCAAGAGGGACTCCTTTGAGTTTCTCAACTTCTTATACTTTCACAGTTTTAAGGAAAATAACTCTTTCCCTTTGTTCCTTCTGATTTTCACCATTCAATATATTAAACATAGTACATGGTTATTCCAGGGGGATAAGCCTTCCCTTGAATCTCTTTTAAACACACAGTTCTCTTGAATCTTCACTTTTATCTCAATCCGTATCTCAACTAACCTTAAAGGGGTATAGTTCTTCAGTTTTCCTTTGACTGTTCCTTTTTTTGCCACTGGTGTACTCTCCTGCCAGGTGTGATGAATCCTGCAGAGTCATCACTAAACCCCAGCCTGGGATCTCCTCCCATGTGGCCATGGGAAGGCAGCTGCTGCCTGATCCTAACCCTGTGGGTAGTAACATGAGGGAGGATCACATGGGAGGAGATGGCTGTCAGGGGGGAAGTGGGGACTCATTTAGGAGAGACGCAGCATTCATCTTCCTGTGAGGATGAAAATCCTATACTTTCCAATTAATTCATGGAATACTGTCATTACACAAGTCCCACCCATTAAGCTACCCAAAGAACATATCCAGAATAGTTACATAAACGGTATCATGTAATATTATCCCCACCAAAAATATTGCCGTATATATGGTCGTCTGGAACGCCATAGGCAATATTTTTGGGGGGATAATTTGTGGGAGCGGGGGTTGCAGGGGTGTCCCCCGCACATTTAAAAATAATGCAGGGATTGCGGGGGAGGAGGGGTCCCTCGCAGGGTCCATGCCTCAATATCGCTGGAAAAAAAGGCGATATTTTTGTGCTGCAATATTTTTGCGGGGATATTAACACATGGAACCACATAAACAGCATAAGGTTGGTGCCTTGTGAGTTCAGAAATTAAATGTGCCAACCTCTTTGTCATAATCCTGCCTTTGGTGGAGGTTCTCAGTACAATGTTAAATCCCACACCCTTTTCCCAGCCTGCTCTCACTTTGACAGCTCTCAGTTCATAAAGCAGTCAAAACTGACTATATACAAAAATACCAACACCACTATGGGCTTCAGGGTACATAATGCCTATGGTACTGGGAGGAGGAAGAAGGGCTCTGAGTCAGTAGGGACTGATAGTGCCATTAACACGTGTGTGGTCTAGTTGTGCGGTCTAGTTGTTACAGACCAAGGCACCTGAGCAGGACATTTAAACTCAGGAATGAATTACAGCTGAAGCAGAGACATAAAGGAGTAGCTGAAGCAGAGGCAGTCTGAGGTGCCGTGATTGTAGCAGAAGGAAGAACGCCAGCCGATACAGACGTGAGGAAGCTGCGCAAGGTCAACAGAGCTGCCAGAGCTCCTGGGAAGAACTGCGCAGTCTACCAAACATACGCGGGAACTGGCGGCAGAGCGGGAAGGACACATGAGGTCCACCGCAGCAGTCGGCCACCAAGAGGAGACGCTGAAGACCAGTGAGTTGGCTTGATGCTAATGATGACCCTGGGACGCTCCGAACAGGACGGTGGTTTGTAAACCCTCATTCTAAATACTGAGCAAGTGAAGAAACAGTACAGAGAAACAGTACAGAGATGGCAAGGGCACAATTACTCTTGTATGGGACACCAATTAGGGGAAACATGTAACCTGCATTACCAAAAGCCAAGAGGCTGTGAAGAAACAGTACAGAGGCGACAAGGGCGCAAACCCCTCTATACAGGACACCAACTGGGGGAAACTTGTAACCTACATTGCCAACAGCAAAGAGGCTGCAAAGATGTAGTTAAGAAGCAACCTCGTCTCTCTCTCTCATATATTGAGTTTCCAGTTTGGGGAAAACTGGAAACCACATTGCAAAGAGTCAGGAGACTTTAAGAAGAGGCAGCCATTATTCAGCCCTACTGTCGTCAATTGTGGATCTCACCTGGATCTCGTCTTCGTTGTCACTGGAGGAGATCTTGGAGTCAGTCAGGAGCTGGGTCTCTTCCTTTTCTTTGGGGGGATCCTTTTTTCTTGAAGATGTAAGGTCTGTTCCGAGAGCTCGCCACTTTTGTTGGACTGTGAAACAGCACCAACACAAGGTGCGCTCCACTGGCGCAGCCTTAATGAGTAAATAGCCAAAAGGCACAAAAAACCCTTTTCTTTCTGATAGTCCTTGGTTAGGGCAGCAGTTGTAGGCCAGTCTGAAGTATGATAGTTGGATGGTATGTAACTTGGATTGTATTCTGTGTGGAATAGTTTAAAGGTAGTCCTTGATTCCTCCCCACAAATGAACCAGTGGAGGAAGTAGGGAGATGTCACAGAACTCTTTAGGAAATTAGAAATGCTTTGGAAGGTGGTCCGTGAGCTGTACATGGAACCCGTTGAAAAATTAGGGCAAAAAGGATAAGTGGACAGAAAAGACGTAGCCAAGAGGAAAAGGAGCCAGCTAGAGTCAGAATAGTAAGAGTGAGAATAGCCGACACATGGAAAATCCAAAGAAGGCAATGCAGGAAGACCAAAAGGTAGAAAGAAAGCGAACCGCAATGAAAAACCCTGAACAGACCGAAAGTCTGCCTACAAGGAACGCGAGGAAAACAAAGACAGAAAAGAAAACAGTAAAACATGCTTACAAAGAGAAAGCAAGTGCACCCAGCCGCGCACGAAGAATGGGAGGTCGCAGAACCCAGGTAGGGCAGTCCAAGTTAGGACAGAAGTGAGAAGGGCAGAAACAGAAAAGAAAGAGATACAGCAGTTAAAGTCTAGAGCCAGCAGGACACACCGTGCAGGACACACCGTGCAGCACTCGCAGAAGGCATGAGGCTGTTATCACTGAGACGGAAGAAGCAGACTGAAAGCGACGAGCGCAAGGGGAAAGAGAGGGCTGGGAGAACGGGAAAAGGCTATAGAGAGGAACAAACGTTTCACCAGAGCGAAACAGAGCGAGCAGAGCAGGATCAAGAATATCCTTGAGTTGCAACGCACAAAAGACTAGACTGTTAACCTGACTTGCAGTGGAAAGTTAATGGTGGATTTTCCACCGTGTCCAATACTTCCACCCGCCGGTCCTCATGACTCCTCCTCACCAGAGATACTGGTGTGAAGAATCTTGGAACAAATATTGGCATTAAGAGGGATTGCAGTTGTAGGAGTTTTCTTCCTGGTAGGCGAGTACACCAGGAAAGATGATTTGAAGAAGTGTGTTTATGGCAAAAAGATGTGTTTGAAAGAACTTGTTAACTCTATCATCCTTTTGACAAACTGTTGCATCATCAAAGGTAGTTGCTGTGCTATCCTGACAAAAGTGCTTCCTTGGAAGATAAAGTGCTTCCTTGGAAGATAAAGTGCGATATTCTAATAACTGTTTGGCATTTTGAAGAGAGTAATTTCCTTTTTTATGTACTTGTGTTTTGAGAGAAGGACATTTGCCTTACCAAGAAGGATACTGTGGAGAACAACAGTTGTTTTGATTTGTGAACAAACATTTGTGAAAAATACATTTACTGTACCAAGTGGAAGTACGTTGTGGATGGAAAAGATGTATTGTGTTCCACTGACCAGAATTTCGTTGAATCAGCTTTGCTCAGGGTATTCCTGAATTGATCCAGGGGAAGGGAGTCCATGCTGCCTTCCACAGTGTGCTTGCCTCCGGCATTCAAACCAGCATCAGAACAAGCTGCATTCCACTGCAGTCCCTGTCTCTCACTCCTATTCTGATCAGCTGTGTGTGTTTTAAACTTCCCACCAATAGTTAACACTTTCCAAAGACCAAGAACGTGGCGTTTGCTTACCGCTTCTGCTCATCCTCATTGTTCCATCCCTCTTCCTCGTCTCAGTACTAAAAAAAGGGGGGATAAGGTTGTTGGTCAAGAAAACCTAGGAATTCTTTATCTACGTCACAATAAGCCATACAAGCATGGTGCAAAGGCACATGGGTGTCATTAAGAATGGATCCAAGTGATCCGACCGCGGCTGATTTTCCTGCGGCTAGAAGTTTGCATGAGAAATGTGCAAACCACCAAAGGTTCGCACATTTCCCAATGCGAACACACGTACACAACCCCTACATACCCATACCCCCACAACACACCCACAACACACCCCCCACCCACACCCCCAACATAAACATACCCTACTTACCTTTTTCTTCGCGCTGAGTCCCTGCGGCACCAGTTCCCTTTCACTTCCGTGATCCGGATCCGGCGCCGCAGAGTCCTTTTCTTTTCTTTTTTTTCTCAGGTGTGCTGCGAGGGTGTCCCTCGCAACACACCGCTCACTGTACCACACAGTATAGTGAGCAGGGTGTTGCGGGGGACAACCTTGCAGCTCCCGTTTTTTTTCTTTTGTTTTTCGGGTGTGCTGCGAGGGTGTCCCCCGCAATACCCCGCTCACTGTACCACACAGTATAGTGAGCAGGGTGTTGCGGGGGACACCCCCGCAGTCTTTTTTTTAATACTTTACTATAATGCTACCACCAAAGGTTCGGACATTTGGTGTTCGAACCTTTGGTAGTAGCATTTTTAGGACTTTTGCCCATGAGAACTTTTGGATGCGGTCAAACCGTACAATACCATTAAGAATTACATCTGAAGGTTTATTTTGATTCAGTGTTTTCCTGCCTCTCTGGCGTTTGTCCTCCTCTACATGGTCCTCCCGCAGATAGCCACTCCCAGGGTCAGAGTAAGGTAGCTTCTGCCTTTCCATGGCATGTAAAAGAAGCTTCCCTCCAGAGAATCAGTGACAATAACCCTAGATTCGTCACAGTAGCCAGAGGGAAAACGTCTATTTTCTCTATGCCTCTCTCTCTTTCCTGTCCCCTCCAGCACAAAGCACATTGGGTGAGATGTCAGAAGGGTGAAGTCCACTAATTTCAAGAGCAGGGATTGGACTCCTAAAGCAGAGTAGCTTTAGTCTGATCACCTGTTGATGTTTACCTTTAAAAGAAGGGGGTCTCACACCACTTGGATGAATCATCCATTGGAGACCAACCCTGAAAGACTGTTTTGTTGAACCCTGTTGGGAGGGCTGTTCTTTCTAGAGACCTCTAGTTGTGAGGTGAAGGAAGTGTTCCAAGGCAGAGGGGATCTCTGTACCCTAACCATGCCCATAGACCATTGGTGGTGACCTCTGCTGCTGCACCAAGACTGCACCTCTGGCGGCCACCCTGTTGCCTGGGACCTCACTGTTGCGGGACCCCTGAAGGTGTGTCAGCCTCCCCCGTGTTTGGGAGCCCGAGAAAAAGGACTAACCTTGGCCCTTGATACCCTAGAGCTGGACTCACAGCAACAGCTAAGATCCTTGTTTTCAACATTGCCCAACTGCAAGCCATGTCTCAAGCATGTCCCACACCGAGTGAACTACCAGGACCCTTCTACGCTGCCTTTGGCATTCATAATTCTTCGAAACGCTTTGCCTGTTTGACTGTTTGCTGCTGCACTGTGCCAGCTGAAGCACGTAGTTACCTCAGCTCAAACCAACAAAGTACTGCTGCCTTCCAATGCTTGAGTCTCCATCCAAAGCACTAGATTTTTCATCACCGTGCCTGTAAGTCGATCGACCCAACCCTGGAGTCTCCCAAACAGCAATCTCTGAGTCGCCGCATAGGATCAATTTGCTTGCTCATCCTGTTACCAGCTTACCGCCATCACACTGCAACCGCCAACTGAACCTAGGGACCGACCAATCCGCACAGCATGAGTAGACAATCTGGACCACAGTCACCTTCTGTTCGACCTCGACTTGATGCCAGCTTGCAGCTAGACCACCAAGCCTAGCGCTATAAAGAACCTGCAATCAACGCCAAGTAGCCTGGTTCAATGTCATTGAACCACCAAGACCTTGTCAAAGTTATTATTGACTAATAGACAATGGATAGGTCATTTTAATCCCCTTTGAAACCTCAAGAACATATGCTTTGAACATTGCTCTTAAAAATAATAAGCATCATTACGACCCGTGCGGTAACCATGGCGCTAGTAGCGCCATGGTTGCTGCCGGTATTTTACCAATTCCACCATGATGAATGGCGGAATTACCGCCCCATTCCAAGGTTGGCAGGCAGTAATTCCCCATTCACCATTGGCCCTTCCCCATTCCCATTTTTGCCCCCATAGGGCTCAATGGAAATGGGGAAGGTGGTAGTTATGGTACTGCAAATTGCGGTACCGTAATTACCTCCAAGGTCCCTTTGCAGGGCCAATTCTTAACGGCTGGTAAAACCAGCCGTTAAGGTAGGGACCCGCAAAGGGACCTCGTAATTAGGCGGTAAGGGGTTAATGGCGCTGCCACCTTTTACGGCGCCGTTAACCCCTTACCGCCTGGGTCGTAATGAGGCCCAATATCTTGCAACATCTTGATGAAGGACAAACAGCTCTTTTGATGCTTCTGGACCTGACTGTGGTATTCGATCAGGTGGACCATGCCACACTAGTTACCAGGCTTCAAGAATCTGCCGCCTTTTCTTTTGAAGCGTTTAGTTGGGTTCTTTCATTTTTGATGGATCGATGGCAAGACTGTACTGTGAGGATGTCTTTACAGAGGGCTTTGTACTGTCTTGTGTATGTCCCCTAGGCTCTTCAATATTTTGACCTTGCCTCTCTTCGAATTGTTGGAATCCCAATTGCTTAATTTACCAAACTATACAGATGACACCCAGTGTCTCATTCTCATCACAGGTAATTATGCGGATGACTCCCTGACAATCAACACCACCTATATCCTCATACAAAGGTGGATGCTTAGCGCTGAACAACTCGAAAACTGAAATTATGATTGTTGGCACCGCTTACAAGCTCCGTAATCTGGACCCCGCATTTCAAACAGTCAAAGTGGCTAAATAAAAGGCTTCTGAAGGTCAAGATGCTAGGAGTTATTTTGGATCAAAGGTTGAGCGTGAAAGCTCATGTTAGCCATTTAGTTTCTTATTCCTCTTACTATGTTAAGCTCCAGGTGCAAATTCGCCCCTCTCTTGACCCAAGCTGTTATGCCACCCGAGCTCGGGCCATTATTGGATCCTGTTTAGATTATTGCTCAAGCATATTAAAGGGCATGGGACAGGAGGACCTTAATCGTCTCAAGGTTGTCCAGAACAATACGGTCAGAGTGGTCTGTGGTCTGATAAATCAGACCATGTATCTGTGGCAAGAAAATCCTTGATTTGGCTCCCCATTGGGAAACGCATTGTGTATTGCACACTCCTGTCTCTTTGGAAAGAGTCCAATCTACCTTTCATCTCTGCTGGGATGGCTCCCAGCTATGCGCACCTTGAGGTCCAACAACTCTGGCCTCCTTCTGAACCCAAAGGCTAAATTGACTATGGCATGGATGGATGCTTCCCAAAAGACAGTCCCACGCCTTTGAAATGCACTGCCGCCGGATCGGAAGTTCTGCTCCTCATTGGTATCGCTCAAACGTAGATTTAAGACCTTCCTGATTAAATGGTAACCTTTCCCAACTTATTCTCCCTTGACAGTTGGGACCATTTTTGTTTACTGTATGTCCGTCTAGTGCTACGCTTCCATGCCTAATGGCCTAGTTCCAGCGTGTTACCAATAAAATAAATAACATTGTGGTGTTAATTGCCTTTTCTCCCCCTGTCTTATTACTCAGAGTTCTGCATCTATTCTATTTGGCATTTTCTGTGTCTACAGGTGTGGGTTTTTACAGTGTTTTCTAGTTAGTTATTATTATGCATGTTGTGTTTGATTGAAGTATATAGTTTTATAGAACCTTGATTGGACATTACATTATTTTGGACTGATATACTTTGCTGTTTGGGTTGCTACTGAACCACATTCACACCCCTCTTAAGCGCATAGCCTTCCCTCTGCCCATGTTACTGCAAACGGCAAAGGAGGTATATTTAACTGTACACGTTTTAACTTTATGATTGTGTTGGCTCTTGGTTTGTAGAATTACGAGTGCTGAGTAGATGCTTTAGCCTCTATTCATCCGTGTACTCCTGCGGAGAAGAAGTCAGTTACAGTAAGGTCCAGTAGATCATTAGGGTAGAGAATTCCAGAATCCTCCTTCCGCTCCATACTTGCTTGCCCACTATTCCTGCGTCTGGTTCTCCAATTATTCATGAGGCCAAAAATAGCTGGCAATTCTAATAGAAAGACCCAGAACCAGAGCTTAAAGGCTAAGAGCATGATCAGAGACATCAACAATGCAGAAGCTGAGCTACCTGTCAACAGGCTTGTGCCACGCAAGTAACCAGAGCAACAAACAGTGCTTCTCTACTGGAGACTCCTTCTAGGCTTGAGTCATTCCTATGGGACATTGTATTTGAGGGAGGACAAAGTGTGAAAGAGCTGCCAGCGTCCTGCAAGGAGTGGATGCAGAGCCACTATCAGGTGGCGAGACCTCTACCTGTTCCTAACATGTACCACAGGCCATGTGAATGCTCAGTGAAGATGCCAAGGTGGCAGGTAATTCAAATTGCTCACAGGAATATGTGAGCCAATCAGGGGCGGGGGGGCAAGAGAGATGGTAACAGGGTAGAAACAAAACAAAGACTTCTTGTAAAGACCCAACACCAGTAAGACATATAAAAGACTGTTCCTGTTCCAAATCAGAATAATGATGCAGTAATAGCAGCAGACAGAAGGAAACAGAGGGAAAAGGTAGAATACAGTCAGCTTGAGCCAGCGAACTGTACTGGCAGACTGCAGCAGTTAGCGTACCTGAAAGAGCCGAGGGGCATATGACAGTGAAATGCCTTCTAGATATGAAGGGGTCTTAAGTCCCAAGACCCGTGGAAAAAAACATTGCCTAGGGTGACCCAACCAGAGGGTGAGACTACTTAGGGGTATCTGCAAGGGCGAAAAGGTGCTATTGTCCTACATGCAGAGTGTCTAGGGCATTATATTCCCAAAAGTGAGCTGGGGACTATATTCCTTAGACTGTATTTTGTGGACTAGCAAGAAACATGCTACATCCCATATACAGGGTTTTGTGGCGTGTCAAGAAGCAAACTGGGGACTATACACCCATGACTGTTTGCAAGGTGTTAAGTAGGAAGTTGGATGCTTTAACACATACTGGAAAGGAGCATTCAGAGCACTATAACCATTGATCAAGGAAAGGGGAAGTAGAAAGAGGTCCACAGGATGACCAGAATCACACCTCTGCTCAAGAGTCTAACCAGTTCCATCCAGTCCTATGAGTTACTTGAGATATTTAGCCAAGAAAGTGTCCTTGCTGGTTCAAAGTAAGACTGCTTCCATGGAATTCTCTTTAGTAAAATTCCTACCAAGCTCTGGATTACATGAACATAGCGTTCTAGGATAGGACTAATATCTTAGAGAAATTAGGTATTATATTGGACCTCCGGGCCAGTGCCCAGCTTTATGTTTACAGTGAAGGAGCTTGTATATCGTAAATACACATTAAAATTATTGAAGGATAGTATCCAGAGTATCAAGATTGAAACAGATAGGGGGGGTGAGCTAGCCAGCGGAGAATGCAGACGTGTGCTACCTCGGCTCCTCCGTGACCTACAATATCCTGGTGAATATATCCTACGGACCCTATTTTCACTGCAAGTCCCAGTACTTACCGGGTTGCGGGACCTCCGCTGTGTGTTCTGGCGAGGGTCAGGAATGTAGATTGGCACTGGCAGCACCGGAGCCGCGAACGGCCTGGTGTGCCCGGACAGGCAGCTCCACTCTCGCAGTGTCCTCACAGCAGGAATACTTCCCAGAAAGCTCTCCAGCAGCACACAACTTTTACTGTACAGGGCGCATCCAGGCACAGCAGCCTGACTGTGGGGTGGATAGAACGGCATGTCGGAAGGAGAGGGAGGCACTCTGGGAGCGCGGTAAGAACCCGTCCTTGCTCTGGCATGGGCTTGCACAGAGGGGGCGCCTCCTCTTCGGTCTTCCATCATCAGACCCGGCCCACAGCTGGGATGAGATCGCTGCGCCGACGCCCCTAGGGGGGCTGCCCGGCGCACTGCAGTTAACGGGGGAGAGTGACCTCCCCCACCTCACTTGTCGGCCCTGAGACACCATGGGAAGCACCTCCCGAGTGACTACCGCCAATGAGATAGGTGTGGACGGCCCCAACGCACACACCCACAGAACGCTTCAGCTGCACAGAGGCTGGATATTCATCCTGCTAATGGAAACTATTTGAATAAGGGCCCAATCTGCTTGCTGGAGGAGGTGGGCTGCCTAGTTCGCTGTCATGATGCCTGCCCCCGGAAGACCAGACCAGGCCCAGCAGCCCCGGAAGCAGGCATCATGCCACTTGGAGCATGCCCAAAAGCCGCAGTTAGGGGCTGTTTGGGTACAGTCCTGGCGCCTATGGCGCCAGGCTCAGAAAGATAAAGTCAGTCCTGGCGCCATGGGCGCCAGGCTCATTATTGATAACTTACCTGAAGCAGACCATGCTGCATACTCACCTGAGGCAGACCATGCTGCATGAAGACTCAAGCCAAATGAGGCTTAGGAGGGACTATTTTACTGAAGGGACTATTTTGTTACTTGGGTGGGGCTGTGGAAGAATACTTACCTGGATCTTCTTCCAAGGCTATTTAAACCACGCCCGGACAGCCACACGTGCTTCGCGTTATTCTGCTTGCTGCAGCGTAACGCTCACCGTGTTTTCAGCAGCTCCAGTCTTCAGCCACGCCCGCTTCAGTCCTGGGACTCCTGAAACAAGAAGACAAAAAGGATAAAGGTTAGAACAGGAGTTTTAACTTAAATCCTTACCTGAATCCTGATCCATTTCGCCAAGGAACTGAAAGACAGAAGTCTTTGAAGCATCGCTTCGCATTTCTACGGCGCCGAGCTGAACTCACCTGCTTGGCGGTACTTCAGCATTCCATCACGCTCTCTCCATCTCGCGGCCGCCCTCTGACACCTAAGGAGACAAAGACAGCAAGGTGAGCAAGGGGATTCTCTAAGGCCATACAAGCTACCCCCAAGGTCTTACCTGATTTACCGCGGGAGGTACTCACCTCATTTCGGGTCGGCGCAGTCAACTCTGCTTCATCGCCATACCCCGGCCACTAAGGGGAGAAAGCAAGGACAATACCAGTTACCCCCCACAAAACATACCTGATTTACCACGGGGGTCTCACCTCATCTCGGGTTGGCACAGTCAACTCTGCTTCATCGCCGTACACCGGCCCCTAAGGGGAAAAACACAATAGACTTACCTGAATCTTACAGAGTGCCATTTGGAAATCTTTGAGTGGATTAATCGGCAACCTGCAAGGAATCAGACAGAGTGAAGAGCAGACATTTGAACTCTTATGAACAATTGGACTTTAGAGTCAATACTGGAACTCACCAATTCCTCTACGCAAGTGAAGTAACTGGTCATCAACGCGCCCCTGCGGTCGACGCAGGATGGAGAGCTCATCCTTCCAAACCATCAGGTGAGACTAAGGAGGGGACATCAAGAGTGATCAGTGGGAAGACAACGGGAGTGGGGAAGGTGGGTTGTCACTCAATTCCACGGGTGGTTAATTCCTCTTCTCCTTTGCAGAAGAATATTCTTGCGAGCCAGACAAACTAGGCTGAGCGGGCCAGTCCAGTCAGTCATCTGGGCGCTACACGTCACGCTGGTGGAAATAACAGCGGCCCAGATCCGGTCGTCGCCCCCGTGGGAACCAGATGAGCATAACATTCACTGGCAGTTGGAGGAAGGCTGCATTTTATATAAAGGTCCTGCAACCTTAGCATCCAATAGCGGTGGAGCCAATATCCTGACCCCAAGTGGTGAGGCGCTGTACCCATGAGGTGAGGTGTGTGGGCAAGAGGTGTGAGTGCAGGAAGCGGGGCAACTGGAAGTGATATCACCCACCTGATTGACTGTAGACACGGCCCGACTGCTAAAACAACACTGGTTTGACCTCCACTGACAGACTGTGCGTGCCAGCCCCCCCTCTGATCCCCACTTTGCTGACACTAGCTTTGGGGTGCCGGTGGCCTGCAGTGAACACCCTTCAGTTTGGGACTGTCCTGCTGGGCCCGCAGTTTTAACGCTGCTGGAGTACCAGTGGCAGACTGGGTGGCCTCCTTCTCTGCTACCGACGGACTACATCATGGTCAGGGATAAATCAAGAAAGCCCTGCACTCAAGCAAGATGGAACCGTATGCATCAAATGCCACCAACACCCCAATCACTCAGATTGCGCTGGGTGCCCAGGAAGGGGCCACAATGGCTGGGGAGACGATATCCCTGAAAGATGTGATGGCCGCCATTGCAGGATCCCGTCATCTATGGAAGGGAAAAACCGATGGCCTCAGCTCAGAGGTTTCTCTACTGTGACATGACCTGCACAAATTATCATCGCATATGGGGGCGGCCAAGCAGCACATTTGGGGCACCGAAGATACTCTTAAGACCCTGGAGCGCAAAATTACAATGGTGGTGCGACGGCTTAAAGTGATGGAAAGATGAGTGGATAAAGGTGAAGGCCGATGTAGGCGTAATAATGTCCGCATTCTGGGTCTCCTGGAGAAATCAGAAGGTCCTAACATGGAACTCTTTCTTGAAGAGTGGCTGGTGGACCTAGTGGCACAGGAGACATTTTTGCATTTTTTCTCAATTGAGAGAGCCCACCAGATGCCCTCGGGACAGCTTATACCTGGCACTGCCCCTCACACGGGGTAGACTGGGTGGCCTCCTTCTCTGCTACCGAAGAACCAAATCACAGTCAAGGATAAATCAAGAAAGCCCTGCACTCAAGCAAGATGGAACAGTATGCATCAAATGCCACCAACACCCCCATCACTCAGATTGCGCTGGGTGCCCAGGAAGGGGCCACAATGGCTGGGGAGACAATATCCCTGAAAGATGTGGTGGCCGCCATTGCAGGATCCCGTCATCTATGGAAGGGAAAAACCGATGGCCTCAGCTCAGAGGTTTCTCTACTGTGACATGACCTGCACACATTATCACCGCACATGGGGGAGGCCAAGCAGCACATATGGGGCACCGAAGATACTCTTAAGACCCTGGAGCGCAAATTTACAACAGTGGAACAACGGCTTAAAGTGATGGAAAGATGAGTGGATAAAGGTGAAGGCCGATGTAGGCGTAATAATGTCAGCATTATGGTTCTCCTGGAGAAATCAGAAGGTGCCAACATGGAACTCTTTCTTGAACAGTATCTGGTGGACCTAGTGGCACAGGAGAAATTCTTGCATTTTTTTCTCAATTGAGAGGGCCCACCAGATGCCCTCGGGACAGCCTATACCTGGTACTGCCCCTCACACGGTAATTGCGAAGCTGCTTAATAACAGAGACCGTGACGCGTTGCTCCAAATTGTGGGTGCAGCAGGGCCGATCACCTACAATGGATTTAGAATTGCTTCCTTCCCTGATTAGACAAGAGAGGTGCAACGTTCCAGGCAGACTTTCGAACCGCTGAAGAAGCGGCTGCAAACCCTTGGCATTAAATGCAGATTGTTTTTACCAGCCCAACTCGCTCAAAGCGTATCATAATGGGACCACCCACCACTTTACCTGTCCCCGCAAAGCCTGGGTGTGGGTCAACCTACACCTAGAAAACGGACATGGTCCTGCCAGACGTGGGGCCAAAAACACTTCCCGGACGCGGGCCCTGTGATTTCCCACCAACCAGTGAGCAACCACAACCCTGATCCAGACATGGCAGAAGGGGATGCCCCAGCTTCGCAAGATAAGAGATGAGGACAGCAGAGGAGCTGCAGGCTTAAGGCCCGGTTCACGACGGGCTGTACTTTCACTTCATTGGGTCCACTTTCTTACGGCCGCGGAGATGGCTAGGTCCAGGTTACAGGGAGAACCACCCCCTTTCTTGCTTCCTTTTTTTTTCAGGAGTTTGAGGGTTGGTGTTAACAGATATGTTCGAGCGACAGGTACTTGAGGCTAGGGCGGAGTATTTGGTGGGGGGAGTTTGGGAAGCTTTTTGTTTGTTCTGATTGGGTCGCAATGTCTAAGCACCTCTGCAATATGGCGGGTGCTCCTATCCACGTATTAATTGAACAGGCTGTGCAGACCCCTGGACACTTACTTAGGTTTATATGGCCATTGCAATAACGAGATTTCTCAAGTTCCTTACATGGAACGTCAATGGCTTTGGCTCCGGCATTAAGAGTCATCTGCTCATGCAATTCCTTAACAGATGCTCCCCTGATGAAGCCCTTCTCACTGAACGCACATGGCCGGGGCAACATGCACCCTCTTCAGTAGATGTAATTATAAGACCTCACTTCACGCTGGCTTCTCTATGGGGGTCAGGTGTGTACTGGTTTGAATTCATAGGTGCCTTCCTCTTAGGATTTTGTCAGTATAACAGGACCCGAGGGGTAGATTTGTCCTGTTAATAGTTAAGTGTGGGGTGCAGCAACCATCGGCACCGTGGCAGTGCATGCCCCTCCACCACTCTCCACAGAACTACTCACTGGCATTCAGGACACACTCACAAAACACCAGATAGACCTGTGGGTCCTCGACGGGTACTTCAACGATTTTATGGATGTGACCCTACACCGCACGCACATGGAGGCTAGGAATCCCAACGAAATTGGCTGCCTTTTTGTTATGCTTGAGCTAAAACATGGAGCTGGTGCGCAGTGCATTCTGGGGGCACTCAGAGCCATAATGAATATTTATTCCATGCCTCAGTGAAAAGCTGTACTTACTTTGCTGAGAGCTGAATTTGCTTTGCTGAAAAAACATGCTTTCCAAACCTGGTATGCAGCCAGTCAAGGACATTCTGCTGGGAAAGCTGGTTTTGTTATGTCTTGCTATGAGTTATGGAACTATTTTCTGTGGCGTTTGTTCTTAGGAGAGGAGGAAAGCGCTTTGCTCCTTGAGGTCACTGTTGGTTGACCCAGCTGGCAACCAACGGCCATTTATCAATGCGCAAGCGCATTGCTAGAAGGTTCCAGAAATTGCCACCCCTGTTTGAGGAGTGCATATATGCGGAACCCCTCAGTGGTCAGACGAGATAAGCACAAAGACCTCCGTCGGAAGGGGGACGCCTTTGTCCGACATACCTGTGGGCTGTTGTGTTCTCGGCCTGGCTATTCCCGGGGCCTTCCAGCCGCTTCTGGCGAGATGAGGGATTCAGTTATGCCCACGGTGATGTATTTTCTTTTGACTTCTCTGTCTTTTCTGTGATTTATTTCTGTGTTATCACTTGTTGCTTTCAAGCTATGAATAAATAGCCATATAAGTGCTAATTATTTCACTAACTGCCTATTTGGCTGTGAGTTATTGCTTCGCCTACCTGCGTTCAAATTATTTTTCTTTGCTCTACACATGTACTGGTGATGAAGTGTCCGTGCACATTTGGAAGAGCAAAACATTTTGGCGCTGTGAGCAGGGTATTTGTGATGAATTGTTTCCAAATATCAAAGAATCTGTTTAAACGCAGATAGGCTTTGCTTTCATTGCAGGCGAAAGATTGTTTTCAGTTGGCAGTGAGTGTTGGGCTGTGTTAATCTGTTTTTTTTTGTGTGTGCGTGCCTGCGCGAGTAACTGCAGTGTTGAAATGAGAAAGAAAAAAGAGGTTTTGCCAGTTACTGTAATGATGAATAGCTTGTTCAGGAAAAAGGGCCTTACCGCTGGCGATGAATGTCCAGATGTTATCATTCCAGGTTGGGCTAAAGGCCCATATGATAAATTAGCCCAGGTGTGGGCGTGCGGAGCGGGATTGTGTGAAACATGGGATCATGGATTGGGAGAGGCTGATCCGTCCGATGTAATGTCTTGTTTACAACAGGCTCCGGTAGAGACAGGAAAGGAATGCACCGCGCTGGGTAGGCAGGGTTGGGTCCTCCTGCATGCCTATAGGAAATTGCATCAGAGAATTGAGGAAATGAAAGAGAATATTTCAAGATTAGATAAAGAGTTGGCTGCAGGAAAGCAAATTGCGTTGATGCAGCAGATTCAGATGAAGCTTTGTAAAGATAAAGCTGATAAATATCAGGCTGTGGCAGAGAGGCAGCAGTCAGAGTAGCCCGGTATAAGTATAGGTAAAGACGGGGAGGGGTCAACCAAAGAAAAGTGGCAGCTATAATCGCTACCGCAGGTGTGGATTGGGACCCTGATAAGTGGGGTGGGGACATTTTTGACTCAACAAGCCCAGAGAGCAGCTCGGCAAATGAGTCAGATCCCAAAGCGGAATTTAATCAGAAGACAGTGGTGGCTAAGCCAGTTAGAAGACGGCAAACCAGGCCCCACCCGCAGAATCCTGCAGGCGGGGTTGTGGATTTAACCACGCTGGAGGATTACATCCAGCAGGAGGTTGGGGAAATCATTACTCATTTGAGGCAAAAATCAGGGGAACCTCTATTGACATGGATGGTGAGATTGCTAGATGGGGGCGCCGCAGGGTTGTTGGTAGATTCCACGGACTCACCGCGTTTTCTACCTTTGTCAACTGACACCAATGTAAGGAGGTCTTAAGGGCAGGGCTGCCCCCTGATGATAATGGCCAAGATTCACAGGTGTCTTTGTTGCACCTAGCAGCCCAAGCATGTAACCATAAGTACCCCATTACCACAGATTGGCCTAGCGAGGAAACAAAATGGTATACTTTGAAAGAGGCGATTCAAAAGGTCAGAGAGCATGCTATGAAAGAGGTAATTCACGTAGATGCTCCAGGACACATGGGGGCCGTGCCGCTCTCAGTTTCAACTAGAAATATGGTGATCAGAACTGCACCGCCCGCATACAAAAGTGCCATTATGACTTTGCTTGTAGGTATGACGGGCAAACCCACTGATGAGGTAGTGGATGCCATTCGGCAACTGGCAGATTTAGGGGAGTGGGACTAGAGTGATATTAAGCCACGGGAGAGAAGAACTGAAGGCAGGAGGCAAGATAGTAGAGACTCCCGAGTGTCCAGGAAAGACATGTTTTTGGCTTTGTTAAAAGATGGTCGGCTACGAGAAGAAATTGATGGCATTGAAACTAGGGTAATGTATGAACTATACAAAAAGAGAGGGCTTGGAGCCAAAGAGCGCTATAAAAAGGTTAAGAAACAGGTAGTAACCAAGCCACAGGGGGACACCTCACCTTCCGCTCCTCCTGAGGAAGAACAAGAAGAAGGGTCTATAGGGGCACCTTCCCCGTACCAGCCAACATACGCTGATTTGAGGAAGGTGGTGAGTGCAATGCTAGAGGCAGAGTCAGGTCACACTCATTCAAAATTTGACTAGGGTTACGGCCAAGCTCCGGCAGCGTCTGCTCGCATAAAAGTTGATAGGCGGCCCCATGTTAATGTTAAGATTTTTCGGAGGCCAGGAAATACGCAAGGGGTGCGAGCATTGATAGACACCGGGGCGGAGGCCTCTCTGATTCATAGAAATCCAGCACGATTCAAAGGCAGACAATTTACTATTACAGGTCTCGGGGGAAAGGAGACCTCCGCAGTACAAACTGAAGTGGAGATGAAAATAGGCAATTTGACTAGGCAGAAATACCAAGTGTTGATTGTCCCGATACCTGAGTACATAATTGGCTTTGACATTCTGGAAGGGTTGACTTTGGGACTTGGAGGTAAATCATACCAGTTTGGGGTGAGTGCATTGATCTGCACACCCATTACCATAGGCACATTGAAGATGCCCCCAGTACAGGTGCCTGTAGCAACCAAGCGGGTAGCAATGAAGAAATACTGCATTCCTGGGTGGCACAAGGAAATTTCAGACATCATCAAAGGGTATGTGGAGACGGATGTGTTAGCCCTATTACTACCGCATGGAACAATCCTCTCTTGCCTGTCAAAAAAGGGGATGGGTCTTGGAGGATGACGGTGGAATCCCGTGAGTTGAATAAGCACACTCCTCCCTTAGTGCCCGTCGTCCCAGATGCCATTACCTTGATTGAGAATGTCCAAAAGTTTGAGGGGACTTGGTATGCAGTGGTAGATTTAGCCAATGCATTTTTCTCTGTGCCAATTGCTGAAGAGTGCCAAGAGCAATTTGCATTTTCTTGGAGCGGGCGTCAGTATACCTTTACAAGGTTACCTAAGAGGGTACATACATAGCCCGACTATCTATCACCGGCTGGTGGCAGAGCACTTAGACAAGATACCGTGTAAACCTGACATACAAATCTCTCACTACATTGATGATATTTTGATTCAGGGCAAGGATGAGCGCAGTGTGCAAAATCAGTTAGAGGTCATTATGGAAGGATTGAAGAAGGAAGGGTGGGAGATTAACCCGAACAAAATTCAAGGCCCAGCTGAGACAGTGATATTCCTAGGGATTCAGTGGCATAATGGGCATCGAGAAATGGTGCCGAAGGCCCGACAGAAGATTCTTGAGTTTACCACTCCAATGAACAAAAAGCAAACTCAGCAGTTCATAAAGCTGTTTGGGTTTTGGAGGCAGCACATTCCCCATTTAGGACAGATACTGGCCCCCCTCTACAAAGTAACACGAAAGAAATATGAGTTTCAGTGGGGGGAAGAGCAGCAAAAAGCATTTGATTTGGCAAAAGATACCGTGCAGCAGGTACTTGATCTATGGCCATTGAAGGAAGGCGAAGTGGAGTTGAATGTGTCTGTGCAAGACAATTATGCTAACTGGAGTGTGTGGCAGAAACAAGACAGGAAACGTGTGCCATTGGGGTTTTGGAGCCGTAAATTACCCGATGCTGGTAACTCATACACTCCATTTGTGAAGCAGTTGCTGGCATGTTATTGGGCCCTTGTTGATACCGAGCAAATGACGGTGGGCCACGATGTATTGAGGAGGCCAGAAATACCGATTATGCAATGGGTACTGAGCTCTCCTAAAACACATAGAATAGGACATGCCCAAGAAGCCAGCATAATTAAATGGAAATGGTACATTCAAGACAGAGCCCAATCAGGGAAGGGTGGAGTTGCAAAATTACATGATCAAGTAGCCAACATACCGCCCTCAGATTACATATCACCGGAAGTGACTGAAAACCGCGAGTCTCCCGTGAAATAGGGAGTACCTTATGGCGATTTGACCATGGAGCAGACAGAGCATGCCTGGTTCACGGAAGGCTCGGCCCGATATGTGGGAATAGAGCGATACTGGAAAGCGGTGTCATATAATCCCAAGACAAAAAAGATTTTGACAACATCAGGGAAAGGGAAGAGCAGTCAGTTTGCAGAGCTTTACGCAGTTTACCAGGCATTGAAACAAGAGACCCCTGGTCGATGTCATTTGTACACGGATTCATGATCAGTGGCGAATGGGTTGGCGGTGTGGCTGCCAACCTGGCAAAAGAATGGGTGGAAGATTCATTCAAAAGAGTTGTGGGGAAAAGAACTGTGGCAAGATATTGCGGAAATGTTATCACAAAGTGAAGTCACTGTGTATCATGTGGACGCGTATTGTGCTACAGACTCATTAGAACGTTGGTTTAATTCTGTTGCAGATGAACACACCAAGATTTCATCTGTGGATGCGGAGGCTCAGGAAGACGATTTGGAGGGTTTGGCCAAGTGGGCTCACCAGCAATGTGGGCACCTTGGAGAAAAGGCTACTATCAGGTGGGCACAAGCTCGAGGAATCAATATTCCTTTAGAGGTAGTGAAAACGATCATTTTGCAATGTCCAGTGTGCCAACACCAACAGCACAGGCCTATCCCTCAGATTGTCTGGGGTACATTGCGAAGAGGAAAGTTACCAGGTCAAATTTGGCAGATTGATTATATCGGTCCCCTGCCAATCAGTAAAGGTTGTCAGTATGCATGCACTATTGTGGATACATACCCAGGATACATGATGGTTTTGCCGTGCACGCGTGCCACACAACTGAACACCATTAAGTTGTTAGATCAGATCATATTGCATTACGTAGTGCCTTTGCAGATTCAAAGTGACAATGGGTCACACTTCAAAGGCAAATTGATTCAAGAATATTGTCAGGAGAAGAGCATTGAATGGCTCTACCATGCGTTTTAGCAGGCTGGCCTGATCGTGTGTTTGATGCAGTGCAAGTGCTAAACAATAAGCCTGTGAATGATCATGAAACTCATTTGATGCGGCTAATAATTCCTGCTTTACAGATTCAACCCAACTCAGTTAGAGAAACCCTATTGTATTGGGAAATTACCCCGGGTTCTTTAGCTCCCTATCGGGCGACTCTAGAGTCAGCAGGGGTAGACTTGCATTCCCATGAGGAAATCAGATTAGACCCAAGAGGGATTGTTGTAATTGAAACAAGGATTGGAGTACAAATTCCCCCAGAGGATATGGGATGGATTGCCCCTAGATCTGGCCTAGCATTGAAGGGAGTTCAAGTGTTGGGAGGGGTCATTGATGTCGATTACCAAGGCGAGATCAAAGTCATCCTGATGAATAGTGGGGACCAATTGTTACCGATCCACAAGGGCGATCGGGTGGCCCAACTAATTATCATTCCTGTTAAGTTGTCCATGATTAAGAAGGGGGAGCCTCCTACAGTGTTAACTACCCGTGGGGATCGTGGTTTTGGCTCTTCAGACAGTATGGTACCAGGTGCGAAGGTATGGGTGGAAAGGCCAAGTGGCCCACCAGTGCCTGCAGATGTCATTGCATCAGGCAAAGACCAAGTAGTCTTAGTGATGGAGCCTGGTAGAAAGAAATGGCAGTATGTGCCCGCAGACAAATGTTACCTAAGAGAGTGATTTTCAAAACTGATATCTCTTTTCTGGGTTTGGTTTGTAGATCCTGTGTCTGGCTGGTGTAATTGTGGGACTAAATGGACTCCGTTCAGGAGAGTCAAACGGCATGATGCTACTAATGAAAAATGTCACATCTGTGCCAGCGATCCATGGGAAACCGATGATGATGAGCAATGATGTCCAAAAGCAGCCCTATGCCGATGCCGAAAAGCCAGTCAGACCGAAGACATAGATTCATGGATTGCGACAAACACGTCAGGTGCAAGTGAAAACAACATTGATCCCAGCTATGCGAGAGGCGTCTTCAGGACGGCGAAAATATTGCCCAATGATCACCCAAACAGAGAATATGTGGACGTATCTGGCACAACAGGTGCTCAACATTACGCACTTTTGCCTCACTGACGTGCCCAATGCTGAAGCTTTACTGACTACGTGCTTAGTAGCGGTGCCAACGCCAGTTCCGGTTCTAAAGCACATATTCGGCATCACGAACAATGATTCTTTGGTTCAAGATTTAGATATTAGGCAATCCTTCTCCGTCTATGAGTACTGCAGGTTTTGCCAGGAAACGGATCGCAAATGGAGAAACTTGACACGTATTATAACCTACAATGTAACTCAAGGCGATGTGTGTTACCTTATGACATGCAATGCAAAAGAAATTGGCAAATGCCAACAGCTCAATTTAACCAAACAGCAAAATCAAACTGTGTTCGAGAAACGATTGTGTTCAAGTGTTCCAAGCACATGTACCAGTATGAATAATACTATGTCTTGCAATCATACAGTGATAGCTGCCAGTCATCTAAATCATGTGAAACTTCCAACAGGATGGCTCTTTTCTTGTGGCAACATCACATACACTTACATTCCAGCTAACATTTCCGGAGGTCCATGTGCCTTAACTCTATTAGGAATAATGATGTTTCCTTTACACCCAGCAATATCTCAAAGCAAAAGGTCAACTTTCGAGTTTGTGGGTCTATCCCCCGATTGTGATTCACATGTGCATTTGCTATCGGAGGCTGACGTTTTAGCATAAACCCTTTCGTTAGTGGGAGTTTGGGGTTTAGCTGCTGGGGGACAAATCTTTAATCAAATTAGCATGTCTAGTAGTAAAAGGACTCAATCATACTTCTCAGGCATTAGAAGAGTTACTCCTTGACAGCAAAGTTATTAGAAAATCAACTTTGCAAAACAGGGCTGCCGTTGATTATCTATTGCTGAAGCATAATTTAGGTTGTAACGCAGTTGAAGGTATGTGTTGTTTCAATCTAAGTGACCATTCACGATCCATTGAAAGTCATATTCGAGGTTTGAGGGATCTCATTTCTCAAATGTCCCAAGATCATACTGGGAATTGGTGGGATTGGTTATTTTCATGGATTCCTGATATTGGGGGTACACTGCATTATGCTTTTGCTTGCATTTGTATTATATTAGCTATCATAATAGCTTGTTGTTGTTGTATTCAATGCATTCCCAAATTAGTTCTAATGTTTCGTCGGTTCCAGAGACCGGCTCCTCTGCCACTGGGCTATGGAAGATAAATATCCAAGGGTGGAATTGTTATGCTTGAGCTAAAACATGGCGCTTGTGCGCAGTGCATTCTGGGGGCACTCAGAGCCAGAATGGATATTTATTCCATGCCTCAGTGAAAAGCTGTACTTACTTTGCTGAGAGCTGAATTTGCGTTGCTGAAAAAACATGCTTTCCAAACCTGGTATGCAGCCAGTCAAGGACATTCTGCTGGGAAAGCTGGTTTCGTTATGTCTTGCTATGAGTTATGGAACTGTTTTCCGTGGCGTTTGTTCTTAGGAGAGGAGGGAAGCGCTTTGCTCCTTGAGGTTACTGTCGGTTGACCCAGCTGGCAACCAACGGTCACTTATCAATGCGCAGGCGAATTGCTAGAAGGTTCGAGAAATTGCCACCCCTGTTTGAGGAGTGCAAATATGCAGAACCCCTCAGCGGTCAGACGAGATAAGCACAAAGACCTCAGTTGGAAGGGGGACGCCTTTGTCCGACATACCTGTGGGCTGTTGTGCTCTCGGCCTGGCTGTTACTGGGGTCTTCCAGCCACTTCTGGCGAGATGAGGGATTCAGTGACGCCCATGGTGATGTATTTTCTTTTGAATTCTCTGTCTTTTCTGTGATTTATTTCCGTGTTATCACTTGTTGCTTTCAAGCTATGAATAAATAGCCATATAAGTGCTCATTATTTCACTAACTGCGTATTTGGCTGTGAGTTATTGCTTCGCCTACCTGTGTTCAAATTATTTTTCTTTGCTCTACACATGTACTGGTGATGAAGTGTCCGTGCACATTTGGAGAGCAAAACACTTTTCATCAGCACTGGGTCTCTGTGACGTCTGGATGCATCTGCACCCGCACGAATGTGGATACTCGTTCCATTCCGAGTCCCATTCCTCCCTCCCACGTTTGGATTACTTCTTCCTCCCGCAACAGGATGCTGTGATCACTGCACAGTATCTTGCCTGTGGGATCTCGGAACCTAACTGCTGGTGATTGAGGTCCAGAGCAACAATACAATGCCCACCCCGAGCTGGAACTTAAACAGATACTATCTGGGGTTCCCCGATTTCAGTCTAAGACTGCTGAATACTTTGGCAATAATAGCGACTCTGTGGACAGCCCAGTGACGCTGTGGGAAGGATATAAAACGGTCCTCAGAGGGGAAATGATTTCATGGATCTCGGCCTGGAAGACAACCCAGCTTCAGCGGGTGCTGGAGACTGAAGGCGGGGTATCTGACCTTGGGCTCTCCCGAGGCACATCTATCGCTCCTCACAGCCAGAGAAATACTCCGCAATATCTCCTTGGACAATGACAAACTGGCCCACTGGGAAGTGCGCAGTCGCATTTATGATGCATGCGCCAAGGCAGGAAAAATGTTGGCATGGCTTGAAAGGAGGGATGAGGGTCACCGGCAGGGTGGGAGCTGAGATGTAGCCGGGGAAAGTGGTGAGGACGGACGAGGATATAGCTGAGGCTTTTGCCAATTATTACGCAAAGCTCTACCAGAACCGATGTGGGTTGCAAGATGACACCATACTTGATTGCCTGACTCTTCCCCGAATGTCAGAGGCCCAGCGCTTACATCTGGAAGCTGACATAATGAAAGATGAAATTGCCAACGCTGTTACCCAACTTCACTCTGGGAAAACAGTCGGGCCCAATGTATTCCCGGTTGTTGCATGGTAGAAGATTGAGGGGTTGGGGGGCAGTGGTCAATCCTTTATATAATATGTTTCATCACTGCAGAGAACAGAGCCCCTTCCCCCAGAAAGCCAGCATTTTGGAACCTCCAGAACTCTGTGGGTATTATAGACAATTTCACTAATTAATGGGGAAGCAAAGATTTTCAACAAGGTGCTTGCGAACCAGTTGCTGCCATTCATCTAATTTCTGATCCACACCGATCAGTGTGGATTTATGGCGGACAAATCCACCCACATGAATATTCGATGGTTGCACATGGCAATCAAACAGGCCCCCTTCATACAGGAACTGTTGGCATTTCTAGTGGTAGATTTTGAAAAAGCATTTGATTCAGTGTTGTGGGACAGCATATGGGAAATTATGGGTAAAATTGGATTTAGAAACAGTTTCTTGACTTGGGTCTGCCTAATCTACCAGTTGCCAGTCACGGATGTCAGGTTAAATGGAAGGACCCTACAAGTTAGGACAGGGCACGCAACAAGGGTGTCCGCTGTCCCCTATGTTATTCACGATTACCATCGAGCCTCTGTCTGCACAACTTCATCAGGACTCATAATGGGCAGGTTTCTGCTGGCCAATGGGTTGGGAAGAAAATCTCACTATACGCGGACAACTTACTGATATATTTCCTGCCCATTTGTGACACAACGCTTACGGTAATATGAAATATTTAGTGGGCTACGAGTACATTGGAGTAAATCCATTCTCTTCCCTGGCAAGCCCCTCAAACTGGCCATACTGAGTGGAGGAGGACGGCTTTTGATATTTGGGCATCCATATCAATGTAGATCACACACAGGTCCTTACCCATAATATATACTCCATCATGGACTGTTGTCTTAGAGATGTCCAGCATTGGAAGTCTCTCCCATTGTCTCCATTGGGGAGGGCTGCCTTTTTAAGATACTCACACTGCCTGGGTACCTGTATATTTTGCAAAACGCCCCTACAGATCCCCATACTAGAATTCAAAAGAATAGACTCTGCCCTCCAGGAACTTGTATGGGGTAGTACACAGCCACGGAGTGCCCTGAACACACTACAGAGGTCAGTCTGGGAAGGTGGAATTGGGCTACCGCACGTCCAGTGCTACTACTGGGCGAGTTAGCTGGCGGTTGTCAATGATTTGTTACATGGGGACCCTTGCCTGCCCCATATTCAAGCTGAAAGGATGGGGCTGGAAGGCGGGACCATGCTCTGTTACCTATACCGGCATGAGCGACAGACCTCCCCTCAGTCAAAGATCCAACACACAGTACAGGTGTGATGGGAAGCCCACAAGTATATTGGGTGGGACTATTAGCTGACCCATGCTCAGACGCTCTGGGCAAAAGTTTATTCACAGGCTGCTGGAGGTGAATAAACTGCTGGTACTGACAGTGTGGGTGGATGCAGGCATCAAGACCATTGAAGATGTGATGGCAGAGGGAATATTACTCCATTTGCAGAGCTGCAGCAGGCGTTTGGCTTATCAGATGCGGAGCAGTACCATTACTTGCAAATATCACATGCACTGCGCACACAGTTCATAACTCTCCCTGAACTACAGCAATGCTCCCGACTGTAAAGGAATGTTCTCCTAGAACACATAACCACCAAGGTCACCTCCACCTTGTACCAAGCCATATCCGCTTTTGCGACTCCAGAGTTATGCAGTCTTAAAAGCAGATGAGAAGCAGATGTGGGACCCATCAAAACCGGAGGACTGGGTGGGAGGCCCTGATGTTACCCAAGAAACTTTTGATTTCCTCTAGATTCCATTTGGTGCCATTCAAAATTTTCCATAGGGTCTACTACCCTTGGGTCTCACGGTTTCCGTGGAGTCGTATTGATGGCCCCCAATGCTTGTGATGTAGGGTGGAGGAGGGTACATTTATTAACATTCTTTGGGAATGTTCATCGGTCCGCCGCTTCTGGATGGCATGCTGGAACAAGCTATCCAAGATACTCGGCATGGAGGTACCATGGGACCCTAAGCTGTTACTTATGGGGATTTGGGGTGAGAATTCATACAGTCGCTACGAACAACTGTTTTTGGCCACAACGATTGGTCTGATAAAACGGAACATTGCCATGAAATGGGGGGCCCCCGGTACATCCTTAGGTCAGACAATGGGTGGCCGACGTGGACATTTGTGCGTTAGTTGAGTTCGTTGATGTACCTGTTTGAAGTTTGGAGCTAAGAGTGCTTTGCCTTTACTTAACAGAATGTGTAGCACCCTGGTTGAACATATATACTGGAACACATCTGTCTTGGGTCTCTGTTTGATGGGGGTGAGCATTTTCTCACCTTTTTGATTCTATAGATATTGCTGGAAAACAGAACAATATATGACAGCTGATTTTTTTAGTTCTCTTGACAATAGAACAAAGACATATTGATTTTACACTGGAAAGTTTGAAGAATATGTATCGCACAGTGAAGAATTATTGTGTGATAATTTACACATTGGGTGTCTTGAAGATATGGTTTGAGTTCCCTTGAAAAAGGATTGGTTACTATCCGAAACGTGTCGGGTGTTTTGAAATCGTAATGACAGTTTAGACAATTACCTAATACCATTTGTAGTCGAATGAGAGCGTGTGAGAGCAGAACAACCTATGCTACACACTGTTACACAAAATAAGTTGGAACACTATAAACCATGTACACTGAATGGTTGATGGACTCTATAGCATGATCTTCTTTGCAAATTCTTTTTCTTGAAAAATATGTTTTACTTTGTGTAATACTTATTTAGAATGTGTGAAAAACTTTATTGTATTAAATAAAAACACTTTTCTGGTGAGAATGAACCTTGAGTGGTGAAAAATTGTTATATCAACAGGAATTCGCTTTTTGCCCTCTATAGAGTCTTTTTCATTTTCATGAAAATATTACTTAGGAATTTGGTTGATTCTCCTTTAATATTCTAAGGGGTTTTCGCCTACAGGCAGCCCTATAGATAAGGGGTGTGTCAGCCACTTTTAGGCAAATACTCCCAAAAAATAAAAATAGGGAGTAAAAATACTCTCAACAAAAAAATAGGAAACAGACATTTAGGACCTTATGCCCCTGTTTTCACTCAAACAGCTCCATGGATATGTTTGGACTAGTAGTGCATGTAGAACCAGAGAACCAGATGGGGAAACCTCTATTATTACTGCCGGATTAGAGTAGTAAACATGTATATTTTAATGTGCATGAATAACTAGGTGCAAAAGAAATTACAAAAACATTTCCAGTTAAAACATGTGTACTTGCTTATAAAATACTCCCGTTGGGTAATGGGCTTACATTTTTACTCCCCAAAAAATCATTTTACTCCAAACTTTAAAAAATAGGGAGCAAATGACTCCCACTTCAAAATCTTATCTAGAGCACAGCCTACAAGAGTGCATTTGGGTTACTTGTTATGGTAACAAGTCTTGCGAACGTAGACTTGGAGCATAATCAGCTTCTCAAAAGAGGTTGTGGATGTGTAGGTGGAGACGAGGTAGAAAGAACTCTGACTCAGACGGAGAGAGATGCAGAGCAAGTTGGACGATGTGGAGAATAGAGAGCGGAGGAATAACATAGGCTTGTGAGCCCCCCCCCCCCAGAAAGAAGGGGAAACACCCTCTAATCTCGAGAGATGGATAAAGGATTTGATCAAAGGCTTGTTAGGTCTGGAAGATTCCAGGAGTGTGGTATTCGACAGGATCCATCAAGGGGAGGGTTTCCGGTCGGGGCAAAATGTCACTACTTCCAGGATAAAGAGGCCAGTCTAAAGAAGGCACAGAATCTGGGCTTCTTTGAATAGGAAGGTGCCTCGATCAAGTTGTTTCAAGACCTATCAGTGTATATCCTGGATCAGAGACAACAATGTAGGCCATTGACATCTTGTCTAAAAACCGAGGGGATAAGGTACAGATGCAGATAACCTTTCGCTCTGTCCTTTGAGGTCAGGTGAAAAAGTTATAAAATTATGGAAGGAAATATGGCCGAACAATTTCTCCATGTACTGCAAGGTGCCAGGAACCAATATGTGCTGGAAAGGAAAATGTAGGGGAGGGAAAGATTCAAGAATGCCTTTGCTCAGCCTGGTGCGAGGAAACAAGTGACTAGTGCTAGGAAGTTCAGAAAGATGAAAGTCTCTCCCCCAAAGAATATATCATAGATGTGTCTCTTACAATAGGGGTTTGCTGGTGACACTTGGCTTAATGTTTAAGATTATCACCTGGATATCGGGGATGTGAGATGGATGTTGAGCAGGGAAGTGGCGGAGCGACAGGAACATGTTGGGTGGAAGTGTGTTGTGTGTGGCGGTCTACACTCAGGTAGGCGTCTCATGGGTCAGAGTACTGTTCGATCCTAATATGTTGTTTGTATGTTTGTTTTGTTTTTTGAATTTGGCATGTAGGTCTGGATTGGGGTGAGGAACGTGGGTAAGGGGGTTGGTCTTTCTAGGTATTTATTGACGCTAGTGCAGGGGAAGGTTGTGTAGCATCAGGGTTGGTACGAACCGAAAATATGCAGGTGCAATGGGTGACATCACGGTTGGAAAGCTGAATTTCAAGGGGCTCAACTCACCCCAAAAGCATTCTTTACTGCTGAGAGATTTTAGGCAGCTCCCTTTAAGAGTTCTGTTTGTTCAGGAGACACACTTTCGGGGTAGGGGAAGCGTTCCATCTGCAAAGTAGGATAGTGGGACAGTCCTTTCGGGTTGTCGGAAGTGGAAAAGGAAAAAGGATGGGGGGGGGCATTATTTTGGCGAACACCCTGACATTGAAAGACGACTAAATGAAAAAAGCGTTAGATGGGAGGTTACAGAGTTAAGGGATTTCTGGGAGAGAGGATGGTTTTGTTGGACGCTCTTCACCTGTAAGTCAGAGTCCCTTTATTAGGACAGCTTTTGCTGCTAATGAACAATGGACAGATGGTAGTGGGTGGGGATTTCAATATGATCCAGGACCCCAGGTTGGATTTGAAATCAGGGAGGGCTGGCGCACAAAGGGAGTTTAGCAGGGAGAATGGAGGGTTCACTAGCCTTGAGGATTACTTTTGGTAGTATGTTTGGCGATCCTGGTATGACCTTGCGTGGGGGTATAGCTTCTTTTCCCCACCAAGCAACTCATGATAATCGATCTCCTCCACTTATCAAGAGAACATGGAGGTTCTGTTAGGACAATGGCAGATGAGATCATAGCATGGTCTGGGACCATGCTATGGTGGTGATGACATTAACCATGGGGCTCCCTCAGGTGGCGTTGCAATGATTCACTCCTCTGGGACACAGTGTTTCGAGAGTTCATGGAAAGGGAAATTGTTTTTGTTTTAAGACAAACGACACAAGTGAGATCCCGCAGCGGCATGTTTGGGAAGCAGTAAAGACTACTTTTAGGGGTCTCCTGATTTCTGAAGGGGCTAGGAAAAACCAACAAAGGGACTTGGTGGAGGGGAGATTAAGGGAAGACATTGTCCACCTGAGGGCAAATCTCAAGGAGGACTAGGGAGTAATGGAGGCAGTGTTGCAGTGTATCAGGGAGAAGAGCAGGAATTGTGTTTCTTGCTACTACTGGGGGAGGTCAGCAGGACTATGAATTTCACGAAACAAGGATATTAGGAGAAAGGGGATAACGTAGGATCCATCCTGGCACACAGGCTGTGTGCAGTCAGGAACAAGAGAAGGGTAGAGCGGATAAGGGATGAGGTGTGAGGTGATCATGAGGGGAATATCTGGGAATTTCCAGAATTCTATGAAGCCGAGGACAGTAGTGAAGAGACTGCTCCGGCGTCAGAGGTTGAGGAATACCTGAGTGATATCCCCCTCCCTTTTCTGTCGTCTGAGGATAGAGAAACCTTGGAAACTGAGATCACCTTTGGCGAGGGGAAGAGGGTCATTTTACGTATGAAGACGGGGGGCCACGGGGGAAGATGGCATCATGTCTGTGTTTTATAAAATTGTTTGTGGACATTCTGGCTCCTCCGTTGGTCAAGGTATTCAATAGTATTAGAACGAGTAGTGACGTGCCACCCACCTTTCCTGGGGCCTTGATAACAGTTATCATGAAAGAAGTAAAGGATTTGACCCAATGCTCGGCTTATAGACCAATATCCCTGTTGAAGATAGATGCCAAGATTTTCACAAGGGTCCTGGCATCGAGGCTAGAGGTGGTTCTCCTGCAATTGGGCCATCTGGATCAGGCTGGCATTGTACGGAATAGGCAGGGGATGGATAATATTAGAAAGACTCTGGATGTTCTAGCTTTCCCGGAGGCTGAGTGGCGCTGCTCTGATACTCTCCCTAGACACCGAAAAGGCATTTGGCCGGGCTAGCTGGTCTTTAATGAGAGCAGTATTGAGGAAGGTGGGCATGGGAGGGGAGTGAATGGGCTGGTTGGAGGCACTATATTCAGAATCTAGAAAGGTAGGACAAAATGCAATTACCTTGGACGGCGAGGTTAAACTGTATTAAGATGACTTTCTTCACAAGTTTTTATTTCCATTTCAAATGGTGCCCTGAGTGGTGACAGATACCTTCCTCCAAATGGGAAAGCAGGCTTTGTTGTGCTAGGATTGTCTATAATACGCTCATCCACCCTAGAGAAAGGGGCAGAGTGGGACTCCCAGACCTGCCCCAGTACTATACGGCCACACAGCTTTGTGTAATGGCGGACCATGTAAACCCGCTTAAGTCTAAGCAATGGGTGGACTTGTACGGCCAGAGCAGGGCCAAGTTGGAAATGGGACCCTCCATTGTGAGGCTTGATCAACGAACTGCTGGGGTTTCAAAGGTGGTCTGAGGCTGGTTTGGAGAAAGCAGGGCAGCTGTGGGATGGGGGACTCTCTCCATCAAACTCCTTGGGAAAATACCTACAGATTGGTGATGTTTCAGTATTTTGTTACATACAATTGAAGGATTTGCTCTTTGACCCAAAATGGAGGTTTGGAGGATGACAGCCTTCATAGGGAGGAATTCCTTCTGTGTGGGGGGGAAACTAAGGGCCTGCTATCCGGCATTTATAAAGAATCGTTCCTGGCTGAACCATCGGGTGATGCAAAGGCTAGGGCAGGGTGGGACAGAGACTTGTGTATGGACATTTTAGACTTGCTGGCGTAGGAAGATTTCCCAGGGCATGCATGCAGTATAGACAGCAGGCTACTAAACATCTACCCTCAAATATGTCAGCTATATACCCCAGAGTGAACCTGGATTGTTGGAAGTGTGGGTAGACTTCTGGCACGTGTGGCAGGAGAGTGAAAGGACGATAGCACAGGGGCAAGGTGCTGGTCTTGGAAGCAACAGAGGTTGGAATCACAGATCCGCGCTTAGAAACCGAACTTGTTTCGGTATTAAGCGTGTTATTAAAAAAACAATAAAAGTGAGAAGATGCAGGAGTTCTAGACAAAGGACATGCTCTAGGTGAGGTAATTGGATGGAATTCAGAGGACTTTCTCCCTCCCTGCTGATACTATTGGGGGTGAGCAAGGAAGGGGGGAGGAGTTAAATTGGACTCATATGTCTCACACCCTATTAATAGCTGCCAGAGGTTGTCTAGCGCAGCAATGGGAGAGGACTGTGATCCTCACGAATAGAGAATGGCTTCAGAGGACAAGGCACATATATTCAATTGAGTACCTCACATACTTGCTTGACAAATCCAGGGGCAATACAGAGGAGTTGTGGCTTCCCTTTTTTGACAAATACAGGAAAACTCCTGGTTAGCTGAAACTGTTTGGTCTTTGATTGTTGAGGATGTCCAGTGAACAAATGCTTTTGAGATACAGTGGGCCTCATTACGACTTTGCTGGTGGAGAATTAACATGCCGGTTTTACAGTATACTGGCACATTTCTGCACCGACAAAGTACAAGAGCTGGAGGTAATTCCAACACCCAACCAGCAAAAAAATAGTGTTACTGGTGCCGGTAAGACCGTCAAATTCCTGGGGGTGGACAAGTGAGAGAGGATCACCTGGGTGAGGGATCTTTGAAGAGTGGGGATGTAACACCCAATGGAGAGACATGGTATTCCCCCTCACTTGTTCCAACTTCCTTACCGGATAGTCCCTCAGCCTTCATAGGCTGCTGCTGTATTAACTCTCTTCCACCTCAGCCTTGTCCCTCGCAGGACATTCCAGCGAGGATAGGATACCCTTAAAGAACAAGCAAGTCTTACCTTTAGGGACACAGTTAAAGAAAGGCCCCTTGTCATCAGACACTTGCCAGAGCCTTACTCCAACACATGGCATGCAAACCTACCAGTCCCAAAATCCTCCTTTTCCCTTTTATGGTCATATTGCTAGTAATGGAAAAGACCACCTCTCCTCTAAACCTTTAGGGAAAAACCTCCTTTCCTTGACACATCCCAAACCTTATACCCTCCAAATTGATAAGACACTTCAAATCCCATAATTCTCACTCTACTTGCTCTAATGAGCTGAGGAAGATCTCCCAGAAATAACATGTACATGACTTCCTACAGGATTCCTCCATATTGTCCCACTAATGAGGCCAGGCAATGTCAGGCACACCCAACCCTAACCAAACACCTGCAACCAATTAACCACTCCCAGGTGTATAAAGGGAGGAGAGAGAGAAAAAGGGAGAGAGAGAGAGAGAGAGAGAGAGAGAGAAAGAGAGAGAGAGAGAGAGAGAGAGAGAGAGAGAGAGAGAGAGAAAGAGAGATAGAGAGAGAGAGAGAGAGAGAGAGAGAGAGAGAGATTGCTCTTGGGAAGCCAGCAGGGAGGCTGCAAGGCTGTGTCCGGCAGAGCATCCCTACCAAATTCCCAAGCCTTCAGAGAGCAAATGTGGGGATAAGAAGGAACAGTTCTTCCAAGGCTGCAGCAGATTCAGAAGTGGAGCCAGGAAGCTATGTGAGTGGCAGATCCCTTACAAGAGAGCCAGGCGAAACGATTACACTTTGCAGGAGCAGCTGGAAATACTAAGAGGTAGTTTCCCTTACTTAAGTCCTCGACAAACTATTTGTTACTTCTCGAAAATAGATCAAGGTGCTCAAATATTCTTTTAAGAATGTTCCAGAAAAGATTGTGGCTAAAGATCGTAAGCAATCAATTCAAACCTTTTGCACTGACCTGCTTTTGAAGACCCCCTCGGATTAGATTCATTTAGATAGGATCCACAAAGTGGCACCGACAAGAATAGAGCCGGGGGCCCAATCCAACAATGTTTTGTTTTGGCAGCATTTACATTGTATGAGTAGAAAGAAGAATTTTTTAAAGCAGCACGAGCAAATACATCGTTGACCATCAATGGCTCGGAAGTACAGCTCTTCCAGGACTTTACATACGCTAGTTTACTTAAAAGGCGGCTGATTGGTCACCATCCTTCTTATTCAGGAAAAGGTCCGATATAGGTGAACTTTCCCTTTCAGCTTGTTATTTTCCTGCAAAGGCAGGCAGTTCAGAGTGGCAACGTGCAAAGAAGGTCTTGATGTGTTGGTACCAGAGAGCTGCGATCGGACTGGGACTCAGGACTCTGGAAGTCGATCTACCCAGCAGAGACGGCAATGAGACGGCAATGGGAGTTATCCACAGTGGAACAAGACAATAGAAAAGTCTGGGCCCCGAAAGGGAAAAAACAGAGGACATGCCACATACAGAGGGGTGATCGAGGGGCGGCATGATGCACTTGTGAGTGAGGGTGGGAGGTCAGTTAAAGATTTGGCAGTGTGAACAAGGGTAGTTGGGTGGGGATGGGGCGCGGGTGGAAGGTGGGCTAGGGGGCGGGTTTGGGATCTTTGGGAGAGGGTTAGTAGATCTCTCTGCAGTTGGTAGGATCCAGGTAGTTTACCAGCATATGGTCAGGGATTTTCCCCGTAATCGTCACTAGGACCCCTGAACCAGCCTTGGTCATTGCAAGTGGCTGTGGGGAGGGGCGGCAGCAGTGAGAGTGGGAGGGCGAGCTTTTGGCTATGTGAGGTGATGTGGATTGGGGAGGTGGGCAAGATAGTAAGAGGTACAATTGACCAAAAATATATTTACATAAATAGAGGCACAGGCTATGTGGGGTTCTGTTGCATTATAGCTCCAGAGTCTTCCAAATGGAATTTGGAACTCAGGAGAACTATGAGGGGCTGTTGCTGAATGGCGCTGCTTGGGGTGTGTGTCCCTGCAGGCCTGTTAAAATAAAGGACCAGACAACCACTCACTGTGTCATCGTGGTTTCCTCAATTGTGACGAGGAGTTGGAGCAGGCCTATAGGGGACCCAGACTCCTGGAGACCAAAACCGAGATTCTGTTTCTTCTTTCCGGAAGCGCAGCGAAGGCCAATGGAGAGCGGCGGGCACCCTCCTTGCCCAGCAGCTCACGCCTTGTTGCAGCATGGACAACACCTGGTGAGGGGTGAAGGTAAAGAGAGGGCCCATATAGATATAATAAAGAAAGGAACGTAACAAAAAGCAGCAGATGTGCAATGCTCGCGGGCTACAGGAATGCACCTGCGATTGTCAGCACAACGTGAAGAGCAACAAAAGGTTGCCAAGGCAACCGATAAACAAGCCTCTAAGCTAACGAGGCCTACAGAGTCAGCGCGAGAAGGAGGCAAGACAGCAGTTTAACACTGCGACCAAGCCTCAATAAGGAGAACACAACAATAGTAAATAAAGCTTTGCAGAGGCTTGTAGAGGTGTTAAAAGCAAGGGGGACCTACTGAAACAAGCTCAGCATTAAGTTCACAAAATCACAAAATAAAACACATTTTGTGAATAGAGTGCAACGGCCTGAAAAAAAAGCTAAACTCAGTTATCTTCTTCAGTAAAAAAAAGAAAAGAAAAAAAAGGATAACATGGCTGCTGCCAGCATAGCACCGCCGCCACCCTTTTTACCTGAACCGGGCACATCGACAATCTGGTGCGACAGATGGAAAAGGCTGTTCGACACCTATTTATTGGCAATAGGTGGTGACAAATTCACACCAGCTAGAAAACAAGCTGTACTGTTACACAACCTAGGAGCAGGGGGGTGCAATGCCTACAATGGTCTCCCGAAAGCGAGGGAGGCCAAGGGGATACAGATGAATATACCCTAGCGGAACAAAAACTACAAGAACATTTTGAACTGGAGAAAAACATAACCTTTGAACACCACACATTTTCTGAAAGATTGCAGGAACCACCAGAACCTGTAGAATGTTTTGTGGCAGCTCTCAGAACTCTAAGTCACACCTGTGATTTTGGAACACTAACCAATTCCCTAATTAGGGACCAGTTAGTACGCGGCACAAATAGTGCAAGGGTACAAGATAAGTTGCTCTCCAAGGATTTACCATTGGAACAAGCAATAGAAGTGGCAAGAGGAATGGAACAACCATCTCGCTACAAGAGAAGTATGAGGAACGAAAGACAGGCACAAGATGTCTCTGCAATAAGACAGAACAGAAAAACGAATGAAGGGAAAGAAATTAAGTGCTACAAGTGTGGCAGCAACAGACACCTCGCCTCGAACATATTCTTCCCCGCAAGAAATGTAAACTGCATCAAGTGCAAGAGAAGAGGACACTTTGCCTGAGTGTGCCGTGAATCGTCAGTAGAACTAATTGAAACAGGAGAAAGACGTCCAGAACAAGAGGAAATTTCTGCAATCATTCGGGGACACAAGTTAAGCACGTTCTGGAAATAGGTGCTTTGTCAGAAAAAGGAAGGGGCCCTACTGATGTGTTTGTAATAAATGGGAAGGTGGTGATCAGGAAGGTGGACAGCTGCTCTCCATGGACCATAATGTCGCTCAAGACATAAGGAGTGCATAGAAGGGAAAATGGAGCATCTTCGTAGACATGATATTGAACCATATGCCTATGGAAATGTGAAGATTGAGTTAATAGGTACATTCTCAGCTGTCATCAAATATAAGGGCAGAAGCTGGGTGGCGGATGTATATGTCAACAAGGAAGGGTCATCCCTGCTAGGTTGGGACGAGCAGTACAACCTCAGAATTCGTATTCAAGCGAACGCCTCTACAAAGATAAGTGTAGCTGAAGTAGGGGACAGTTGGGAAAGGGCATTCCCGCAGGTGTTCTTGGACAGTCTAGGAAAACTAAAAGATTTTAAACATTGCATCAGACTTAAGGAAGCAGCATTACCTAAGGTACATAAAGTGAGGTCAGTGCCACAGCAATAAAAGGAAACATTGGAAACATTACTTCAAAAGGGCAAAATTGAACGTATTGAAAGTTCTGAGTGGTTAGTGGTAGTGACAAAACCCAATGGCAGCATCAGACTTTGTGTAGATTTAAGAGACCTAAACAAGAATATTTTGGTAGATCGTCACCCTTTGCCCATCATCTCATCATCTCAGAAGCATTGTCAAGCTTGAGCAATTACAGAATATTCTTGTGATAGACTTGTCTTCTGCGTATCACCAAGTACCTCTCGCTAGTAAGTGTCAACATCTGACTGCTTTTATCACAACTGAAGGGTCAGGGTCATTCAAATACTGCTGAATGCCCTTTGGATTAGCTTCGGCAGTGGCACTATTCCAGAGAGTGATGGAAAAGGTGTTAGAGGAAGTGTCTAACAAAATTGTGTTCAGGGATGATATTTTGATTCATGCAGAATCACTGGAGAAACATGAGGTGCTGTTAAAGATGGTGTTGAACAGGCTCAAGGCAGCAGGTTTGACGGTACAAAGGAATACATGTAAAATAGCAGTGGAGAGTGTAGACTATCTTGGGCACAGTATTTCAGGGAGAGGAACTAGTCCTAAATTGAGTCTGGTGGAAGCCATTGATCAAGCCCCTGACACCACTGACAAGGACCAACTAAGATGGTTGGCAGAGTATTAGCATACGTTTGTAAATAAAATGTGCAGTCATATCCACGCCACTGAGATCTTTGCTCAAGAAGGGGGTAAAACGTATTTGGTCAAATGAATGCGAGGAGGCAATCCAAAGAATAAACGAAGATATTGTGAAGGTGCCGTTGATAGGATATTTTTGACCAAAAGACAAGTGTTCTGACGGTGGACGCAAGTGTGTTGGGATTAGGAGCCACTCTCACTCAGTATAATGTAGACAAGGAAGAACGGGGGATAGCGTTTGCGTCCAGGACATTGAACGGAGCTGAAAGGAACTACTCAGTCATCGAAAGAGAAGCCTTGTCAATGTTTTGGGATATATTACATTTGAAATATTTTTTGTGGGGCAGGGAGTTCATGGTCAGATCAGAACACAAGCCATTGACACAAATGTTTGTAGGTGGTACTTGGGATTGCAAGGCTATGACTTCAAGGTTTGTTATATTCCTGAGAACCGTAATATGGTTGCAGATTGTCCATCACAGATGCCTGTGGCACTGAACGAGGGAATGGATGATGAATGGAAGAAAGAAGTAATTGTTGCCAATGTGGAAATAGGAAGTACAGAGCAAATGGAATGGGAGAATTGTGAACATCTGGATGAGGACATGAACATTATTAAGAATGGACTATTTTGGGTTGGCCAAATAAAGACATTTTAGATAAGAGATTTGAAGTTTGGTGGGAGGTAAAAGAAGAATTGATGTCATTGATGGGGACGGCTTAAGAGAGGGTTGAGTATTGTCCCACCAGAGAAACTCAGAACCCATGTACTGGAAACAGCTCACCAGGGCCATTTAAGGGTGAATGGCATGAAAAGAAGGCTAAGGCAGAGCTTTTGGTGGCCTGGAATGAACGCTTTTGTGCAAAGATATGTCAGAAATGGTATGCCTTGTTGTTTAAGTGACAAGACCAACGTTGTGCGAGAAACTCTGCTCATTCCTAATTTTGTTCCAAAACATCCTTGGAGTAAGGTAGCAGTTGACATAATGGTTCTGGTTCATGGATTAGGGGAGGGACTGAGATTTTTGTGTGAGGAAACCACAATGACACAGTGAGTGGTTGTCTGGTCCTTTATTTTAACAGGCCTGCAGGGACACTCACACACCAAGCAGCACCATCCAGCAACCGTCCCCTCATAGATCACCGAGTCTTTCGAATTACATTTGGAAGACTCGGGAGCTAGAATGCAACACATCTCCCCCATAACAAACACCCATAATTAACTCTCAACACATTTTTATTTGTGTTAGTTGATTTTCATACCAAATGGGTAGAGTGGAGTGCAGTCAGGGAAGTGACGGCAAGAGAGTTGGTAGCATTTCTGGAGAGAGTTTTTTTGAGGGAAGGTTTTCCCATGGAAATTGTCACCGACAATGGTGTACAATTTTGTTCGGATTTCATGAAAATGTTTTTTGGGCAGTTACACCATCAGGCATACCCGCAAGGCAGTGCACCATCCAAGGGCAAATGGATTGGTAGAAAGAGCCAATAGATTCATTAAAGGAGGAATTCAGTTAGCGTTAAGATCAAGCTTGCCATGGATAGAAGGGTTAAATCACATGATGTGGGGTTACCTTACCACACCACATTCGGCAACAAAAACTTTGCCGTTTGTGTCATTAAAAGGGAGGGAGCCAGGCACAAAATTGTGCCCGGGGTGGTGAGGTTTGGCTACATCAGTAGAGGTGGATAGAGAAGCAATAATGGATCGCATAAGGAAGTGTCAAAGGGATACCAAGGAAAGGTTTGATGTGAAAGGGGAGTGAAAAAGCAGAACTGGGATATAGGAGATTGGGTGAGGATTCAGAATGCCAGGTTCACTCATAAGTGCATTGAAAGTAAATGTATTGGTCCAAAAAGAATATATGCTGTTCGGAATGGTGTGGTGATTGTGGAAGGAGGGGAGGTGGGGTCGATGTATAAGGTAGCGAAATGTGGGGAAGGTCAGAATGGGATGTCAGTGAACACAAATTCTAAGAATGGTGTGTCAAGGAACACAAATAAGGGTGTTGAGTTATCTTTGAAGAGATTAAGAAGAGAACCTAAATGGTTGGAAAATTATGTCCGTGAGTAATCTAAGCACATGAATTTACACCAGCATTACGGTTTTACAGTTATTATCCTGAATGTAATTTAGCTTTTCGCGTTCATGATCAGCTTGTTAAAGTCCAAATTACTTTTCATCTTGTGTCCCAGTTCCTCTTTCCTGTTTTGGGGGTTAAGGGTTATTTATGGGTGTTTCTTAGAGGGAGGAGATGTGTTGCATTCTAGCTCCCGAGTCTTCCGAATGGAATTCAGAAGACTCGGGAGATCTATGAGGGCCGGTTCCTGGATGGCGCTGCTTGGTGTGTGTGTGTGTCCCTGCAGGCCTGTTAAAATGAAGGACCAGACAACCACTCACTGTGTCATTGTGGTTTCCTCAGGTTCCCAATCAGGGCCAATGTTAAGGGGTCAAAGGAGGGGGATGGAATTTGAAAGGGTAGGGAAATTCCATGGGTTTTAAAATCACTACGTACAATACTAGAGGGCTAAATTCACCGGTAATGCGATGTAAATTGAACACTTTTTGAGGCGTGAGAAACAGGACTTTCTCATGCTCCAAGAAACACATATGCAAGAAAGACAAAATGCAAATTAGATTGAAGGGTTACCCTCAGATTTTTCAGGCCAATCTGAATGATAAAAAAGCAGGGATTCTGATAGTGTTTAGAAATAATCTTGACATGGTGTTTTCTGGGTTCCACCAACGTCAAGCAAGAGAGATCTCTATTTGTTACGTTTTGTATTAAGACAGAGGCATTCACCGTAGCTACGGTGTATGCACCTAACTCCGGACAGGAGGGATTTCTCAAGGCTACCTTGGCGGCACTTGAACACATAGCGGAGGGATATGTCATATTAACAGGGAACTTAAACATAGCCTGGGATGTGGAGATAGATAGAAGTCGAGTAGTATATGCACCAGAGGGCACACCGTTCCAACAACTTAAAGACAAATGTAAACAATTGGCGTTAGTTGATGTGTGGCGCGTTTGTAGAGGCAAGGAAGTGGGATTCACGTTTTAGTCACATGTTCATAGAACACAGTCGTAGATTACATTTGGGTGTCCTCCCAATTAGCGGGACGAATTCGGGAAGTATCCCTGTGGGCGATTGCGCTTTCTGATCATGCACCCCTGCGGGCGATAGGAGACATGACACTCCGACGAAGGGGGCTATGGCAGTGGGTACTACCGGAATTGATTCTAGCGGATACTGTCATGTCTGCTGAGGTAGAGGAGAAGATCCAGACCTATTTTAGAGAGAACAAGATGGCGAATACCTCCCCGGGTATTTGGTGGGAGGAGGTGGGAATGAGGAGGGAATTGATCGCATGCAAGCCCTTGAAGGGAAAGATGAGCCAGCAGCTAGAGGAGAATTTAGAGGAACAACTAAAGGATATTATGCCGGAAATGGGTAACTATCCAACAAAGGACACAATGAAAACCCAGAGAGCAATTTGAGGGCATCTCGTGTTATTGAGGGTTAGAAAAGCGCAGAAGACCCTACTAAACAATGTTATTATGTAAAGGGAAATAGAGCAGGGAGGATATTAGCATGACAATTGAGGCAGGGGGGGCAGCCCAAATGATCCTCAGGATTAGGGAGGGTGAAGGTGACGCGGTGGTTGATACAGAGGGAATCAAAGAATGTTTTGAATGCTTCTATGGGGCTTTGTATTGCTCAGATACAACTTGGGATGAACCGCAGAACACTTATCTAGAGAAGGATATCACAGAGAAGGAAATTAGCCCATCTATTGGAAAGCTCCCCTTGAATAATGCCCGAGCCCTGACGGCTTCACAGCAGTTTTCTGAAGAAAATAAAATACAGGAAAACCCTTGTCCCCCATCTAACGCAACTATATAACTCCTTTGAAAGAACTGGGCATGTTACAGCCTCGATGGACCAGGCTAAACTGGTGATATTCCCGAAACCAGGCAAAGACCCGACACATAGCGTCAATAGCACTAATCAATATCAACGCTAAAATATATAACAAGATTTTAGCTTCTTGATTGGAGGATAGACTCCAAACCTTAAAAGGATCTGATCGTCCAGATTTCATTAAACAACGCCAAACTCGATAAACAAAAGGGTTTGTCAGGTAATAGAAAAGGCTAAGAGACGTGGGATTCCGGCAGTTCTCCTTGCTTTAGATGGCGAAAAGGCATTGCGGGTGGAATGGCCATTTCTCTTTCGTACAATGACACAGGAATTTGGAGAACGATATCTCCGGATGATACAAGCAAATTATCAAACCCCTGCCCTGCGTCTGTCCATTAACGGACAGCTTTCTTGTCCGATCCGATTGGAGAGGGGGACCAAACAAGGGTTACGTTGTCTCCTTTGATTAATGCGATTTATCTGGAACCCCTTCTCCAGCGTGTACGGGAAGCTCTGGGCGTGAAAAGCATTCATTTCAGGGGGCGGGGGGTGAACATAAAACAATGGCTCTTGCCGATGATCAGACCCATCTCTATCAGACCCTGCAGAGTCCGTAAGGGCGATAGCCTCGGAGTTAGCTCTTTTTGGTGAAGAGTCAGGTTTAAAAATCAATACACATAAATCAGAGATATAAAATCTCACAGTGTCGAGGGAACAGGTAGGGGAGACACAGGGGTGCACCCAATTTCAGTGGGCGGAAGAGAAAATTAAATATTTATGGATTGACATTACAAAATCTTTAGCAACACTATACAAGGCAAACTATCCCCAGCTACTCAACACTCTTAAAATAGATTTGCAATGTTGGAATCCTTTACATTTATCATGGCTGGGGTGTATGGCCTCGATAAAGATGGTGATCCTCCCACATTTCCTTCACTTCTTTCAGGCCCTACTGGTTTTCCTACCTGGGAATATCTTTAAAATTACTTCGCCTATTATCTACATTTATGTGGAACAATAAAAAAACGCGGGTGGCCCTGCGAACACTAATGGCCCGAGGAACAGAGGGGGAATGGCCAGGCCAGATTTTAAACACTACTACTGGGCGGCTCAATTGAGGGTGCTGAAACAATGGTTATCGGGGGATGATAGTAAACACTGGGTTTCTATGGATAGAGCAGTGGTGGGGTGTCCACTAGATGCGGTCTTATGGTTAGCAAAGAGAATCAGCCTCATAGTATGAAGGCATCGCAGATTACTGCACTTGTGGGTGAGGTGCGGGATGAAGTGGTAAAACAGACATATTTCAACAGTTTTGGGTCCACTCATACCACTATTTTGGAATCTCTAGTTTACGCCAGGGATGGAGGTGAGAGCCTTTGGGAAGCGGAGGGAGGCGGGATGTTTAGGGCTCAAAGATTTGATATGTGATCAAGAAGTTAAAACATTTGAGCAGTCTCACTATTTCAGCCTCACGGAAAGGGATAGGTTTTGTTGTTACCAGCTACGACATTGGGAAGTACATTCCCCAATAAATGGATAACATGTAGACAACTCACTGCATTTCTCACTCAGAGGACACATCTTTTTCTGCATTCTATACATTAATATCTGAAGGGGGCTCGTGAGAGAAGTGGTCTTATATTAGAAAATGGGAACGTACTTTGGACCGAGGAATGGGAGGCTCCATGGGATAATATTCCGAAGCTTACTCGATTCATTCAATTAAGGGAAAGGTGGTATAAAATACTCACTCAATGGCACTATACCCCGGAGAGTCTCAGGCTCACGTATCCAGAGTTGTTTCCGATTGTTGTCGAAGATGCAAAAGTCAGGGGAATTGGCTTCACATTTGGTGGTCTTGCCCAGCTTTGAAATCATTCTGGGGTTAAATGTGCTCAACAACGCAGGTGGTAGTAGTGATAGATACACCCATGGGGATAGGGGAATGTCTTCTGGGTCTTTGGACAAAGCATACAGCACCACAAGGAAGGGCATGTTTGAAGGCATGTATGGTCTTTACATTGGCAGCTTTACTTGTGATTGCACAGAACTGGAAAATGGAGGCTACTCCTACATACTCTGAATGGCTACATAAAATCTGGCATATATTGGCCATGGAATGGGTCACCTATAATTTACAGGGGGACAGACAACAGACTGGGGTGTTTTGCTGGACTATTTGAGGGAAGATTACAAGATTCAACAATGCCCGAACATTCAGATTTTGGACATTATTTTACGGCTTCATACATTTGATTATAATTAAGGACTTATTTGTATGATCTTACATGCGAAAGGTGACACAGCTCAGGGATTCGGGGGGTTCGGGAGAAGGATTGGGAAGGGGCGGGGGGTGATGTATTGTTCCTGTTAATTTTGCAAAATGCTAATAAAAAATCAATTAAAAAAATAATTCAAAGAGGCCCTTTCTGCTTACCAGAAGCTACTGCATATGCCCTCCTCAATTCTTCAAATGTTGCAACCAGTGATCACAGTACTTAATTACCTTCAAGAGAGTCAACCAAACCGCCCATTGGTTTAATGATCGATGCAACGATTATGTTGCCTTCTATTGAGTGGGGAATTACAAGAGATATTAACAACTATTTAATACGGATAGAAGCACCACTAACAAAACATCAAATAGGAATGTTGGAGAGGGTGGGACAATATGAGGAGTACCACAGGAAAAACCTCTGGGGCATTCCCGCAACCAGAAAAAATCCCACCAAAGGTATACCCTATAAAAGGGTAAAACTGATAAAAATGTCTGGCCAATTGCTCCCTAGTTGAAGCAAAGAATGTCCCTTCAGTGGAACCGTTTGAAAATTTCTTTCATCCATTTTTAGAGATAATAGTAAAACCAACTGTGCAACCTATCCTTGGAGGACACTCTCCAAACCACTTGTGGCCATCAACAAGCTCTTTTCACTCGAAACCAAAGTTGATGCTCCAGTCAACCGACCCAGAAAGCAGTAGTGTGAACAGGGAAAGGAGCATGCAGCCCAGTCCCCATTCGTGGTAATAGCAATATCAGTGTCCTAGAAAGGACTGGAAGCGTTAACCCTCAAAGGATTCAAAGAACTGTAACTCGTTTCCCCAAGCCCATCCTGCCACAGGAAAATATCTTTCCCTGTTGTTTAGCATGTGAGAAAACATCGCAAAGGAAGGAAGGATGAACCCATGGGAATCGTAATTATGTAACCTCTTTATGGTAATACTTTGCTTACACAAAAGTTACAGAAAGTTTTGAAACCAAGGAGGAAGAAGACGAGCTGCAACCACCAGTTATGGAGATATATGATCAAGAACATGCATGATTTATCTCTAGCCTAGATACTGAGGCTCTGTTAGACTCTGAGGAGCACGAGAGGAAAGAATCCAAGGGGCCCAGAGGCATGGTGGGATGATGCTAGATCGGGTCTGGTATTCACAGAGCAGTTGCTAATGGAATATCCTGTAAGGGTGGGTATGTGTTAATGGGCCCAAGATAAATCTTAAATCCCCCATGAGACTTAGTTGGGCAGTCTAGCAACGCCCCCATAACATCAACTCTGATGCCAGACTACCCAAATCAGTCAAATTGAATTATAATGTAAAAAAAAATCAACAATCAGCACATGGCTGGCCCCTGCCAGAAACCCAAGAGAGATATTGTATTCAATGTGCCCCAAAGATGCCACCAAGAAGGTGACTGCTTTGGTCGCTGAATGCGAAAACGGCAGGGGACTGATTCCATGGAAAGTTGCAATGACAACAAGACGATCTGTCTTCCAGGGATGATGCATGCAATATTTTTGGGAGGTTAGTCCAAGTATATTTCTCAAGATACCACAAGAATTAACCCAGAGAAAAAGAGGAGACAACTATTTCAGGAGTAACCACAGGGGATGAGGAAGCCTGAAAGAACAGACCCAAAGGTCATCACCCTAAATTACCTGTCTTGACATCCACAGAACCAATGGAGAGACTGTATCTGACAAAGTCAGTGCCCGAACACCATCTGAAGAGCTGGGGAGGCCTCTGTAAAACAGGAAAGCCGGCCTACCAGTGCCGTACCTGCAGGTGGTCAGGGTAGGGATTTAACAAAGTCCTGCTCTTAGTCCATTGCCCCTGCTCATCACCAGGACACAGAACCCGAGTTGGTCGGCCACAGTAGAAGTTCTTGTCAAGTGGACAAGTGGAAAGTTCCAGGTACATGAGGCCAGTAATAGTGGCTCTTCATTCTAATGGACAGACACAACAATCTAGTGCAGAACTGCTATTTCATCAGAATGAGGTATTCTGTGGACCAACATAGAGGCTCTGCCCATATTGTCACAAGTTTCTCCCCTTCTCACCTGTTTCTCCTTACTTGCGACGTTCTTGGAAGTGGATTCCTTCTTTCTTACTGTCCGGGACTTGTACAGACCTGAACGCCGGTCTTCGTATTCCAGCGTGAGGTCTGTTGCCTTCCACTAGGAAGCGTTCAGTATCCAGGACGTGGAACCAGGAAGGAGATGACCCGGCTCAGAAGGAGCCGAAGCGCCATAGGACCAAGCACAAGGTTAATCAAGGAATTGAGTTCGAAAGAGGAAGGAAAGGGAACGAAGGAGTACCAGGAAGGAGGAAAGCAAAGGAATCAAAAAAGGGAGCGCGAACTTCGATAACGCACGTCTAACTACTCCAAGTAGTAGCGTTGAGAGTGGGGGCGTGGTTCTTTTCTAGGAAGTCGAGCGTAGCGTGGAAGGACTGGTGTGCAGCATTTCAGAACTGTCGGCCATGCTGGTAGAATCACAGAGTTCATACCGTGGTGCATCATGGACCATGAAGTCCAGAATGGACGAATTCGGCGGTTCATGACAGTATGCCTCCTCCTACGCCCTGCACCTCCGGGTTTGCCTGGGTGGATCCGATGATATCTTTGTATTAAACGGGGGGCATTCATGTTTGAGACAGGTTCCCAGGTGTGCTCACTGGGAGGGTATCCTTTCCATTCAACCAGATACTGGAGTTGACCTCATCTGTATCTTGAATCACTAATCCTGGAGACCTCAAATTCAAGTTGATTATTGATGACTACTGGAGTGGTCTTGGAGCAGTGCGGGTGGTTTGTACAAATGGTTTTAACAAGATAGTGTGGAAGACTGGATGAATCCTTTTCCAGCAATCTGGAAGCGAGATTTGGTAGGCTACTGGATTAATGATTTCCTTTACGGAGAACGGTCCATAGTACTTGGGGGCCGGGTTTATTTGGTTGCAGATGTCAAGGAAGGAGTTTTGAGGACAACCAAACCTTGTCCCCCACTGCGTAAGAAAGGCTTGGTCTCCTTTTGGTGTCTGCATATCGTTTGACATCTTTTCTGGCCTTTTCCCATCGTTCCTTGGCGTCTTTGTGTACGTTGCCCGATGTTTCGATCCAGGAGTCAACCGCAGGGACTGGGGTTGGATGAGGAAGAACAGATGGCAGAACTGAAAGATGAAATCCCTGGCTACAAACGAACGGACTGGTTTTGATAGCTGAATGATCCGAATTGTTGTAAGCGAATTCAGCAACAGGAATCAAAAGTGACCAAGACCTTGGTGGAGAAACAACGAAGGAACTGCTCTAGGGTCTGGTTGACTCGTTCAGTTGCTCCATTGGTTTGTTGATGGTATCCTAAGGACAACACACGCTGGATCCCCAATATTTGACATAGTTGTTTCCAAAACTGAGATATGTATTGGGGTCCTCTGTCGGAGATGATTTTGGAAGGTAGCCCATGAAGCCTAAATATGTGTTCCAGGAAAATCCCAGCCAATTCAGATGAGGGTGGTAGCTTGAACAAGGGTGTAAAGTGAGCCATATGTGTAAACAGATCGATGGTAACCATTATGGTCGTGTATCCTCTGGATGGGGGTAATTCCACTATAAAATCTGTAGCAATGATTTCCCAAGGTCGTGTTGGCATTGCTGGTTGGTGTAAGAGACCTGCTGGTTTTCTGTTATCATGTTTATTCTGGTTACAGACTGCACAGGATTGGACATAGGTTCTTACGTCATCTTTCATCCTTGGCCACCAGAACTGTCTCTGTAAAAGATGGAGGGTGGTGGTGATGCCTCGATGTCCTGAATGGAGGATATCATGGCATAGATTTGTAATCTTATGTCTCAGTTCTTGTGTGGGTACCGCCAGCCGTGTTTCCTTGAAAAGATATCCGTCTTTCAGTAGGAGGTTCCTTGGATTATTCCCCTTGTATTCCTTCCAGAGTTCGGAAGAAGGCGTTTTTACACAAATGTCCTCCAGAAGAGAAATAGCTTGAGCTACAAACACAGTGTCAGGAAACATCCTGGGGAAGGTTTGTGCTTCGAGGGGCTTGTAATCAGGAAGTCTGGAGAAGGCATCAGCTATGACGTTATGTGTTCCAGGGAAGTGAAGAATTTGAAATTGGTATTGGGCAAAAAAGAAGGCCCAACGGGCCTGACAACTGTTTCTGGAATCCAGGGATTGTAGCACTTGTAAATTTCGATGGTCCGTGCGAACTTGTACTGGGTGTTTGGCACCCAAAAGGAGATGACGCCAATTGGTGAAGGCTTGTCGGATGGCTAACAACTCCTTCTCCAAGACTGAATAATGTGTCTCACTGGGTGTCAAGGTGCGGGATAAATATGCAATAGGATGTTCCATCTTGTCCTCAAGTTCTTGCTTCAAGACTGATCCGATGGCATAGCTGGATGCATCACTCTCTACCAAGAGGGGTCGATCTATATCAGGTTGAGCTAGGATTGGAGCTCGAGTGAATTCCTGTTTCAGTTGTTGAAAGGCTGTGTCTTGAGTCGAGGACCATTGAAATGGAGTGTCTTTCTTTAGAAGTGTTACAATAGGATGTACAATGTCAGAAAACGTGGGTATACATTTTCTGTAGAAGTTAGCAAGTCCCAGGAAGGATTGAATCTGTTTCACATTAGTGGGAGCTGGCAAAGACAGGATGGAATCAACCTTGGAAGGATCCATTCCGATACCTTTGGCATTAAGAACGAATCCAAGATAGTGAACGGTTGATGCATGGAAAAGGCACTTTTCGGGTTTGGCCAAGAGCTTGTGTTCACGTAGGTGTTGTAAAACTGCTTTTACATGTTCTTGATGAATCTGAGGTTCCTTGGTATACATTAGTATATCGTCTAGATTTACAATGACGAAAAGGGACAGCATGTCAGAAAAAACCCGATCCATGAAGCGTTGAAATACTGCGGGGGCATTGGTGAGACCGAAGGGCATTACCAGATACTCAAAATGGCCAAAGGGAGTTCTGAAGGCTGTTTTCCACTCATCGCCTTCCTTTATGCGAATGAGATGGTAAGCACCCCTGAGATCAAGTTTAGTGAATATGACAGCACCCCTCACTGCCTCTAGAATGTCCAAGATAAGTGGTAATGAATAGCGGTCCTTGAGAGTGCATTGGTTGAGGCCACGGTAATCCAGACAAGTTCGGAGTTCCTTGGTGTCCTTTTTTGGGATGAAGAAGAGGGAAGCACCGGCTGGAGACTTGGAAGGTCGAATAGTACCGTTTGTCAGGTTGGTATCCAAATATTCTAGGAGGGCTTTCTTTTCTGGTTCAGACAAAATAAACATTCTTCCAAAGGGAATCCCCGCTGATGTATCAGTGGCACAATCCTCAGGTCTGTGAGGTGGGAGAGATTGAACAATGGCTGTTGAAAACACATCTGAGTATGTTTGGTATGCCTGAGGAATTTGGATAATGTTGGAGACAGTTACGGATGGTTGCTTGAGTTCCAGGAAGTCCCCTGAAGGACTTGGCAATATGGCAAGAGATAAACAATGGGACATGCAATGTTCTGAACCGAGAAACAAGGACCCGGCTGCCCAATTGATGTAGGGATTGTGTTTCTGTAACCAAGGCATGCCTAAAACCAAGGGGTAATGAGCAGATTTAATGTCAAACTTGAGTATTTCCTGATGGTTGTTTATTGACAGCAGTAAGTCCTTGGTTTGGTGAGTTATGTGACCAGAAGACAAGGGTCTGCCATCAATGGGTTCAACAGGTTGTACCATCTCTTTGGTTTCTCGAGGAATATGATGGTTGACAACCTAATCATGGTCTATGAAAATGCCCATGGCACCACAGTCCACTAAGGCCAGGATGGGGTAGGATTCTCTCTTGGAAGGGGATAAGACTGTAGAATTACGAGTGTTCTGTCCTGGAGATTTCAAGGAAGGAATAGATGAGGAGCAGACATCATTTTCCTGAAGCTGTGCTCCGCTTAGGATCGGGAGCTGGCATTTCCCGAACGCCGAGGTGGCGCAATAAGACATTCTCTTACAAGGTGTTTATCAGAGGCACAATACATGCACAGTCCTGTATTAATCCGACGGATCCTTTCTTGGGGGGAAATAGGTCCTCAGAAGGTGCCTAGTTGCATAGGTTCTGGACCTGAGGCTTGCGAAGCAGTTGTTTCTTTTGGGCAGGGAAGGCTTGTGGCTGTCTTTGGAGATATTGTCTTAGATTTCCTTTTCTCTGCCCTTCTTTCCTGAATTCGGAAATCGATCTGTAGGGAGAGGTCCATGAGAGCTTGAAAGGAGCTTGGGCGAGCTACTCTAGCTAATTCATCCTTTATCTCATCATTTAAACCTCTTCGAAAGAGGTTAAAGCTCGCTTCCTGGGACCAATCAGCTTCTTTTGCTAGCTGTTTAAAGCGAGTCACATAAGTGAGCATATCATGAGTTCCTTGGTGGAATTCAAGCAGTCTTTCCTGTGCACCATAAACGAGTTCAGAGCAATCAAACATGGCCTTAAGGGCTTCTGCAAATCCATCGTAATCATCCAGGAAAGCATCACCCGCATTGACTAAGGGAGTTGCCCAGGTTAAGGCATTGCCCGTGAGATGAGATATCATGAATTCAACCGTTGCTCGTGGGGTGGAAAAGTAGTACGGTTTGAAGGTGAAATGTACTAAACAAGAATCAAGGAAGGGACGTAGGTTTTTTGATGATCCGTCGTATTTGTCCACTACTCCTACTAACAGGACACTTTCCTTGGCTGCAGAGTCATGAGATAAAACCAACTGCTTTAATGCCGCATTCTCAGCCTTAAGGTTTTGGACATCAGTGGTTAATTCTTGCATTCCTCTCATGAGGTCCTAGACTGCGGCTTCCATATCTACCCTTGTATCAGGTTTTAGGCGTCTCAATCTGTCACAAGTTTCTCCCCTTCTCACCTGTTTCTCCTTACTTGCGACCTTCTTGGAAGTGGCTTCCTTCTTTCTTACTGTCCAGGACTTGTACAGACCTGAATGCCAGTCTTTGGATTCCAGCGTGAGGTCTGTTGCCTTTCACTAGGAAGTGTTCAGTATCCAGGACGTGGAACCAGGAAGGAGATGACCCGGCTCGGAAGGAGCCAAAGCGCCGTAGGACCAAGCACAGGGTTAATCCAGGAATTGAGTTTGAAAGGGGAAGGAAAGGTAACGAAGGAGTACCAGGAAGGAGGGAAGTAAAGGAATCTAAAAAGGGACCGCGAAGCGAACTTCGATAACGCACGTCTAACTACTCCAAGCAGTAGCGTTGAGACGCACGGCGACACAGGAGCGTGGTTCTTTTCTAGGAAGTCGAGCGTAGAGTGGAAGGACTGGTGTGCAGCATTTCGGAACTGTCGGTCATGCTGGTAGAATCACAGAGTTCATACCGCGGAGCAACATGGACCATGAAGTCCAGAATGGACGAATTCGGTGGTTCATGACACATATTCACAGTTCAGCCATTCGCATATGTTTGCGCACTACATACACCCATTAAAAAGTAACACAGAGAGGGCGCTAGAGCGCAGCAGATGAATGTAGCTGCTTTTCACGTCGGCTCCGCACCAACCCGACATTTATCCTGAAATACGAGCACTTTGCCCTGGGATCTCGAGCCAAATTCTACACGGTCTCCTCCTGCAAATGGTCTGCTGTGTTGATGGGGCTTCTGAAGAACCAGAACCAGAAGAAGGGTTTGTATGATTTGAAGTAATTTTTATGGAGTTTTGTTAAAATACAAAGAACCAAAATGCTTAACTAGCCCTATCGCCATCAGGGAAGTTCCCTTCCTAGCAAAACAAAAACTAAGGGTGAACTTTAAAGTCCAAAATAAGGTTCTTTGGCCCGAATCCTATCCAACTAACTGGCCTTACCACTTTAAGAAAAACATTAACTAAAAAGGGAAAGAGGAGGCTTTATACAATAGGCTCAGCAGGGCGTCGGCCTGGCCCAATTTATACTTGGTTTGTTCTTGGGTTTCAAAGTTCCTTTTTACCACACCAGGATCTTCTACTCTTTGGATCAAAGTATGGGTTTTGATCACTCCTGTTCATAAGAAAAACTCTCTTCTGCCTGTGGTGAACATTTCCGTTCCTCTGGAAATTCTTGTACACAAACAAAAAAAAAAACACTTCCAGCAAGGCGCTGGGTTTTCCTCAAAGTCCTGTTATCCTCATCCAAATAATTTTCTTTCACCCAAGTTCAGAGGCGTAGACAGGGTAGGCCCGAGTGGACAAGGGCCACCCACATTCTGTATAAATGCCCTCTCAGCAGCGCAGTGTGGACATTTACAGATGTTAATTTCACTGCCTTGTGCCAACTACATTAGCTTCAGGTCCCACTTGTTAGACAATAATGGCTACGCCTCTGCCCAAGTTGTTTCACATAGGGCGGCTGTTCACCCCGTCCTATCAGAGTTCTCTGCCTTCTGTTGCTTTCTCAGCCTTAATTCAAAGTGTTCATATCTTTTACTCAATCCCCCTTTCATAGGGTATTTGCACATTTGGGTTTCTCAGGCTCCCATAACCTTGATAGCGTTCCCCAGATGTTATTCACCATGTTCGGATTTGTATCAATCCTACTTTCATAAGGTAGCTGCACACTCGGGTTTCTCAGGCTCTTGTAACGTTGATGGGTTTCCCAGCCGTTAATCACAATGTTCATACCTTGTAATGATATGATCTCCGCTGGGTTCTCAGGTTCCCATAACCTCGCCGGCTTTCCCTGCAGCTACTTGTCTCTTTAGCTATGGTCTGATGTGTGTGGAGCTTGGGGACTCACGCTCGCTCATAAGATCTTGTATCGCCATACGTTACCGGCCCAGCACTGCTCTTTTGTGGTCATGCCACCAGATGAGACATCCCATCTCTGCTTCTCTGACCACAGCTCCTCGGTCAGGTAGAATGCCAACCTTCAGTCGTTCAGCTTGCACACCCGCTTGCCTACCACTGGCCCTCCAACACGTCAACGATGCAGCAGCACGCCTCTGTGTATCGGTTCCCTTTCCTCCGTATGAGTTTCCTCTCTTATACACGTTACAGGAATAAAGACAACGGTGTCCCGCTTCGCTGACCATGGCGTTCAGACTATGTTCAGCATTGTCTGTAGCCAATACATGTAAAGAAGATTATTTGTAGAGCATAGTCTTTGCAGAAGATATTAAAGTCTCATGATGTGTCCTGGGTTGAATTTTTGCAGAAAACATCTTTCCTAGTCTGCTATCTCTTTCACCACGTGTTAGGATGGCTGTATTCCTGCACTCCTTTAATGTTCACACATACATTTGGACACAGGGGCATATGCTCTTATCGGATCTCTAATCCCACACTTAAGGCAGCAGACATCTGTGCCATTCCACATGCAGTTTAGATTTTGCTCTCTGATTTCACTGCAGCCCAACACTGAGTTAAGACATGTTGTGCCCCATAATTCTTTTACAAATGTGCTAGTTACCTCCATAGGTTCTCTGGGTATGAATTGATATGGGCGGGGGACTTCAATTTGGCCCTCACTTTGGATATGGATAGGGCCATGTCGCTACAACAGAGCCTGCCACAAGCTGCAAAAGCGTGGGGGAATATCGCACTGAGTTACCAATTGCACGACATATGGCGCGTATTACATCCCACTGTCAATGAGTTCACGTTCTATTCGGGAGTGCACGGCAGCTCGTCCAGGATAGACTACGTGATGGCCTCTGCTTCTATAGTAGCGGCGACCACTGAAGCACGTATCCTCCCTCGGATGCTATCTGACCACTCCCCAGTGGTGGTTAGGTTTTCTTTGGCGTCACGTTATCCCAATGCACTTCGGTGGCGCTTTAGAGCAGCTGCACTTGGGGATGGGGCATTCAGGGCTGAGTTGGAAAAGGATATAGATACTTTCTTTCAGGCCAACGTTGGGTCGTTCTCTGACCCTGGTTTGGTTTGGGAAGCGTTTAAAGTTTATGTACAGGGGTGCTGTATCTCTAAGGAAGGCGGGGTGTTGAAGGTCATCAGAAGCTCTATGAGGGAAGAAAAGGACACCGTCACGGTAAGGGAAAGGAGGCAGAGTGAACAGGACACCTCTGGACTTCGCAAGGAGCTGAAGATGCTTAGATAGCAATTGCATGAGCTGGCGATTAGGGAGGATAGATATTTGGGAGATCCGATACAAGCTGCAAATTATGCTGAAGGGGATAGGCCTAGTAAGACACTGGCGTGGGCTATTCGTCAAGATCGCCCCGCTACCAGTATACTTGAGATAGAAGAACAGGATGGGAGTAGTGTTTGTGACTTGGTGGGGATAAATGAGAGGTTCAGACGATATTATGACCAGTTGCATGCATCACAGCCCACGATCGGACATGACGCGTTGATGGGGTACTTAGACGAGGTTGCTCTGGGTTGGCTTGACCCTGAACAGGGTGTTGCCCTTAATGAGCCTATCTTGGAGGAGGACATTTGCGAGCCGATTAAATCCCTCCCTAATGGGAAAATCCCAGGGGCAGACGGCATCACTGCCGAATTTTATAAGGCTTATATCGACCGGATCACCCCGCATCTCCTGGCCATGTATGAAGGCGCGTTGGCCAAGCGTGCCCTCCCCGACTCCACAAGGTCAGCCCTCATTACTGTGTTGCTGAAGCCCGGGAAAGAGCCCTGGCGTTTGTCCTCTTATAGGCTACTTTCGCTTGTAAACACGGATAATAAAATCCTGGCCAAGGTGCTTGTCACACGGTTGCTTCCACATATGCCTGCCTTGGTGTTACCGGATCAGGCGGGTTTTATTCCTGGGCGCTCTACTCAAAATAACTTACGGCGCCTGGTTACCCTCTTACATAACGTTAATCCAGAAATACCGATGGTCGTGGCGGCCTTAGATGCTGAAAAGGCGTTCGACTCTGTCAAATGGTCCTTTTTGTTTGAAGTCCTTCGACGGTCTGGGCTGGGATTGACATATATCAGTTGGGTTAAGCTCCTATATTCGGCCCAGAGAGCTGCTATATATACCAATGGCATCACCTCTGCACTGATATATTCCACGTGTGGCACGCGGCAGGGGTGTCCGTTCACCCCGGTCCTGTTTGCGTTAGCGATGGAACCTCTGGCGTGTCGCATTAGGGAACTACATGCACAGCGTGGTATCTACGCATACACGCACCTCTCCATTATCTCTTTGTATGCGGATGATGTCCTCCTTTATGTCAAGTATCCGCCCAGTAATTTGCCTCCATTGGTTCAGGAGGTGATTAGATTTGGGGAACTATCCGGGCTAAGGATTAACTGGGAGAAATCAGAGGTGCTTCCCCTGACCTCCGTTGTGAAGAGGGAGGACATAGGTGAGGAATTCCAGTGGTGCCCGGAAGGAATTCGGTACCTTGGTATTCTGATTTCCACATGCAGGGATAAGATGTATACAGATAATTACCTCCACCCATTAGAGGGTTTAGAGCAGAAAGCAGAGTCGTGGATACGGCTCCCATTATCCCAGGCCGCTCGAATTTCTTTGGCGAAAATGGTGGTGCTACCTAAACTTCTTTATGTTTACAACAACGTCCCGATATGGCCTCCTACCAGCTATTCGGTCCGTATTAGGAAACTCATGGTAAGATTAGTGTGGGCGGGTAGGCAATCAAGAATAGCGTATGGCACCCTCACTGGATCATATGGAGTGGGAGACTTAGAGCTCCCTGACTTCTATCTGTACTTTTTAGCAGCTCAAGCACAATTTATATCAGGCTGTGGGCCTCTGGGCCCTGCGCCTCTGCACCCTAAACTGGCTAGGGCTTTAGCACACCCCTCGGCTTTGCTGGGATTGTTGTGGGGCAATAGAGATTCAGTACCGAAGTCTGAGATTCAACCGGTGGAAATAACATGCAGAGCATGGGACAGAGTTGTGCAGCTGCTGCGGGCCTCCCCGTACTCTGTGCCAGAGCTACCAGTGTATAATGTCATAGGTGTCCCTCTCACATCTGAGAGTTCCCTTAAGGATTGGTTCCAGGCGCTGGGAATACAGACTCTAGGGGATTTAGTGCAGGATGGACGATTTATACAGTGAGATGAGCTACAGACTAGAGGGGGTACTGACGTGGTGACCCTGTTCCAGTATTATAGGCTGCGAAGCATACTAAGGGGCAAATGGTCGGGATTCCCGCAGCCTCCTCCCTCTCATTCGGCCTTCAGTTACATAGTTCGGCCTTCGTCTCCCTCAAGGGTAGTGTCTACGATTTATAAATTGGTGAGGGATGGGAAAGCGGCACCAGAGCATTCATACAGGTATAGATGGGAGGCTTCCCTTGGGAAAACACTGGGTGAGGAGCAATGGAGGCACATTTGTTTGCAAAAACGGCATATCTCATTAAACTTTCGCTTTAGGCTGATTCACTACAAGTATATCCATCAGGTTTACTACACCCCGTTCACTCTCAGTAAATGCTTTAGGGACCAGCTGTCGGCGTGCAAGAGATGTGGTGCTGAGCGAGCAGATTTTTATCACATGTGCTGGAGTTGCCCCAACCTTAGATCCTTCTGGGAGAAAATCGAAGAGGCCATGTCGCTAATGGCGCGATCGGTACAGTCATACTCAGGTGAAACGTGGCTTCTAGCATTGATGGAAAGTGGGTCTCGTACTGAAAAAAAACTGCTGGGTATGGCCTCCATGGTGGCAAGTTATCTGGTGGCCAGAGCATGGGGGAAAGCGACCCATCCCACCTTCGCTAAGTGGGTGGATTGTATGGACGTATGTGAACGGAGGGAATCCAGGTATGTCTCAACGCTCCCGAGCACCAGCCGACCTTTTGACTAATGGCCCCCGTATGGACAATACCAAATGGACAGGACACGGATGGCGCAAGGCACTGAATCCATTTTGGGCAGCTGAACAGGAGGACAAGCACGGGATTGGCACAGTGGGGGAGATCTGAGTGTATGGTTGAGGTAGATGGTTAATGCAGTGGTTCCCTTGGATAATATTAAGGAAGGCTGTTGTGCGGGCTACGCACTGCGATGACAAGTTGTGAGCCTTTTGTTGGGGTTATGGGGGGAGGGAGCGGGGTAATTGTTTATTTGTTTGTGTGTTTGTTACCTTGAAATAATAAAGAAAGTTTTTTAAAAAAAAGACCTGTTCTGCTCACTATACACCATAATCTGTTTTTTCAGAATGGGTGGGTGTAGTGCAGGAGAATATGCAAATGGGCGGACTGCGGAGAAAAAAGGAGCCTCTAGGTTGGCCCACAGAGAACCTCATCTGAATGAAGTACCAATTCTGCTCTAGATTTTTGTAAGTATGAGTTTGGCACTGCACAAATGTTTTCATTCTGTGATAATGGGAAGACACACAAGTGGAGTCTGAAAGTGCAAGATCAGAGAACTACCACCCTGCTCCATGTGAACATGTTTCAGCAGCATAAGTAACCAGAGCAACACACAATTCCCTACTGGATCCTGCTTACCGATGTGGTATATTGTGATGGGTAGAGGACAGAATGGAACAAAGCTGACAAAGCCCTGAAAGGAGCCAACGCCGAGCTGCATTCAGGAAGAAGACATTCTGCTTGATCCAAAGAAGCCACTGGACCATCTGAAGTCTCTGTGAGAGTTACCAAGTCAACATGTTTCAAATCCCCCACTGGAACATGTCAAATAACCAGAGGGACCAAGAGAGGTGATAACATGGCACAACCAATACCAAGTTTTATTAGAAGGGCCTAACCCTGCATAGACATATACAAGGCTGCCCCAAACCAAGGTAACAGCAACAGGTGTCCAGACCAGAGAGGAAGACATGGACAGATGGCCTGCTTGTGCCACAAGACTATCCCTAGCAGGTTGCAACAGTTGGTGTAAATGAGAGATCTGAAAGGCACAAGACAGTTGAAAAGCCTTAGAAAGCTGGAAGAGCTGTAGGGGTCTACAGGTGTAGAGGACTGGGAGGCCACACATTGCCCAGGAGGTCGATACAGCCGGAGGGGTGAGGTTAGGGGCAGCTGGGGCTGACTGCAAGAGGAAGAAAGGAGCTATATTGCTAGGTGCGGAGTACTATTTCCCTGGAACCGACTTGGCACTATAATCCTGGAAGTGAGCTGGACAACATATTCCATAGACTGTTTCATGGAGTCAAGCAGCCTGGGGGGCACTGCATCCTTATGACTGTATTTGTTGGGCATCAGGAAACAAGCTGGGCGATATAACTCTGAAACTGGCAACACATGTACAGGCATATGATTTAGAAGAAAGGAATTGAGTAGACAACAGTCCAGAGGGAGACCAGTATCAGTGATGTAAAGGAGAGGCCCAAATCACTATGGATTATTGCTTTCGTATACCTTTTGTTCAAAACGTTTCCACAGAGAATATCATTTTCATTCAAAGAGAAACTCCTACGGCCTACAGGCATTATCCGTCTTTCAAAAACGTCTTTGAACGCATAATGAAGGTTTCATGTGTTCTGTTGGTCCACACGCTTGATAAGTGAACCTTTACATGTAGTGCTTTAAAACATTACAATGAGCTGCATTGTTTCAGGGGTCTGTGCATGATCACCATTACACGAGTCTCTGGAATTATGATGCAGACCTTTGTTCATTCCATCACGATTGGGGGTAATCTTTGTAGTTTGAGATGGGCTTGTCACACCCCTTTGTATATAGCAAAGTGCACCTAAGCTGACAACTCAAGTCTCATTCGTTTCTTGTATGCCTCGCACATTGTGTCACAATTCTCAGCAGATTTTGGTCGCCCCCTTGGCTTTAAGAGGGTTACACACATGAGAATCCTGCTTTTACTTCAAAAGCATTAACTGTTGGTCCGAGATCCATATCTCTAGTGCAAACTATTGACACATGAAACCTTAGCCCCGAGGGCGGATTTAGTTCATGCGTCACTGAAGCCAACGTTTCCAAAACACAATTTGGCCCACTGTTCTACAGCAGGTCGGGGAATACCAAATTGTATTAACTGTAAAACAGGATTTTACTCAATATTTATTGACTCAATGGGCAGTACAACAGGGCAGATAGAAAGCAGCGGCGCAGCTGACCTTGGAGATTGGTGGTGTCCTTACGTTTTCCCCTGACCCCCATTCTTGGGGCCTGGCTCATTCTGAGTTGATGACTGCTGTGGTGTACTGTGGCTATCCTGGAAGTCGTCTTCCGGTATTGGTAGCGTATCCTCCCCTTGATGTTGCTCATCCTGCGTTTGTTGTTGCCCCGTCGGGCCAGGCCGCAGTTCTTCACTTGCAGGTCGTTGGCCTTCATCTGTTCGTTGAGGTACAGCCTGCCCACTTGTCGGCTGTTCTTGTCCTGCCGGTCGTTGGTCTTGTGCATGCTGTACAGCCGGTTGTTCTCCCACTGCTCCCGGCGGTTCGTGAGTTTCCACCTCAGGCGGAAGCAGCAATTGTACACCTTCCTCCACCTCGACTTCATCTTCCTCTGCACCATGGGAACCGCGCAATGCCTGCAGTTGTGCCTGACGCTGCTCATCCCGTTCCACTTGCCTCCAGCGCCGTCGGATTTCCCGCAGCCCCTGGGGATCGAGGCGCTGTAGCTGACGCTGCAGTACCTGTTGCCGCTCTCGTTGAATCTCCACCTGCCAGCGTAACAGCTCTAGGTGCAAGTCCATGACGCGCACCCTGAAGCCGTCCAAACGTTCAGAGCGTGCCTGCAGCTGCTCCTCGATGGTGGACTCCGATTCCTCCTCATCGTCTTCTCTTTCCCCACCCCCCTGCCCATCCCCTTCCATGCTAGGCCGTCGAGCGAGCACAGACCAGCGACCAAACCTTCCGCGCCTCGTGTCTGCCATGTCTGCGTCACAATGTAAACGAAGGGAGCGAAGCTTGGGGCAAGGAAAAGGTCCGATATCCGGCAATCTCCGATGACCTCACTTTCCGCTTTGAGTTTTACAGAGAAAACATGCAGCAGGCCTGTGTCAGCAAGAAAAGCGCATTTATATTTTTATGGTTTTTCAAAAGCAAAAAGGTCGTGGAAAATTATGGTGTTAATGTTTTTTGTTGCCCACTTTAGATGTATGCTGTTTTTCTGACCACATAAACATTGTACACCACACTGCTGGGAGCTAAAAGGGACGCGGTCCGCAACAACTGGCGACAAGCCAAGAGCCCATGCCTGCGGCCTCAAAGTGACGGAGAAGGTGTGCCCAGCAGTGTCCGGCGCGGCCGCAGAGGGGACCGGTGCTGTGGAATGTTGGAGCCTGGACCAGCTACGGAGGGAGTGGAGACTCCTGCAACGTGAAGGAGAGGCAAGGAGAGAGCGGAGACCCTCGCCGCGGTGTTAAGAATGTGATGCCTCCTCGCAGCCGCGGGTAGGCTGGAGGAGGGGCGCTGCACGGGCCCTGGCTTGTGCGCTGGAATGAGACACGGACACTGCTCGGAGGGGCACTGGAGCGGGAACTGGCGTTTGGCAGGCTCCCACTTCCCTTTATTTACTTGTCCATGTGATTGGGATCACATGGACATCAAATCCCTTATCAACTTTGGATAAACATTCAACTGTAAAACCTTAACACTATTCTAGAGATTGCGGCTGGAGCGAAGTCTCATTTTTGCCAGGATGGGCTGGCTCTCAGTTCAGCTTCTCGGTCGCACGTCATTGATATGCCATTGAGGACGTATCCTTTTAGCCTCGTGGATGGCACGGGTCATCTCCGGAGTGCATAGTGTTCTCCTCGTTCTCGGTGGGGAGTTTGATGTGTGGCACTGTCCCTCTCTTCTTCATTTTGGTCCGGAGGCCCTGGGGTTGGTTCTTCTGCAAGTCTTTCTCTCATTATCGGGCTACCTGCTCGTGGCGGTTGGTCCTCTGCAGGACTTCTGTCTGCCTTTTCTTCTACCCATAGGGTCGGTGGGACTTTCTGGAAGTGGAGACATTTCTGGTTGCTGATTCGTGTCCTCAGGTGGCTGACGCGAGGCCGTGCTCTCGATGTGAGACTGTCCACGGTGCCGACTCGTATAGGAGTGACATCTTCCCTTTCTGGGCCCCAGTCTTTACCAGTATCGTGTCCCCGATTTGGAGATCAATGGGTGTTGCCCTTCTGGCCAGGTCCTCTTTGGCATTGTGTCTGCTCCTTCTAGCCTCCACACTTTCTAAGTCAACTGGGGCAGGTGTCACGCTCACCTGAAAACTCTGCAGGAGCGATGGATTCTCTCGACCTCTGCTCTCCTAATCTCGGAATTCTGTTCTATCTCCTCCTGGGGTTCTTCAGGCGGTCCGAATAAGTTTAGGGACAGTTAGTTCACTGGCCCTTATATGGTGGGTGTGAGAGTTCAATGCCCAAGTGTCCTCTGAGGCCCAGTTACGTCACTAGGCACAGGTAAGGAGAAAAGTTTGTCCTTTGGGTACTTGAACCCCGAATTGTCTCTAGCGACTAATCCGCCTTTCTCTTGTCTTTTTCCTAACAGGTTTTGTCCAGAAATACCTCTGCAGATGGGATATCCTACGAGCTGCTGAGGCCAGATGGTCCGCGTGATGAAGATGGAGCTGAATAGATGGACGGACCCGCCCAAAAACAGGTGAGTAGAGAAATTAAGTTCGCTAATGCTTTCTGTTGTTTTCTTTCTTGTAGATGCAGAGCTCGAAGACGCGAGGATGCTGTCCAGCCGGGGATCGGATCTGCAGAAGCTGTGGAATTGCTCCGGAGACTGAACATGTAAGATCATGCTCACTGCCACAGAGAAAGCACACGAAGCAAGTCCCTGCTCTTTGGGCGTGGCTTTTATAGAGAGCCTCGCCCAAAGACTAGAGCGTTGCATAAGTCCAGATTGGCACAAAAGGAATCCATTGAAATGGAACAGGAAGTCCCATGCTATTCAATTGGGGGTGTCCAGTTCCTAATGGAGACATGGGAATCAACCTGTCCTTGCCCTCCAAGCTCTTACCCATAATGCTCCTGACTGATTTCTCCTCATGCTATCATGACCTGGGTATGAAATCGACTGAACAGTTCGACCTAACCTAGCACCCATGACAGTCCTCCCCCTCAAGACCCCTCCCAAGGATGTGTTTCCCGGACCAGGCTTAGTGGGATTGTTCTTATGGAACTTGAGTAATAACCGAGGGGCATGAATGTTCTCACTTGGCTCCCATGACCGGTCTTGAGGACCATATCTCTTCCAATCCATCAAATAGTACAAGGTCTTTCTCATTATCTTCGAATCTAGTATTTGTTTGACCTCAAATTCCGGTTCCTCTCCTTGTAATACTAGAGGGGTTGGGGGTGTTAAAGTTCTAGTCCCTAGCTGTACTGGCTTCAACAAGGACACATGAAACAAGGGATGCATGCGCATTTGTTAGAGTTAACCTCATGGCGACTGGAGTTACTACCTTTTCTATTGTGAATGGCCCTAAGAATTTGGGTTGAAATTTCCTGGCTCCCTTCAAGGCTATATACTTGGTTGCTAACCATACCGGATCTCCAACTTGGTAGTTAGGAGCCGCTTGTCGATGGCGGTCCGCATATATTTTTTCTGTGTGATCTTAGCTGTCTTAAGGTGTTCAATTGCATCTTTGTTTGCTTGCGAAATCCTCTCATGTAAAGTCTCTATGGCTGGCATTTCGATGGCTTCTGGTGCGTCATATGCTGAGGTTCTCGGGTTGCGGCAATACAGAGTGTAAAATGGTTTCATGCGTGTGGAGGCATTTGTTGAATTATTATAAGTGTATTGGGCTAGCCACAAGATCTCTTCCCAGGAGCGTTCTGTTTGATGTAATAGACAACGGAGGTACTGCTCTAACGTCTGGTTGGTGCGCTCAGTTTGGCCGCCTGTTTGAGGGTGATGACTGGTAGACAACCGGATTTCAATTCCGGCCAGAGAATAGCAACGCTTCCAGAACCGAGACACAAATTGGCTCCCCCTGTCAGAGATTAATATGGACGGAAACCCATGCAACTTTACGATGTGGTAGAGGAATTCTCTAGCCAAGACTTGAGCTGACGGAATCCCTTTAAGAACAATAAAGTGGGCCATCTTGGTGAATAAATCTACTACCACAAGGATGGTGTTGAATCAGGAACTGGGAGGCAAGTCTGTGATAAAGTCCATAGAAACTGTATGCCAAGGTGTGGGTGGTATAACCAGTGGTTGCAATAAACCGGCACGCCTTTGCTTTGAGGCTTTGTTTTGGGCACATGTCCCGCATGAGTTGACAAAATCTTGAACAGCCTGGTGCCAGTTTGGCCACCAGTAAGCTCTCTCTATCTTCTCAGTAGTTTTACTCACTTCAGGGTGGCCTTCCATTGGTGAATCGTGGTAGTTTACACGTATTTCTTCCTTAAGGGTACGTGTTGGAAGGTACAGACGGTCTCGATAGTACGGTAGGCCATTCTTAACGGAAAAATTGATTCCGTACTTTTCCCATGTTTCTATTTCCTTTAAGGGCAGGATGTCCTTAACCTTATGCTTGACTTCTTCCCATGAAGAATCATTTCCACACAGACCGAGGATCTTGTCTCCCGGGATGATGTCCACCGGATCAGGAATTCTGTAAGCTTGTTCTCCTTTGCCTATGCGCGATACAGCGTCCGCTTTTCTATTCTTAGCTCCAGGCCGATAGGTAATCACGAAATCATACTCTGATAGGAACAGAGCCCAACCAAGCTGTCTAGATGATTGTGCTTTAGCGGAACACAGGTACTGGAGGTTCCGATGGTCTTTTATGATGGTAATGGTGTGTTTAGTTCCTAGCAAGTAATGCCTCCATTCCTTGAATGCTTCTTTTATCGCAAGCAGTTCTTTATCCGTAACCGCATAATTTAGTTCTGTTGGTGAGAATTATTTTGACCAGAAAGCCACAGGATGAAGTTGACCAGTATCTGTATTCCGTTGGGACAAGACCGCTCCCATGGACACGCTTGATGCATCAGTCTCTACAATGTAAGGGAGATCTGGTTGCGGGTGTTGTAGTACTGGGGCGGATGTGAATCGGCTCTTCAGCGCACAATAGGCTTCCTCAGCTGCGGGGGTCCTTTCAAATTTCCGATGTTTGCGTAAAAGAGCTTTGATAGGATGCACCAAATGTGATAAACCAGGTATAAAGCGTCTGTAGAAATTTGCAAAACCTAGGAAGCTCTGCACTCCCTTTAAGGACGAAGGTGAGGGCCAAGTGAGAATCGCTTCCATTTTCCTGTTGTCCATACGGATGCCTTGAGGCGACAAGATGAATCCTAAAAACTCAACTTCGGTGACGTGGAAGGAGCACTTTTCAAGCTTGGCATAGAGGTGATTATCGCGCAGCTTGTGAAGAACCGCCCGTACATGTGACACATGCTCTTTTACAGAAGCCGAATAGATGAGGATATCGTCTATGTACACTACGGCACATACGTCTAGCAGTTCTCGTAGGACATCATTCATTAAGTGTTGGAAGACCGCCGGCGCGTTGCATAACCCGCACGGCATAACCTGGTACTCGTAGTGGCCATATCTGGTGCGGAATGCGGTCTTCCATTCGTCACCCTTTTTAACACGCACCAGGTGATAGGCCCCTCGAAGATCCAATTTTGTGAACACCTGCGCATGGCGCACTTGATCGAGCAATACGGGTATTAGAGGTAACGGGTATCGTTTTTTCACAGTGACCTGGTTTAACGCGCGATAGTCAATGCACGTCCTTAGATCCCCCTCCTTCTTAGGGACGAAGAAGAGGGGAGACGCCGCGGGGGATTTGGAAGGGAGGATAAAACCGTTAGCGAGGTATTGGTCCAGGTAAGCCTTCAGATGAGCATTTTTCCCTTCCGTCAAAGCATATATGTGGCTACACGGCACCTTTGCCCCTGGTACCAGGTCTATTGACAGTCGTAAGGACGATGCGGGAACAGAACGTTGGCTTGTTCCTTGGCGAATACATCTCGGAATTCCTGGTATTCGGGAGGTAAAACTCCCAATATCCCCAACCCTGGGAGGGTCTTCTGCGATGCTGTTATTGGATGCTCCGATGCCCCACCTGACTCGTAACAGTGTCTGCAATTCCTGGGGAAGGTTAATGATCTACCATGCCAATCTATGAGTGGGTTATGTTTCTCGAGCCAAGGTATACCAAGGATCATCTGGAACTGCGGAGCTGAAATCAGATCGAATGAAATTTCCTCCTTGTGCCCGTCTTGACAGAGCATAATGACCATGGCGATACAACGGGTAACTGGTCCTGATAGTAGCTGAGTTCCGTCGACAGGGGTTATATTGTCCACGGTCTCCTTCGAACAAATTGGTAAGCCGATCTTGTTGGCCATCTCAAGGTCCAGATAGTTTCCTATGGCTCCACTATCCACGAAGGCTTCTAGAGCATGTGAACTGGAGGGTCGACCCTAGTCCACAATGGTAACTGGGATGGTAAAATGAGAGGTCAGGGGAGTTTTTCTTGCGCTCGACAAACCGACCTCTACGTTTTCCGGGAGTTGGAGTTTTACGCCTCAGTTGTCTCCTTTATCCCATCCATGGCGCCTACAGTCTTTCGAGGCGGTTTGACTGGGCAGTTGCGAAGAAAATGGCCGGATTGACCGCAGTATAGACATAATTGTTCTTGTCGCCTTTTATCTCGTTCAGCCTTAGATAAGGGACCTCGGACTCCCCCAAGTTGCATGGGTTCAGGATGTGTTTCCGTGGGCTGACGAACTGCTGTCTCCTTGGGCCGCATGTAAAATGTCCTGCTCTCTGTGTGTGAGCGGTCAGCCCTCCGGGTCTGCAAACGATGATTGAGCTGAAGTGCAAGGTCTATGTACTCGGCGCACCCATTGGGGGAATAACTACTTGTGCCAGGACGTCTTTAAGCTCTCCTCGTAGCCCTCGGTAAAAAAGGGTTGTCCGTTTCTCCTCCGGCCAGTTTGTTTCGGCTACCAGGCGGTTGAAGGATGACACGTAAGCTAAAAGATCCTGATTCCCTTGTTGCAAAGATAACAACTCGTCATCCAAGGCCTGCCCTTGTGTGCTACGGGCAAAAAGCTTTTCCAATTCACGTTGAAAGCCCACAAAATTTCGGAGCAGGGGGTCATCCCGGTTGACTAACGGTACAGACCACTCCGCAGCATGTCCCCCCAAATATGACAAAACAAAGGCTACCTTGGACTGGTCTGAGGGAAATAACCCCGGTTTACACAGAAAGTGTAGATGGCACTGGTTCATAAATGTGCTGAATTTTTTGGGCTCCCCAGAGAACCTTTCCGGTGGCGCCAGAGGTATATTGCCAGGAAGGACTACTTGTACTGGAGCTGCTATGGGCTGGGATGGTGCTACGGTTGGTGTGGCCGTGGCTTCTCCTGATAATGGGGCCATACCCGCTTGAGTCTGAAGCCATTTGGCGAGCTATCTCATCTGTCTTATCTCGGTTCACTGCCAATTCACACCTCAAGGCGTTTGTCTCAGAACGAGCTGCGTGTACCTCTGCCCTCAGCTCCCCCAATAATTGTGAAAGTTGGTCTACATCCAAGGTCTCCATCGCTCAGGCAGAGGTGTTTTAAGGTAGGCTTCCTGTTCTGTCACGCTCACCTGAAAACTCTGCAGGAGCGATGGATTCTCTCGACCTCTGCTCTCCTAATCTCAGAATTCTGTTCTATCTCCTTCTCCTGGGGTTCTTCCTGCAAGGGTAGGTAAAGGACAGGTTAAGTACTGTGCCTTGCCCAGATAACAACCCCCCTCCCAACTCCCGGAGTGAGCGCGGTGCTAGGGGCTCACCTCTTAATTTGGTAAGGCGTGCTCTCCGTCCTGGCTCTGCAGGGGCGCTAGGGTGCGGGGCCGGATGGCTGTTGTGCAGTATGGAAGCGGTCCCCCACTTGTGTGGTTTGCGGCGGGAGAAAACACGAGACCGCCTCCTTGAGTCCCTGGAAAGTTCAGGCGGTCCGAATAAGTTCAGGGACAGTTAGTTCACTGGCCCTTATATGGTGGGTGTGAGAGTTCAATGCCCAAGTGTCCTCTGAGGCCCAGTTACTTCACTAGGCACAGGTAAGGAGAAAAGTTTGTCCTTTGGGTACTTGAACCCCCGAATTGTCTCTAGCGACTAATCCGCCTTTCTCTTGTCTTTTTCCTAACAGGTTTTGTCCAGAAATACCTCTGCAGATGGGAAATCCTACGAGGTGCTGAGGCCAGATGGTCCATGTGATGAAGATGGAGCTGAATAGACGGACGGACCTGCCCAAAAACAGGTGAGTAGAGAAATGAAGTTTGCTAATGCTTTCTGTTGTTTTGTTTCTTGCAGATGCGGAGCTCGAAGACGCGAGGATGCCGTCCGGCCGGGGATCGGGTCTGCAAAAGCTGTGGAATTGCTCTGGAGACTGAACAGGTAAGCGCATGCTCACTGCCACAGAGAAAGCACACGAAGAAAGTCCCTGCTCTTTGGGCGTGGCTTTTATAGAGAGCCTCGCCCAAAGACTAGAGTGTCGCATAAAGTCCAGATTGGCACAAAAGGAATCCATTGAAATGGAACAGGAAGTCCCTTGCTATTCAATTGGGGGTATGCGGTTCATAATGGAGACATGGGAATCAACCTGTCCTTGCCCTCCAAGCTCTTACCCATAATGCACCTGACTGATTTCTCCTTGTGCAATCATGAACTGGGTATGAAATCGACTGAACAGTTCGACCTAACCTAGCACCCATGACAGCAGGCTCCCTTGGATGGGGACGCCGAACATCATGTCCGCTGGGCTGACATGGGTTGAGGAGTGGGGTGTTTTTACGATGCCTTGGTGCCCTTCATGCGCTAGTTGGATTGCCCTCTTGTGTAGAGACATTGGTAGTACGATCCTGTGTCCTTTCAGTATTAGGCGGTCCACCGACATGGACAACTCATGCCGTATTCCAAAAAGTGCATGTATGAGTTCTTGGGCTGGGGCCGTCCTTCGCGTGACGGCTGTCAGGGATGTCTTCCATTCTCCTTATAGGATGGGAGCCTTTGTTAATTTTAGGCACGGGTCTTTGCCTGTTTCTGCTTGTATTTCCTCCAGTGTCATGGTTTTTGGTCTGGCGCATTCAACTATTTGGCAGGCATGTTCCTCTGTGATTTTTTTCTGCCTCGCATTCCGTCGTGGTGGCTGGGCGTGGGTGGCGGGACAGGTAGTCCGCTGGGTTGTCAGCGCCTGCCCGGTATTGGACGTCTAGGTCGAACTGTTGTACTTGTAGTAGCCAGCGCTCAATCCTGGCAGGGGGTATGGTGCCGAGCCTCCGAAGATGGGGATGAGGGCTTGTGGTCAGTTAGCACCTTCGCTGGGTGTCCTAGAATGTACACATGAAAGTGTTTGCATCCAGATGATTGATAACGCCTCTTTTTCAATATGGGCGTAGTTTTTCTCTGTCGGCGTGAGTGCTCTGCTTGCAAATGCGATGGTGTGGACTGTTCCTTCCTTGTCCTTCCGTGTCAGTACAGCCCCTAGCCCTACTGGGCTGGCGTCGACGAGTAATTCTGTGGTGCGGGTGATGTCGAAAAACACCATGGTGGCATCACTTGAAAGGGAGTCTTTAATCTTTTGGAATACCTGTTCTTGAACACCGCCCCACTGCCATGGAGCTTCCGCTTTTGTGAGTTCACGTAGGGGGGGCTGCGGTGGTGGCTAGATCGGTAATGAACCAATCACAGTAGGTGGCCATTCCTAGGAAGCTTCTGACTTCCGACGCCGTGGATGGGGCTTGCACATTTTTGATGTCATTGACCTTGCAGGGATCTGGGGAGACTCCCTGCTTGTTGAATACGTATCCGTAAAAACTGAGCGATTTCTTCGCAAACTTGCATTTTTCTTTGTGAAGTGTGAGCCCTGATTGCTCTAGTCGCTGGCGTGTCGCTGCTAGCCGGGTGGTGCGTTCAGCTTCTGTTTTTCCGTAGACCAGGATGTCATTGCTGACGTTGGTCATTCCTGGCAGGTCCTGGAGCACTCTGCTTATCTTGTTCTGAAAAACATCTGCTGCAGAGGAAATGCCTAAGTTGAGGCAACGGTAGCGTCGAAGCCCAAGTGTGATAAGAAGGTGGTAATGTAGCGTGACTCCTTGGCAAGGCGGATCTGGTGGTAGTCTGACTGAAGGTCAAGCTTGCTGAAGACAGTTGTACCTGTTAGGTCTACGATCAGTTTGTCTATTGTTGGCGTGATATGTCTTTCTTGTCCTATCGCTGGATTGGGAGGTGCATGTCAATGCATATGCAGACTGCATTTGGTTGTTTGGGTTTGGCTGTAACTACCATGGGGGAGACCCACGGGGTGGCTCCTGACGTCTTCCCGATGATTTTGAGGTCTTCCAATTTGCTGAGTTTGGCCTCAACTGCGGCTCTCAGGTGGAACAGTACCCTCCTGTGCCTTACTGCCCTTGGTTCAACAGTCTGGTCAATGTGGAGTTTCACTGACCGGCCCTTGAGGTATCCGATGCCGGTGAAGAGTTTCTTGTGTTTGTTGAGCAGGTGCTCTATGTCTTCGGGCTGGATGGCGAGGTTGAATTGGATGACTTCTAGGCATTCAGCTGTGGCAGAGTCTCAATTCCGGCGTCTACAACATGGATTTGTGTCTTGCAGCTGATGCCTCGGTGCAAGAGTGTTGTTTTGAAGTACCCTGCTACTGGGAGGGGCTTTTTGCATCCGTAGGCGTAAAGAAGAACTGAGCGTCGTCGAAGCGTCGGCTTGGGCTCGAGTTTGGCAAACCTGGAGACAGGCATGACGCTCACGGTGGCCCCTGTGTCTATCATCATGGTAACAGGAATGTCTCCTACCAAATGGTGCATCGTCGTGATCTGGTTCCACTGTGGTTGTTGCTCTTTCCTGGTTTCACTGCCGAAATCATGTGCGCTCTCTCCTTTTTGTGGTTCCGGGTCCGCCTGTTGTGGTCAGGGGATGGTTCTCTGCTAGATTGGTCTTCGTCGCTGCTGGGGCTGTCTGAGTTTTCGCTATCGATGGCGCGGGCGCGCCCACTTCTGCAGTATTGTGTCCTGCCAGTTTGGCTCTTCTAGAGGTGGGCTGTTCTCTCTGGGTGCCTTGTGTGGCTTAGGGCTCCCGCATCGTCTCTGTGTCGCGGGGTGTTCTCCCTGTGAGTAGTGTCTTTGGGCTGTCTGGAGGTCAGGCACACCGATGCATAATGATTCTCTTTTCCACATTTGTGGCACGTGGTGCCATATGCCAGTCATGGGTCGTTTCTGCTGTGTTGTCCTCCACACCATATGCAGTCCTTTGGTCTCGTGCTGGGTGGTCCTGCCCGTGGCTTCTGTTGTCTCAGGGCATTGATGGTCTAGGCGTTGTCCTTAGGAAGGTCGATGTCTAGCAGTAGGCGGCTTATGATCTGCTCCATTTCCGTCGCATACTCAGCCGTTCTTTCTCGTCTTCGTCCCATGGCCAAGATGGTGTCGAGCGGGAGGTCTTCTTCTGCAAGGATGGCGCATCTTAGCTTCTCAAAGGACAGCCCATGTATGACTTGTTGCCTCACTGAAAATTCCTTGTTTGGAAGTCACACGATAGTGCCATTTCTCTCAGGCGGCTGTGAAAGTCTTCTATGTTCTCCTGCTGGTGTTGTCTGGCTTGGCTCATCTTAAACCTTTCGAAATCATGGCTGGCTTTTGGCTTGAATTTCTTCGTGAGAATGTCCTTGGTTGTTGCATAGTCGTCAGCAGTGCCTCGGTTTGGTAGGGCATTGAAGATGCGAAGGGCCATCGTGCCTAGGTTAAGCATGAGCAATGCTCTCTTCATTTCTTCGTCATCGATCTTGTGCGTGTGGAGTGATAGCTCAAACTGTTGTAACCACAGTTCCCACCGGAGGCCGGTCCGAGCTCCGAAAGGCTGGAAGGGTTGCATGAATATGCCTTGTGTGGTGTCTAGCCACATGCTGGTGTTCGGGTTGCGGCCCTGCACTCTCTGCGGCGTAGTGATGTTGTCCGTTATGGCGGCCTGGGTTTCGCGCCTTAGGATACTTGGGGCACGTGGACGTGTGACGTCGTGTCTGGGCCTTTAGCTTTGGGCTATTGGCATAGGCCGTGTGGTTCACAGTCCGTTTTGCAATGGTGGTCCCCTTTGTTGTGGGGCTGTAGATTGGGCCTTGTGGTGCTTGTACGCATAGGCCTGCAGCCTTGGTGGCCAGTCTCTGGTTTGGGCCACGTGGTGTGCCCTTGATGTAGGGTTGTGGTTGGCGCGCTTCTTTGGGGCGCCCGTGGCCACGTGCTATGGCAGAGTCCTTGATCAGATTAGGCCGTAGAAGAAAAAAAAAAGATTTTTTTCTTTGGGCGCGTGCCGGCGCCTGTGCTGAGGGCACCTTTGATGTGGCTCGCGTGTGTGTGGCGGCTGGAGAGGGGGGTGTTGTCCTGCCTTGCCCTCCTAGTCTGAGCGCGCCGCGACGCACTTACTTCAGTGTCCTTTTTTTTTCTTCCTCTCCCGGGCTTCCCCCTCGTGTGGCACAAGAAGCTCAGCAGGTCATGGGGTTGCCCGGGAGGCACAGTCGTTGGGCGGTTCTGGGGTCCCGCCTCATCGTCAGTGTGATGCCTCCTCCGAGTTGCAGGGTGGGCTGGAGGAGGGGCACTGCGTGGGTCCTGGCTCGCGCGCTGGGTTGAGACACGGTCACTGCTCGGAGGGGCACTGGAGCGGGAACTGCCATTTGGAGGGCTCCCGCTTGCCTTTATTTACTTGTCCACGTGACTGGGATCACATGGACATCACAAAGAAGAGGCAAGGAGGGAGCAGATTCCCTCACAGCGAGGAACGGAGGCGGGCCCAGGAGGCCGGCGAAGCAGCAGCTGCGGCGGCGGGAGGAGGAGTGACCCAACGGCTGCCAACGAGTATCACAGCAGTCGGAGGTCGCTCCAGAGACAACGCCAGCTGCTTACAGGTATGCGGTGCATCCAAACCACTAGAACGCAAGGATTTTGTATGAGACTTTGTCCAAACCCACTAGAACGCGAAGACGGCTTGATGAACATAACATCTAAGGCCACATTAACCCACTAGAACGTGAGGATTTATAATTGAAGCATTGTCCCAACCCACTAGAATGCGAGGATTTATAATTGAAGCATCGTCCCAACCCACTAGAACGCGAGGAGTGATTGATGAACACATCACATGGCCACACAAAGCCACTAGAACGTGAGGATCAGCACGTGAAACTACACACTGTAAGAGCCACCCACATAAACCCCACGTGCAAGTGGCTTTGCCAACAAGGTGCCAAAGGCACACATAAACCCCACTGAAAAGGGCCTATAACATCCCAAGACACAACCAAGGGGTAGCCAGCTAGGTAGCCCCAAAAGCTGCACAGACCATGCTGCTACATGGGAGCGCTTCCCAAGAAGAAGACCTCATGTCTCAGCCAGTGGTAGCACCAGCGGACCAAGCTGCTCAACCCGCTGTTGGAGTAGCCCCCACCAATCTGGTGTCCTTCCTATGCCGCCCAAACCCTTTCCCCTTGGGGCCTCAGGAGGCTCAAAGTCAAAGATCGCAGGAGTGGATGGACGAGTTTGAAGAATTCATGAGGGTGGTAGGAAACGAAGATGCGCCCAACGAACTGGACATCTTCATCAACTTCGTGGGGAAAGAAATGAAAAGAGTTATTAAAACCATTCCCCCCAAAGAAAAGACCACCTATCAACTTCTCATCGCCGCAATACATGGTTGCCTGGTTGTAGACTATAAACGCTACACCTTCAACCAGTGCACCGTGTACTCCCTAATAGAGACTATGAATGCTACACCTTCAACCAGTGCATCTAGGCCCCCCACGAAACAATTGGACAGGTCATACTACGCCTCCAAAGAAAAATTACATATTGTGACTTCGCAAACTTTAACGATGATGAGGCCATCCGATTGCAAGTGATAGAAGGGTGCATATCCTCGCAATTCAGGAAACATCTGCTAAAGAAACCCCTCCCACTACAAGAGATAGCTGAACTGGCAAGGGTCTACGAACGGGTCGATGTACAAGCAGCCCAGATAGATAACCTGAAGAAGATAGACACCATTTCTGCCATAGGCAACAGCCCCCCAAGGGCAAGCTTGCCAAACAGGCGCACCATCCCGCCAACACACAAGGAGCGCCACTCGCCGGGCCCAGCCCAAAAGACAATGCTACAGATGCAGGTTTGAATTCCCACATAAGGGACAATCCCCCGCCATCGGGTAAATGTGCCTGAGATGCGGTGAGGAGAACCACTTTCAAATCATGTGCTGGGAAAGGGCCCTTTTACAGCCACCCTACAGACCACCACCGCGATTGAATCCATCCCGAAGATATGACCCGACGAGGGCACCCAACGTGTGCCCATCCCCAGACAGAGACGGCGCAAGAACCGGCTTTGCCAGAAACACCACAACATACACAACGCACCCTGGGTTCATACGTGCCGTCGAGAACCTACAAGCTGACACGCCTGGCAGAGTGTTTGACAACCATGAATGCCTTTTTCACGTACAACCCTACCAAGGGGAAGACCAACAACGGGAATTACCCACAGAACAATGCTACAAGTATGACGGGTCCAGTAAGGAATACGTCTGACTCATCTACGACACCTCCAATGATAGCATAGCCCCGAAAGCAACGATACTCCTGGGAGGAAGAGACACACCGTTCCGCATCGACACAGGAGCCATCATCAAAGTGATGAACCAAAAAACATGAAACCATGGCAGGCACGTTCCCACTACAGCCATCTCGAGCCCGCATTTTTCAATGGGGAGCGCCCCTGCCGCTGCAATCCAAAGGACAATTTCAGTGCGAGCTGGTACACAGAGAACGACGAGCCCCTGTCACAATTCACGTCATCAAAAGCCCGGTCACAGGAAGATGCCTCCTTAGTTAAAAGACGGCCACCATGCTGCAACTGATCAACCTCCAATATGACCAGTCCGAGAGAATCCGAGGCCACCCGCTACAGGCTCAAACCATTCGAACCATAACTCAAAAAGCAATGGACATTGACGAGCTGAAAGCAATGTTTCCTAACCTCTTCCACGGTGTAGGCATGCTGAAGGACACAGTCATATGCCTTCACATCGACCCCACAGCACGTCCCGTGCCGCAATACCCTAGAAGAATAGGGTTCCACCTCCAAGCAAAAGTGACACATGAGCTGCAACTGCTACTACAAAATGACATAATAGAAATAGTGGAAGGACAGACCCCGTGGGTATCCCCCTTGTTGGAAGTTCCAAACCAGATGGGCGCCTACGTCTCTGTGTCAACATGCGGATACCAAACATGGCAATTCAGAGGGAGAGACATCCTGGACCCAACATAGTGGACATGCTAGTAAGACTAAACCAAGCTACTCGGTTCTCGAAGTTGGATCTAAACCAAGGCTACCACCAGTTGGTCATCGATCCCACATCAAGGCCGATAACCACCTTCACAACCCATGAAGACCTATTCCGTTATAAGCTGCTCAATTTCGGAATATCCTCGGCAGCCGAGATATTCCAGGAGACAATGCGAAGGTTGATAGCGCCAATCACAAATGGCTTCAACTACAGTGACGACGTCTTCGTGTTTAGGGTCACTCAAGAACATCACGACGATGCATTAAGAAAAGTGTGCAATATCCTACATGAATCAGGCCTCACCCTCAATGGCCCAAAGTGCACCATCAACAAGCATAGCCTGTGCTTCTTCGGTCATATTTTCTCAGATCAAGGTGTCAGAGCAGACCCAGAAAAGATTAGCGCCATTGTCGACCTAGAACCCCCGAAAGGTGTGTCTGAACTGCCATGCTTCCTAGGGAAGGTGGACTACTACGCCCGATACATACTCCACTATGCCACTCTGACGAGCCTACTCGGGCTGCGCCTCAAGAAAGACCTCCCCTTTACGTGGGATGAACAGTGTCAGGAGACCTTTGACACAATCAAAAGAGAACTGCCCATCAATCGCCAGCTCACGTATTTCAGCCCGGAGTGGGACACCGAAATCACAGTCGATGCCAGCCCGGTCGGATTGGGTGCCATCCTGGTCCAGACCAACCCACACCAGAAGTCAGGGACGCGCATAGTGGCATACGCCAGTCGTGCACTCACTTCCATCGAACAGGCCTATTCCCAGGCTGAACGTGAGAGCCTAGCAGCGGTCTGGGCTTGCGAAAAGTTTCACCATTTCTTGATAGGGACGACCTTTGTCCTCATAACGGACCACCAAGCACTCCTGTCACTCTTTGGGAATCCAAAAATCAAGATGCCACCACGGATTGAGAAGTGGGGCATTCACCTCCAAGAGTATGACTACACCATCATCCACAAGCCTGATGGCAAAGCCAACCCGGTAGACTAGTTATGGAGGCACCCCGGTAGTGCCCAAGACCCTGATATGCAGCTGGAGGCGGAATGATATAACGCCTACCTGTCCCTGAATGCCCTTCCCCCCGCCATCACGAAGGAACAATTCGCCGAGAAGTGCAGGGCTGACCCGACCATCCAGGCAGCTATCCACCTTAGGAACGCCAACCGATGGCGCCACGCGTCCACGGAACACCTTGCAATGGGGGAGGTGGACAGGAGGGAGCTGCAGAGGATGGCAAGAATACACAGGGAGCAAGCCACAACGGAACAAGGGACACTCCTGAGAGGAAACCGGCTAGTGGCCCCCAAGAGCCTCAGGAAACCCGTTGTCATCGCACATGAAGGGCACAGAGGCATAGGCAATACCAAGAAGATCCTAAGGAATCAAGTGTGATTCCCATACATGGACACCATTGTTGAAGACACACTGAGACACTGCATACCATGTCAGGTGACTGTGGCAACTGTACCGCCATGCCCGCTCCAAATAGTTCTGCTACCTGAAGGCCCCTGGCAAAGAGTGGCCATGGATTTCTACGGACCATTGGAAGAGGGAAGTCATCTCCTGGTGGCCATTGATAAATATTCTTGATTTCCCCTGGTGAAACACGTCACATCCACGGCATTCCATCATGAAGTGACAGTAGTGGATGAACTGTTCAGTGAGTGGGGTGTTCCCAATATCGTCAAAACGGACAACAGTCAGCCAATTCAAGGACAAGAGTTAAAAAAGTTTGCCACACACTTGGGATTCCAAAATCAAAGAATCACCCCACAGTGGCCGCAGGCCAACGGCAAGGTGGAGCGGTTCATGGCAACCATAAAGAGAGACCGCCAGAAAGCGGTCGCAGACCTGGTGTCCATCCCCCAAGCGTTCCCCCAGATGCTGAGGAGCTACAGAAATACCCCTCATGAGGCAACGGGTAAAACCCCAGCAGAACTCATGAAAAAGTACAAACCACGAACGCGGCTACCACAGCTTAAAGATTACACTCCGGCCGAAGACGTTGAGATCAGAGAAAGGGTGACTGCGAGGAAAAACAAAACAATGGACGGATCAGAAGCAGAAGGCCAAAGAGCACCAGATCCCCGTAGGCGAGGTTGTGCTAGTCCGACATATGCAACAGAGGAAAACAGACTCCAGATACCAGCCCGAACCCCTCGTGGCCAATGAAGTCAGAAGGCCCATGGTCACAGCCATGGGAGAGAATGGGGACATAACAAGGAATGCCTTGTTCTTTTGTAAATTGTTTCAAGAAGACCAGGAAGAGGAGACACCAGTGACGGAGGGGGACGGAGAGGCTACCAAGCCACCGCTGGAACCCCAGAGGACCCTCCGCCAAAGGCACCAGACGAAGACACTGGGGATCTGCCTGGCTGACCACAACGGAGCATACGCCGGTCACCCCGCCTCATCGAACAGATGTAGGCCACAAACCTTTGTGATAGGTAAGGGGGGTATTACAAGCTAAAAGGGATGCGGTCCCCTTAAGGGGAACGGACAGAGCACTGGGGAAGGGGAGGGGAAGGGAAGGAAGGCACGGGAACAAGTTAGTAATGATTAGTGAATAAAGGAAGTAAGACGCACCTCTGTCTGTGTAATTTAATATAGGCCCCCACGAGAATCAACACGTACCAGATTTTATTGCTCTTTACAGGTTCAACTATTTACAAGCAACAGTTGCTTCACTGCTGCTATTTTCATTCAAGTCTGTGATCAGTCCTCAAGAACCCTCAGTTCTCTTGGCCAATAGGAGTGCCGGGAAGCAGCAGCATGGTGCTCTGCTGTGCTTCTTTCTTCTGTCTCTGGGTGCACGCTCCGCATACTTGCCTTGAGACAGAGTACGGGCAGCCCACATCTCACGAGACCTAGTGTCTACATACCTCCTTTCATGGAGCAGATTGGTACTAGTCCATCAAAAAGTCAGCATACCTTGTGGGTCTTCTCTGATCTCTCTGGGGCCGGCTCTCTCTGTTCGCACCATCCTGTGATAAACTTTCAGATGCATTTCCTCACTCAGACAGCACAGTCTCCTGTTCATTCCGCCAGTCCCCATGGTCTCTCGCATTGTCGGGTGCTTGATGCATTTCTTGAGCTGCTTCAGACCTGCTAGCTTACTCTGGGTCTTCCTGTTCCTCTGCCCCCTCTCTCACTCTAAGTGACTGCTTATGTTGTGTGGATTCTCTGTCCTCGCTGGGCCTTCTCGAACATGGCCACTCTTTCCATGTTATACCTCTGGCCATCTTGTGAAGGGGCCCCACCTTTGTGCCCCTCTACAAACAATGCTGCAGCCTCCTGTGCACGTTGTGCTCTTGTACAAACTTGGACCCGAGCACCTCCAGGCTCCCTCTGCTCAAATATGAGTGATAGCTAAACTGTCCTATTGCCTTCTCCACCTACCTCCTTCAACCATAACTGTGCCAAGACTATTCTGCCTTTCTCCCTCGACCACCTATTTTCTTTCACTGCAATCTGTGTCCTACAAAGGTAAATTCTGTCAAGTTGTGCTTCCTTTTCCATCTCGCATCCCAGTGTGCACCGCATTAATTTGTGATCCTTTTTTCAATCATATCTAGGTCGGTGTTCTTTACATCTTGCATCCATTTTGTGCACTGCACTGTAATCCTTTTTAAAATCATATCTAGGTGGGTGTGCTTTACATGTTGCATCCATTTTGGGCACTGCATTGTGATCCTTTTTATAATCGTAGCTAGGTGGGTGTGCTTTACATCTTGCATCCATTTTGTGCACTATATTGTGATCATTTTTATACTTGAATCCTGCACCCCACCCATTGACCTGAATTTGTGACCTTTCTAACTACTAGGCCGCCTTGGAGTAAGGCCAGGACTGTGCAATGCAGCCCCACTAACCCCCTTTTATTTCCTTTTCTCGTCTATCCTCTGCCACTTAGATGGCACTCACCATCTCTCCTATCTTCTCTAACTGCTACACTATCACCTATCCTCCTTCTGTAACGAAGTCTGGACGAGAAAAGTACAAAAAAGACATCCTGGGTGCAAATTCTGGGTGCAAATCCTGGCCTTTCCATCGCAGAACTATGTCAGTGCATCTTCTAGAGATATCTTCAATATCCTTTTCTCTGTCCCCTCTCCAGACCTATGGACTTCTCATCTCTACTCTCTCCCCTTTCATATTCTCTCCCATAAATGGTGGCACCAAGTGGGAAGTCCTCCTGACAGGCTTCTTCTCATCACGTTGCATCATTAATGTCTACCACACTGGCAATATGCTGGTTCAGGGTCATCAAGCCAACCTCCTTTGACCGGATCCTGCCATCCCTCATTAACTTTCTTCCTTCTCCTGCCTCTGCCCCACCCCTCTGACTAGAGTACCACGCCCCTGTACTCCACCTCAGAAAACCTTCAAAGGCAGAGACTGTATCTACCTGGCGACTCTTAACGCTCGCTCAGCCAACAAACACTCTGTTGACATCTGCCTCCTTATTGAAGACACAGACCTCAACATTTTTGCTCTTACTGAGGCATGGTTCAATGCCAGCTCGGTCACTGCTTTTGGCTCCCACCCACCTGACAGCTTCAAGATAATTTCCAAGCCTCAACCTCACTGTGCTGGCGGTGGGATTGGCTTAATCTTCTCCGAGTGGGTTCCTTCTTTCATCTTACCCACCCAGCTCTACTCCTCCTTTTAGAGCCTGGTATACAAGTTGGTTATCTCTCGCTCCTCCTCTCCCTGACCACTACTACCATTTACCAGCCGCCAGGCGCCACCTCCCTATTCATCTCTGAATGGGCTGATTTCTGTTCCTCCTTAATTTCAACCTCCTCCAATCTGCTCCTCCTGGGTGATTTCAACATCCAATTGAACTCCCTTGGCACAGCATCCACTCTTTTAATTGACCCCTGCACTTCTCTATCTGTCATGATTCGCTCCCTTCGCTCCCGTTCCCACCACTTGGGGGCATGATTTGGGGTTTATTCCCTACTGGACTTTCCTTCCGAACCTTATGCTACAGTGCTGGGATGAATTGGGAGCGCAAAATCCTTATTTTCCAAGCTACTTTCCTTCCGGATCTATTATGGGTTTTTGGCAGCCAGTATTGTCACGCCTCTTCGAAGGCGTTGGTCTTTGTGGCATCGATGGTCCCGGGGACGACGAGTTTCGGCCATTTCTACTTTCAAGATGGCCGCCGCAACTAATGATGCGGGTCTAGACAATACACGACTCAGTATCCAGGAAGTGCCGTCCTCCTACTCGAGAGAAGGTTTATCAGTTCCTGTGAACAACGCACGGGTGCGTTGCTACTCCTTTCTAACAACGCTACGTGAGTTAGTTTCTAGGATCCTTCTAATATGTCTTTCATGCTACTGAACTTTACTATATCTAAAACTGTCCTTCGTCTTTCCCGACTTTAGTGCCTACCATTCCACGCCTCCCTTTCCCGACTTCAAGGACTCCAACGCTTGCACACTCCAGACCGCTCACCGGTTCCTTTCCGGACCTCGAGAAGCTACAATGAGGGGTCTCCGAGATCAGTTACAGTGACTTACTGATCCTCCCACCTTCGGATCGTAATCCGTACTTAACATCCTTCTCCCATTCTTACATATTCAGGCATACACAATACGGGTTTACGCACCCGCTTGTTCCAAACACAACATTGCGGAAATACCTTCAAGCTCCACCCTTACCTCATTCCAGGTAAAAATCCCTCCTTGATCCAAGCCCGACTCATTTCAGTCTTCTTCCTAGTGCTAATCTCACTATTTCCATGCTACCCTAGGGGTCTCTCAGAAGTCTCCGGGTGTCAACTTGACATGCCTCCTACTCCTTCATAAGGGTAATCTGAATAAAGACCTCTGTACAATATCTATCTCTCACTTACCTGTAGAATACTTACCATCTTCTTTCTCTTTCAAGACCGCCTTTCACCGGACTTCACCTGAACCTTCGCTGTATTGAAGACAGCTATCCCGCAGCCGTCGACACAGGGTTTTCTTCCCCAGAGGGTTTCCCTGAGATCTCTTCTCCTCTCTAGTTTTCTAGTGGTGAGAAGGGGTATCGGGGAGGCGTTCATATTCATCCCCCCTGTTGGAAGCACGCGTATTCATCCTCCTGTTGGAAGGTGTCATCCACAAGGAGAGGAAAGAAAGTATCAGTGAGTCTTTGGGATAACCTGCCAGTATTCTAAGTGGTATTTTTCCCGTGAATTATTACAGTATGCTGCTTTAATGAAATGACTATGCTTCCCAGAATGCCTGGCCCACAGCTTCATCTCAACCCTTGCAGGACAAGGCTGGGTGGAGGATAGGCAACGCCTGTGGCTGCAGATGCAGCAAGCAGCACACCTGAGGCGTGTGATCGTTAAGCAGCTTTAAAAGCCTCAGTTTGCTTCAGTCCAGCGCTGGTCATTGATGCAGTGTTCCTGTTTGTGACTGGTCCCTTGTTCCTGGTTCCTAGCTTTGTGCCTAGTTCCAAGTTTCTATTCCTTGTTCCTTATCCCTGGATTTCGAATTTATGTGCTTAATTGATTTCTGCTTCATAGATTCCCTTTCTGTCTTCCTCTGTTTGCAGGCAGCATTTCTCCGTGCTTTCCCTTTTGATGCAGCCCAGTTTGTCTGTGATCTATATTTCTTTGGCTTTGTCCTTTTGCTGCTGTAAACCTTGATGCTTTAATCTTTCCTCTTTAGATTTAGCTTCCTGCCTTTTTCCTTGGATGGGTGGGGGAAGTTTTCCTTTGTAATTTCGTTTTCCCTGCTCCTGTTCCTTTACTTTCTATTGGAATCCATTCCATGTTTTCCCTTGCACTTCTGCATTTATTTCCCATTGATTATTAGGTGGGGTGTGCTGTTGTGAATGCCTATGTTTTCATCACTTTTCTGTAATCACTATTCCTACTTGCCCCTTGTCTTGAGTATTATGTATTTAGTTATCCTCCTATTACTGTTATAGCCTTTCTGAGTCCCTTTTTGATTAACAGGGTTCGTGGGCTTGCTACCTCTTGATTCAAGAGGTATTTCTCGTCCTCGTGAGTACTGTTTTTAAGTTCCCTTATTCAATACCATCAAGAGTGTTAGCTCACAGATCCTGTCGTTGCTTGCCCTCTACGTGGGCTTAGCACTGTCAGTACCTGTAACAGCAATTGTGGGTAAGGAGCTTGCCGACTTTCCTTTCAGTCATAAGGAGTTTCTAAGTGCTTACCCCACAACCCTTTTTTATATATTTGTATTGTTGTCACACTCTATTTGCACTCCTGGGTATTAGTATACATGAGTCTTGGTTCCTGTGGACATATTGTTTGACTCAAAGCTATTCACTGTGTGATTTTGTGCACATTTCCTTTGCCATATTCACTACTTTTGTTCTCACCTGACACTACCCCTCTCCATTCTCCCTTCAGGCCCAACCCACTCGGCTGGACACACTCTGGACGCCCTCATTGACTCTGACCTCCCTCTCTCATCTCCTCTGGTCGCCCCTCTCTCTTGGTCAGACCACTCTCTTCTCTCCTCTCACCGGGGTCTCTTTGGCCCTCTGACTGCACCCCCAAAATCCCTGCAACCTCGTTCACGAACATCTGCCTGATGAAATGAGTGTCAGCTGCTGCCTTCACTTCCACCTTCATCACCCCTTGCCCCCCTAACTCAGACTCTACCCAACGGCACTGCTCTCCGCAACTTCCACTTGTCCATCACCAACACTCTATGAGGATCCGCCTGAAACCCGCCTCTAAGCGTAACACCTGGAACAACTCTGAACTTGCAACCCTGAAACAAAAGTGCAGAGTGTTGGAACGGAAGTGGCAAACCTCAGGCTCACCCTCTGACAAACTGGCCTACCGCCTGCTCCAAAAACAGACTCTCCATCCGTACCAAGAAAAGGGCCCACATTCAGGCACAGGTATCTAGTGCATCCAAAAACATGGCAGAACTTTTCTAAATCTGCAGGGAACTAGCCAACCCTTCTGCAGTCTCCTCCTCCCCTCTTCCTTCCTAGGCCCCCTCCAACACACTGACCACTCACTTTGCCACAAAAACTCAGGACATCCTGAGCAGCCTTGTTACTCACCCTCCCAACCATCCCACACCCCTTTGCTTCCCTTGGCCCCCACCCTCCTCCTTCATCCTTCTCATCCTTTGCCCTTGTCACACCTAAAGAAGTCACCAGAGCTGTCTGCTCCATGAAGGTCTCTTCCAAAAAGATTTCCCATTACTCATCCAGAACCATCAAGGACAACATTGGCTCTCTTGCCCCTGCACTTGCTGATCTCTGCAACCCCTCTTTTGCCACTGGATCTTTCCCCTCCTCCCTCAAACACTCCCTTGTGGGCCCTTCCTTAAAGAAACATCAGAAGACCATAGCTGTCCAGCCAACTACTGCCCTATTTCCATCACCCCCTTCCTGGAGAAACAGCTGGAGAAGTTGGCCTTGCCCCAACTGAACTCTTACACTGAACTTGGTGGTCTCCACGACCATCAATCTGGATTCCGAGCATTCAGAGGCACAGAAACTGCTCTTCTGAACACCCTTCAAGAACTGCTCGCATCTCTGGATTCCAACTCCCCAGCTCTTCTCATCCTACTCGATCTCTCTTCTGCCTTTGACACGGTTAACCGTTCTATCCTCATACAAAGGCTCCACGACACCTTGGTATCTCGCAAAGGGCACTGGATTGGCTGACCTCCTTCCTAACTGTCTGCTCTTCCCAAATCATCCTGGGCACCTTAGCCTCTCCTACTACCTTCTCCACATGTGGTGTCCCCCAGGTTCTATCCTCTCCCCTTGGCTTTTTAAGATCTACCTTAATCAGCTGGCACTCCTCATCTCCTCCCTCTCCCCCAACTTCCAGTGTTATGCAGACAACAACTCTTTTTCAAACTTCCTGCTGACCCTCTTGCACCTTCCATCATCCCTGACTGCCTATCTGCGATCCAGGCATGGTGCACATCCAATGGTCTCTGCCTTAATGCCAGCAAAACTGAGATCCTTCCCATTGGGACCCCTGTTCCTGCCATCTTCCCTTCACTCTGACCTTCTTCCATGGGCTTTCCCCCTGCTCTTTCTTCTGAAGCCAGAAACCTTCTCTCCTATTCCTTCACAATCAGGACATTGCCAAGAAGTCCCACTTTGAGCTCTTCCTTCTCAAAGGAATTTTACCTTTTCTCACTTTCCCCCAGAAGCTTAATGTTACCTGAGCCCTGGTTCTCTCAAGGCTTGACTATTGTAATAGCCTCCTCCTGAATCTACCTTCTTCCACTCTACGATCCCTCCAGCTAATCCAGCATAGGACAGCAAGACCTATCCTTGGCCACAAGACCAGGGACCACATCTCTTGTGCACTAAAAAGTCTTCACTGGCACCCAGTTGCTTCACGTATTAAATTAAAATCCCCCTGTATCATCCACAACGCTTTCTGGGGCTGGGGACCACTCTATCTGCAACTCTCTCTTACTAAATATTCTCCCTCTAGACCTCTGCATTCCTCTGGCACCAACTCTGTGTGTGTAAAGCGTTTCACTTAACAGAGGACAGGAGGTCAATTGCTTTCCTCAGCTGGCTCGCTTCAATGGAACAGTCTTCCCCTCGCCCTGCGTCTTGAGCTATAATTTCTTAAATTCCGGAAGCTCCTTAAGACTTTCCTCTTTACCTCCTCCATCCTCGGGGCCCTGACCTCCCACACCAAATCACCTCAGCTTCTCTCTATCCTTAGCATTTGCCTCGGCACACTCTCCATCCTGGAGACTCACACTTACCATACCTTGCCCTTTATCTGTTGCTCACCCACGAACACAGGCACCCCAGTAACTACCCCCACTGCCCCCTCCCTTCTGAACTTGCACATTCTGAATACTTACAAGGCATAGTAGGTTTGTCCTTTTTTCCTCCCTCCACTGTACTTAAAGGAATAGTTCACTCTAACATGTTATTGTCCCAAAAGATAATCAAAAACATATTTAAACATCTTTTTAAAGAAAGTTCCTATGTAAACTTTTGAGCTCAAAGTGTTTACATGGGAGCATCCATTTTGTCATTTCAAGCAGCCTCCTCTGTTCATGTTAAGCTCTGCCCTGGCGGCACTAATCAAGCAGCAAAAGCCCCCTATTGGGAGCTTTTGCTTACTGCATACAGAGCAGAGTTGAACATGGAGGAGGCTTCCTTCACTTTCATTTTACGTTTTTGGTGCTCCCCAAGCCGAGGAAAGCACAGAAAACGTAACATGAAAGGCAGAGTAATTATAAATACTTCGCCGCCTGCCAGGCGAGTTTTCATAATTGATGCCACTTTCTTTTCTACTTTCCCGTGCGGGAAACTAGAAAAGAAAGTTGCAGAAATTATGAAAACTCTCCCGGATGCCGGCGAAGTATTCATAATTGCCTGGATTTGCTTACAAGCAAAGGCGCGGCAATTATAAATACAACAACGTTGTATTTATCATTGCGGTGGCTTCAGCTTAGAATCTCCTGGGCTCCCCCTGGGACGGTGGAGCCCACTTGACTCAAAGCGAAAGCCGCCGCAGTCATAAATATAACGTTGTCGTATATATAAAGGCCGCAGGTTTCTTTCTACATTTCCTGGGCTCCACCGGCTCGAAGGAGCCCGGGCATGGACCCCTTGCTCACTTTGCTTAGAAAGGCACAACTGCACCTCACTGATGAGGCCCAACAAGGCCAAAATACATGTCTGGGGTTGCTGTTGGTAATCTTGTTCCGAGAAGTATTGCCTAGCATTTCGGTGCTAGACTGTCCAAGTGGGTGGGTCAGACTGATACGCAAATAGTGGGCACCTTCCCATAGAACAGGTTATTTGACCTTGCACGTTCTCGGTAGAGGGGCTCCCAGACCTCTTTTTGTTGTTGTTTGAAAGGTATCCTTGATTTAATTACAATATCCTCTGTATGTGTTTCATTGTTTATGCAGCTCATTAGGTGGATAGCTAATACCACAGAAAAAAATTAGGGCAAGTGTATATGCTTTATGTCTATGACAGAGCCTATTATATCTCAATCAAGGATTTCATTTCATTATATGAAAGATATATAATATGAGGATACTGTAATCCAAAGAAAGCCATTTCGAAATGTTTAATAAAAAATCAACTGGATTAAAGATAAACACATTATTGCAATAAAATAGTGCAAGAGCACCCTTTTATGCAGGCAAATCTATAACATAATGTTGTCCCAGTAATCAGACTTGCATTATCATTTTCAGTCACATAGTATAAACAAAGTGGATTTATTAATTGGCTTGCAAGTCAAACTGACAGCTTCCTGTTCGTTAACCTGTTTCCTCCTAACTGACCTGACCCACTGTCCAGATCCGTCTCCTTTAGAAGGCATTCACCACATGACCATCGAAACATCGCAAACATCTAGACTAGGCCTTCCGATAGGTTTATCTGGTATTACCCAATTTGATCGAATTTAATTGATCGAATGATACATCTGGCTGAATTTGGCCGGTACCATTCGATCAAATTGGGTGTTGTCAATACCGAATATGGGGAGCAGGGGTTGCGGGGGTGTGCCCCGCAATCCATGTTTGGTATTGATGGTCTTGGGGGTTTGCGGGGGTGTCCCCAGCTTCCTGAGGATTCGAGGTGGGGGACGGAAAAGGAAAAAAAGGAAAGGGGACCCCGCGTTAGAGGGACAGAACTGACACTGCAGGGTCAGGAGAGGCAGTGGACTTGGAAAAGGTAAGTGGGGGATGAATTGGGGGTATTGCGGGGGCATTGATGTTTGGGGTTTGGCTACGGTAAAATTGTATTTTCTGGTCAATTCCGCCGTGATTCTGCCACGGCCAAATCACACAGTGTTAAACTAGGCCTCTCATGAATGCTGGATACCTGTTCTTCCTGGTGAGCAGCGTGGTGAGGCTGCCAGTCTGTTGATGTTTCTTTATGGTGTACAATAAGCAACACAGGGTCCCAGCCCAACAGCCTCCTGGTAAACTCTAACAGGACAGGGCTTGACTGGCTCCCATGCCATGGGACGGGACTTCTCTGATTAGCGTGACATCAGGACAGTGCAAGCACTGGCAGAGAAGGCCCACCTCTTATCCAAATGAGAATGGAGGTTTCCAGATGTCCAGATGTGATCTGGATGAGAATGGAGATTTTTCGGCAGGCAGGGTACTAGGCAAGGCACAAGGCACAAGGTAGGGCAATAACAAGAGACTGAAGTAAAGAGACAGCCCAAATGACTGCCAAGGGTACCCACGTAGCAAGGAAAGGGATCCTGGAAACTGGAGGGAGGAAGCAGGGAACCCCCCAGCCCCCAGACACATAAAACCAAGGAGCAGGGACCCAACTAAGACCCAGGAAGGCAGGCTGAACCAGGATAGCCAACAAGAAACAGGAAAAAGGCCAAGACCAAGAAAGAGCAAAGGGCAGGGCAAGGCTAGGCACAGCACAGAGTAGGGCTAGACTGACCATGGGTGAGGGACACAATCAGAGGAACTGACCGTATTGAGATGCAGCGATTCCCTGCAATCGGGACCCGGATATGGGCCGGGATACCAAGTGAGGCTTAAAGTGCAAGCTTAGGTTTCCAAGTGGACTGCGCATGCGCGGAAGTTCAGGTGCGGGCGCCAGTGCATGCACAGACCCACGATCATGGTGGCGCCCAAGGAGCTGAGGACCCGGCCGGAGGAGTCAGACCACAGCACCAACGGGGGTAAAGCCTCTACGATGGGACCCACCAGAGCTGATGACCACGCCTCCCAGTCCCGGTAAGTGGCATGACACCATACTCCTTCCAGGAAGGCCCATAACCCCAGGCTTCCGGGGATGCCGGAGGAAAAATTCACAAACCAAACGCTGGCATGCACAAAATTGCAGGGCTCCCAGGAGCGATCACATGCCGGGTAGCCCTTCCAATCCACCAAAAACTGGAGCACCGAACATTGAATCCGCGAATAGCAGATCTCCTGACTTTGAATTCTGGGACCCCCTGGATTGTAACTGAGGCAGGGTGAGAGCAAGAGCGATCATATGCGTCATGCACACAGAGTTTCAGGAGAGAAATGTGGAAGACAGCGTGGATGCGCCAAGAGTGGGGCAACTGCAGGCGGAACACCACTGCAGACAAGCGTTTGGTGATCTTAAAGGGTCCAAAATAACGAGGGGCCAATTTCATAGGCAGGTTGCGTACAGGTAGATTCTTTGAGGATAACCATACCAAGTCCCCAACCTGGAGCATGGGTTCAGGGGTACGCCTCTTGTCAGCCTGTGCTTTCATGCACTCTTGTGCCTCTGCTAAAGTACCATCTGCCAATTTGTGTTGGTCACGAATGGTGGTCACCAATTTATCGGCAGAGGGGACAGCACTTGGCAACACCGAACGAAAGGGCAGCAAGTTGGTATGTTCTCCAAAGGAACAAACAAAAGGACTAAGTCCACTGGCTGAATGAATAGAGTTGTTATAAGCCACTTCAGCTGTGTCCAAATGTTCCAGCCAGTTGTCTTGTGCGGCATTAGCGTAGCACGGTAAGTACTGCTCCAGCATTTGATTTGTTCGTTCTGTCTGTCCGTTGGTCTGGGGGCGATACCCAGAGCTCAGTGTCCGCTGAATATCCAAATGATGAAACAACTGGTTCCGAAATGAGGAGATGAAGTGAGAACCCTGGTCCGGTAGTATCTTTTCTGAGAGACCATGAAGGTGATACACCTCGTGTAGGAAGCTGCGTGCTATCTGGAGAGCAGAGGAAATCGTTGGAAACAGAATGAAGTGAGCCATCTTGGTAAAGCAATGCACAGCAACCATGATACAGGTGTATCCCTTAGAAGGAGGCAGTTTGACAATAAAGTTGGTGGCGATGGTATGCCAGGAATATGGTGGAGTTATGGTAGGCTGCAGGAGGCCCAAAGGTCTTTTGCGTGACTTGAGCGCAAACAGAACAGGAAGAATCCACATACTGCTTTACCTGATTGGCCCACCACGGCCACCAAAACTGTCACGCAATCAACTCCAGAGTGGCTTTGACTCAGCGATGGCCACTGATGATGGAATCATGGAAGCCTTGCAATATTGACATCCGTAGGCTGACAGTGGGGATATACAAATGATCCTGAAAGAACAATAGACCGTCATGTTCACATACACAAGGTTGACGTAAAAACCTTGGCCTGTCTTGATCTGTCTGGGTTTTTCTCAAGAGGGACTGTAGATGTGGAACAAGGGATAGCAGGAAATGCTTCCAGGCTATCAGTGGAACATCAATGTCAGATCTTTTGACATTGTTCTCCAGGGAATGTGAAAGTGCATCTGCCTTCTGATTCTGGGAACAGGGTATGTATGTCACCACAAAATCAAAATGAGAGAAGAAGAAGGCCCAGCGAGCCTGACGGGAGGTCCGATACTACAGAATGCATAGATACTGTAGGTTTTTAGTGATCAGTACGAACCTCCACAGGGAATCTTCCCCCTCACAGGTGATGTCTCCATTCCTCAAATGCAGCCTTTATGGCTAGGAGTTCTTTCTCGGTTAACACGTTATTTCTGTCGCTTGGAGACAGCTTCCGAGAGTAGTAGGCTACTGGGTGTTCAATTTCAGCATTAGGGTCTCGTTGTAACAACACTGCTCCAACACTGCAACACTGCTCCAATGGTGAAATCGGATGCGTCGGTCTTGACTAGGAAAGGACTCTCATCAGTGGGATGCCGCAGGATGGGTGCTGACATAAAAGCTCTCTTGATTTCCTGGAAAGGTGCATCTGCTTGAGAATTCCAGAGGAAGTGTACCTTGTCACTGGTCAAGCGAGACAATACTGCCGTCAGGTGCGAGAAGTGAGGTATAAACCGACGGTAGAAGTTTGCAAATCCTAGGAATTGCTACAACGACTTCAGATCATGTGGTTGTTTCCAATCCTGTATAGCTCGCAGTTTGGCCGAATCCATCTGAATTCCCATACTGCCGACCACATACCCCAGGAATTCCATGCGTTCTTAATGAAAATGGCATTTTTCGGTCTAGGGACAGCCTACAGAGTACTTCCTTGACATGACCGACGTGTTCCTCCGGACTGGTGTAAAAGATGAGGATATCGTCAAGGTAAACCCAAACTGTAATGCTGATTAGATCGGAAAAGACGACATCCATGAAACTTTGGAAGACTGCCGGGGCATTACACAGGCCAAATGGCATAACACAATACTCAGAATGCCCCAATGGTGTCTTGAAGGCCATCTTCCACTTGTCCCCTTCCTTCATCCGAACTAAGTGGTAGGCCCCCTAAGATCCAACTTAGTGAAAACCGAGCAGCATGCAGGGATACAATGATATTACGGATTAGAGACATTCTTCGATGTAACCTTGCAGGACCTTTTTCTCTAATGGGCCAGTGAATAGATCTTCCCATGAGGAAAGACTGTTGCATTGGGCAACAGGCCAATGGAACAGTCAAAATGTCTATCAGGCGGTAGAGGGATTTCTCCAAGTTCAGCAAACACCCTGAGAAAGTCTGAAAACTCCTGAGAGCTATGGCCCATCAATGACTTCCACTACAGAAGCATGTTCCTTGCGTTGAGAGGTATGCAACTGCTGGTCACAAAAGCTGCATCAACGTAATTGCCAGAAGCACCGCAATCCAATAGAGCCAGCGTGTTAACACTCTTGTTCCGTCATGCATTCCTAATCTCCAAGACTACCAAAGCCACAGATTGCAGGGGTGGACGGACTGAAACAGAAGAGGGGCCTGCCTTTGCCTTCTTCATACACGACAGGCCTGTCAGTCTTCCGACTTCCTTGGGGGACACAATGGGCAAGACCCTAAATAGTGACCTGCGGCGCCACAATACAGGCACAACCGATGGGTTCGTCTTTGCTTCTTTTTGGTCTCCAACAAAGGAACCCTGACTGCCCCCCAGCTGTATAGGTTCTGGACCCGAATCCGCTGGACCTGTCGATCCCAACTGTGCCACAGAAGGCCCAGGACGGTATCTCTCGGTTCTCCATCGTTCGCCTCTTCTTTCGTCAGCCTATGGTCAATGAATAGTACTTGGTCCACAAGTGCTTGGAGAGAATCAGGTTCTGTCTAATCTCAGGCCATTGTTAATCAGTTGCCAACTGACTGAATCTGCTGATATAGGCTATGATGTCGCCATAGCACTGTCAGATGTCCAGCAGCTAGTTCTGAGCAACGGAAGCCAGGTTAGGTGACTTGAAAACGTCCAAGAATGCCTTTTCGAAGGCCACAAAATCATTCAGTATGGGACTGTCAGAGAAGGCCAGTGGTGCAGCCCAAGCAAGCGCATTTCCAGTTAGATTACCTAGGATGTAGCCAATCTTGGCTTTGTCCAGATTGAAATGACAGGGCCGGAAAAGAAAAGAAATGTTGCAGTGATTGCAAAACTCAGCCACTTGCCGCGGGTCGCTATCAAACTTCAAGGGTATAGTGTTTGCCATAGTGTTAGGAAAGATTTCCATTTATGTGTAATTTTGCCTCCAGTGTTTAACCCCCAACTTTTTGCTGCGGTTTAAACACCATAGTCTGACTTTTGCCAGTGGAGCACAGCCTTCAGATGCACTCCACTATGCTTTCGCTCACTTTGTTATGGGGAAACTGACATGCCGTTAAAGACAGTCAGTACTGGGAGACTTTGTTTCCCTTAGTCCTTTCGTATGTTGCAACTTTACTGCAACATGTTAGAAGTGCACAAAGTACCTTACAGTACAGTTCGCTTGGGTGTTCCTTTCGTTTCCAAAGACCCTAGACTCCCTCAAAGGATTTTTTAGGAGACGTGCAGATGTGCATTGGACAGGGCTGGTGACAGCTTATCTTTTCACATATTTTTAACCCTTTTTTGCCATGCAAACCACGTTAACCGCGTTTGGCACAGGAAGGTGGCCTGGCTCCAAAATGGCCATGCCACAAGGTACTTTGTCCTGTTCTTTGGCCATCTTGTCCCTTTACTTTCCCCAGGTCGAGTCAGTTCTTATTTGGTCATGCATTTCCCCGCGAAACACCAAGCTTTTGAGGGCTTCTGCATGCCTTGTTTGTGTGCCTCCAGGATGTGGGCTGGACTGTCTAGTTCCAAATCACATCCTGGGTGCCAGAGAGTCTGGTGTGCTGGGAATGACTGGGACCACTGAGGTCCGTGATTGATCCACGTCTGATGTGCCTGTATGTGAGTAGATCGCCCACTGGGTCCTCTTTGTTTTGGTGCAAAGGAGATTCTGGATGAGAGAAGGCTCCAAACACCCATACCAGATCGATCTCTTGAGTTCTCACTGTACCTAGGATAGGATCCAAGTATCCTGAAATTAAGAAGCTGAGTTGAGGAACCCCTGGTGACCCGCTGGAAGGTTTGGCAACCTGAGCTCGCTGCTGTCCCGCTGGACCCCTCTGCATCTGATCGAACCAGAAGGTCTGAAAAGGCGCTTTGACCCATTTGAATAGTGGGACTAACTATTCACGGCACCTCCATCTGAACCTGCAAGTAAGCCTCTTCAGAAGTGTTCCGGGGTCAACCAGTGAGCTGACCAGCTTCCCAGGACCTTTGCTCTGAAACTGCCACCATATCCAGTTGACACTTGAAACTTGGTAGATCGTAAGCTCTGTGTTCACAGCACTCTCACACCGAATTTCGTAAACTTGGCATTCCCAGATGTGGAATAAAGAGAGAGCGCCCAAACCGGAGTACACGCAGTCACTGTGTCGTCCAGCCGTGGTGACGAACTTCGCAGGTGCATTGCTGCTGTGCCCCTCTGTGCCCTGAAACCTGCTGCAGTGAAACTGGCCTGATCCCTTCACCACGAGTGGATAAATCATCACTGCCCTGCCACGGAATCATCAGTGTATCTCAGCAGCGGAAAGCCTCAGAACCGCATAATTGCCACATTTGAACCTGCAACCGCAGTGGACTCGACTGCCGAAGTTTGGTCCGGAGTGCGCAAGGGGTCGGTGAGTACTTGCAACCCTTACCTGTGGCCTCTAGTGCATCCATCCACTTTTACGCACCAGTGTCCCCTGAGCGCCACGCACCTTTCCACAGGTAGCCTGTGCTACAGCCAGATTCCCAACTCCTGGAACCTCTTATGTCCTTTTGGGGAGACCCTCCTGGAATAGTGGGAACCTATTCTTTATTACCTCACCCACCTTTCTGAGCCTCTACATCCCCTGCAAGACACCCTCTGCACCCTTGCGTGCACGTGCACCTGAAAGTACATTTGAGCGATAGGCTCCACTCTTCGCAGGGACTGGACTGCCTCTTATTTAGGGATTGATTGATGAAGAACTGCCCAAAGTCTATTTGCACTGCTTGCCCCCTTTCCTTCTAGGTTGTGGCCTATTCTTGTGCATTAGCCATTTGGGCCACTTGGTATTGTATATATGTGTTATAGTAGTGTTGTATTGGTTTGAAGTATTACTGTTGATAATTGCTTTGTGTTTGATTTCAAAAGCCTTTAATAATTGTTATGTATTTTTTTTAAAAAATATTTTTATTGGCATTTCTTAAAACTTAAACATCGGGACACAACACAGTCCTACCGTCCCCTCCCTCCCACCCCCCTCCCTCTCCTCCGGTTAATGTCCATGTATTGTCTTTGCAACCCTTGGAAGTGTTCATTTTAAGCTGTAAACATATCAAGAATGCGGATGTTGTGTGGGCACCATTGCAGAATATAATCGCTTTGTAGGAAGTGTATGGCTTCTCCCCAATCTGTGGTGAACTTCTGTCTGTCAGGTGATCCTCTCCATGGCTACATATTTCCAGATCCTCCTGAGCCATTCTTGTGTTGTTGGGGGGATCTTCTGTTTCCATATTTGCGCAATGGCTAGCCATGCTGCTATTAGGAAGCCCATAAAGTTCAGTTTTTGAGTTTTTGTAAGGGACTTATCTCGGGGGGCCCACATACCACACAGCCATATCTCCTCTCCTAAGTTGACCGCGCCCTCGAAGATTTTCTGCATCTGTGCTTTCACTTGGGTCCAGAATTGTTGCAGTACTATACAGTCCCACCAGATGTGTCTCCAGGTTCACAAGGAGTCACATCCCCTCCAGCATTTCCCTTGCGTTGTTGGGAACATTTTGTGAATTCTCTCCGGTGTGTAGTGCCATTGGACCATCACTTTCGTCCAGGCTTCCCTCGTTTGAACTGCACGTGTCCATTTTGGGATTATTAGCCAGAGGTATGTCCACTGGTCCCGATCAATTTGTTTCCCTAGGGTTACTTCCCACTTTTTCATGTACTGCCACGTGATGTTTTCTTCTTGGGCGTTTATAAATTTGTGCGGAAACAAATATTCCCCCCCCCGTTTTGGGTCAACATATATGTTTCAAATGGGGTGAGGTCCCTTGTCCATGCTGTTGTTATTCTTGGTGTTGAAAGCCAGTGGTGGAGCTGCTCGTATTGGTATCTATCCCTTTCCGTGAGGTCCAGCAGCTCCTGGCAATCTGAAAAGGTTCTGATCTGTTGGCTTTCTATCATATCGCCCACCTTTGTGCAGTCAGCCTCGTGCCATTTCCTGAAGGATCCTTTCACCAGTCTGGGGGGGGGGAGTCTGGATTGTCGAAAAGTGGCATGAAGGGGGCGGGATCCTTCGTTAGGGTTTCCTTCTTGGTTGCTCTGTTCCATATTTCCATGGTGGTGTTCATAACTTCGCTAAGTTTGATGTTGTGGTGTCTGTGCTCGGGTCTCCTCCATAGAAGGTGGCGCAGATTTGATCTTGCGACGGCTCTGTCCTGTGCCTCCCACCATTTTTCTGAGTTGTCTGTGATCCATTCATGTAGGACCCACAGTTGTGCTGCCTCGTAGTATTTTTTGAAGTGGGGGAGCGCCATTCCTCCATCTGATTTATGTGCAGAAAGCACCTGTTGGGACATTCTCTGTGTTTTGTTTTGCCAAATGTATTTTGTAATGATTTTAGAGAGGGTCTTGAAGAATGTTGCCGGAATTCGGATGGGGAGAGCTTGGAAGTAATACAGGAGCCTGGGCAATATCGTCATTTTGATGACCGTTATTCTGCCCCACCAGGATATTGATAGAGGGTTCCATCTGTTTAGGTCGGATCTTACTTCTTCCATAAGTTTAGGGTAGTTTCCGTTATAGAGGTCTTTTATCTTAGGGGTCAGGATTACTCCCAGGTATTTCACTCCTCCTTCGGCCTTTAGTAGGTTTAGGTCTTTAGTTGTCTTGTATATTCCCTCTGTGTCTCCCGCCAGGGCCATTACCGACGATTTTTGCTTGTTTATTTTCAGCCCCGATATCGCTCCATAGTCGTCTATCTGCTGGATAAGGAGGTGTAGTGTGTTGCTTGGATCTGATATGGTCAGCAACATGTCGTCTGCGTATGCCGCCGTTTTGTGCGTGTGTCCTCCCATTTCTATGCCCTTGATGTCCGGGGCCGCTCTGATCTTCGCTAGAAGGGGTTCCAAGAAGAATGCGTAAAGTAGGGGCGATAGGGGGCATCCTTGTTTTGTTCCCCTGCCTATTATGACTGGGTCCGAGAGTTCGTTGTTGACTTCAATCCTGGCCTTCGGTGAGTTGTAATTTGCACGGATAATTCCAATAAAATCCTCCCCATGCCCATTTTCCGTAGTATAGCGAATAGCATCGACCACTCTACCCGGTCGAATGCTTTTTCAGCATCCAGTGCTATTATGGCCGATGGGATTTCCATGATTCCGGTCTTTTCTATAAGGTGGATTATTCGTCTTATGTTGTCGTGGGTCTTTCTGTTGGGGATGAAGCCTGATTGTTCCTGGTGAATTAATTTGGGGAGCAGGGGTGCCAGCCTGTTGGCTAGGACTTTTGTATAGAGTTTGGCGTCGACATTGATTAAGGCGATTGGTCGATATGAGCCCGGACTTTCTGGATCTTTCCCTTTCTTATGGAAGACTAGAATCTTGCCGTCATTCATGGAAGTTGCTATATTGCGCGTTGACTTGAAGGTGTTAAATAGTGTAGTTAGATAGGGCGATAAAGTTTCCGCGTATGTTTTGTAAAACGCTGCGATAAAACCGTCCGGCCCTGGAGCTTTATTCTTAGGAAGGTCTCTTATTGCCTTCAGCACCTCCTCTGTTGTGATTGGTTGATCGAGAGTTTCCTTTCCTGCCTGTGCCACTGTGGGTAATGTTATCCCCGACAAAAAAGCCGCTTGGGCCTCTTCGCTCTGACACTGTGACGTGTACAGATTCTGGTAGAATTCTCGGAAAACCTCTTTTATATCCTTCGTTTGTGTTCTCTTAACTCCCTGTCCGTCCGTCAGAGTTTTCACTGTTTGTTCTTGCCATTTGCCTTTGAGTTGTCGTGCTAGTAGTTTGTCTGCTTTATTCGATTTCATCGCGTACCAGTGTTTGGTGTGGAGTAGTTGCGTTTCAGCTCTCTTTGTTCTTATCAGTTCTATCTGGCTCTGGATGTGACAGTAAGCTCTCTTCATTTTCCTTGAGGTGTTCTTGGTCATTTCTTCCCTTAATTCTTCCAGTTTGACCCCCAACTCGTCTTCCCATTTGTGTAAAAGTTTATCTTTTTGCGCTTTTAACGCTATTAGATGTCCCCTTATCACCGCTTTGAAGGCTTCCCAAGTGGTGCTCGGGGAGACGTCCGGGGTAACATTATTCTCAAAGTATTCCTCAATTTTCTCTTTGATTATTTCTTTTGTTGCTATATCTTGAATCATTTCTCTAGGGAAATTCCAGCGCCATAAACCTGATTGTTTTCGCAGTTTAGGAAGGGTAATCCATAGTGGGGCATGATCTGATAGTGAGATTGTGCCTTTTTCTATGTCCTGTATTTCCCCGACTAGGCCTGCTGTGGCCCGTATGTAGTCAATCCTAGAACTAGTATCGTGTACGTGTGAGTAATACGTGTAACCTTTAGTAGATCCTCTGAGTCTTCTCCACACGTCTTTTAATGCCAGATTCTGCATAGTCTGCCTGAGTGCGTGCAACAGAGCCCCTTGTTGGGAGGTTTTGGGATTCGAACGATCTTCTGTTAGATTCCATGCTAGATTGAAGTCTCCTGTTAGGATCACCTCTCCCTCCGCAAAATTTTCTAGTGAGTTTATTGTTGCTTTGATGAATCCTTCCTGGCCCGTGTTCGGGGCGTAAAGGGTTGCAATGGTTAGTTCACGGTTGTCTATTTGGACCTTCACAAATACATATCGGCCGGTTTTGTCCGCTAATGTCTCCTTGATTTGGACCTGCAGATGGTTGGCGAAGGCTATGAGTACACCTTTTTTTTTCTCGTCATCGTTGGATTGGATGATTTGTTTGTAGCCTTTTATCCGAAGTAGGCTTTTCCTCTTTTTCTGAATGTGGATTTCTTGGAGCGATATTATGTCGAACTTTTCCCTTTGTAAGAAGTGTTCAGTTTTCTTCCTCTTCACCGGTGTGTTCAGCCCTCGAATGTTAAACGTTAGGATTTTCAGCCCCATTCTTTCACGTGAACTTGGGTTTTCTTATTGGGACCTTCCTGTGGGTTGCCATGGGGTGCATTTAAATCGGAGTGTGAGTCTTCCCCCCCGAACTTCCCCTTGAACTCCCTCCCCTCCAACCTCCCTTCCATCCCCCCCCAACATTGTCCCTGAGGAGGGCTCTGGGCCCTATGGTTGCTCCGGCGTGGTGCCTTTGCTCCATGGCCTCTAAAGTCTCAGGGTGATTATTCGCAGGGGATCCTAAACCCTGCTTGTGGTGCGAATTCCACTGATGTCCCGTGGCTCTGCCGCGCCTACTTTTCGGCACTGGCCCTTGCTAGAATGTTCGTGCCGGTGTTTGTACTCCCTCCTTGTCTGCATTGGAGCTACTGGTTCTGGTGCGTTAATTTTGTTCTGGATTGCGTGATTGGAGTCTTGTCCTTCTTTCTCTGTTTGCCATCCCCTTGGTTGTCTCCGTTGTTTTGGGGGTTCTCTTGTTTTATTATGGTCAGATTTGAGTTCCTGACATCCCATAATCCTGAGGCCCTCTTCGCATGTTGTGATCCGATGTTGCCTTTCTTCCCATGAGAATAGAAGGCCAAAGGGGAATGTCCATTTGTACCGGATTTGTTTTTCTGATAGGATTTTGGTCAATTGACTCATTTCTCTTCTCTTTCTGAGCGTGGATTGAGCCAGGTCCTGGAACAGTAGTATTTCTCTGCCATTCATTCTTATTTGATCCAGAGTCCTGGCCTTTCTCAATATCTGTTCCTTTTGTGTGTAGCTAGTCATGGCCACTAGGACGTCTCTGGGACGTGATCCTGGATCCCCTGTTCTCCTGGGGCCTACCCTGTGTATTCTATCGATGCAGATGTCTTCCCCGGGAACATCCCCCAGAATATCATGAAATACTTGTTGCATTGCTGAGCGGAGATCTTTATCCTCTACTGTTTCCAGCATATTTTTGATGCAAATGTTTGATCTCCTCAATCTATTTTCCAAGTCCTCGCATTGTGATTCAAGTTCCATTGCCAGGCGTGCGAGGCGGTCTTGTGCCTAAGCTTGTAGGGTCGCCTCCTCGTCCATGTTCTGGACCGTCTTTTCCAGGTTGTCCGTCCTCTCCTCTAGGGATTCAATGTCTTTTTTTAGTTCCTGTACTGCCTGCTTCAGTTCCCCTTTCATTTTATCGAATTGTGACTGAGTTGAGGAGATGAACTGGTCTTGGAATTCTTTAAACCAGGTTTTCATGTCTTCCCGAGTGGCCATGTCTAGTTCTTGGCTACGCTCTATTGGGTCTGCTTCTTTACTATTCTGTTTATTTAGTTGTCTTTGTCCTGCGTTTCCAGTTCCCCAAATGTGTGTCAGATCTTGTACCTGCTTGGCTCCTTTTTTGTTTGTCGCTGCAGCCTGTGACCCCTGCCTCGCCTTGGCTTTGGACATGTGTGTGACTTCTTTGCCCGGCGCGCTATCCCTGCTTCTTTCTCTCGTTGGGCCTCCCTGGTTCGGATACTTTTGTGTAGGGTCGTTTTCGCCCCCGCATGGGCTTGTGCCCCCCCGTTTCTCTGGTGTGAGGTCTTTTTCTCGGAGGGGCTGGTGGGGTTCCGCCTCTGTTATTGCTCTCGGAGTTGCAAGTCTCTTATGAGTACCTGGGGGTCTGTTCCTTTGGGCGCCAAAATGCTCCCCACGGGTACGTTGTGTGGTGGTGGCCCCGGTCCTTTCCCAGTGTGGCCTGTTTTTGTGGGACCACCGATTTGGCCCCTAATCTGCGTGCTGGGGGGGCGTAGCTGGGTGCGCCGAGGGGGCCCTCCCCGCTCGTCCCTGGAACCCTGCCCCGCCTCGTACCTGCTTAGCGCGCCTGGATCACTGGGTTTCGTCTGTATCCGCCGCAGTGTGCCGGGCCTTGCCATCCGCTCCCCGTCGTTCCTCTGGGGTGCGGTTCCTTCCGCCTGGTGCCTCCCTCTCCTGCGGTTGCTCGCCCATCCGGTCCCCTCCTTTTCTCTCGGCTTCCGTGTCCGCCTGCTCCTCTCTCACTGCTTCCCTGCGGGTCGGGGACCGCGGCCTAGATTCAATTAGGAGTGCACTCCGGTGGGGGTCTGGATGTCCCCTCTAGGGCTCGCTCCTCTGTTTCCGGCATATTCACTGGCCCCGCGCTGGAGGCGCCTTCCTCGGCCTGGCGGCGCGGCGTCTCGGGCCTAACCCGGCGGGGAGACTGTCCCGGGTCAGGACCGGGGGGCACCCGTCGATTGCCTGCAATCTGTCCGTCCCAGCTCCTCTTCACCCCTTTTTCACTGTCCAATGAAGGAAGGTTCGTCTTGAAGGGCACAGTGCCTGCTTATTTCATTTCTTTATTGTCGCGGCCCGAGCTTGGGGACGGAGCTAGGCTCACGCACGTCTACCCGTCTCGGCCGCCATCTTGGAATCAATTGTTATGTATTTTTAATATATACACCTGACTGGGAGTAATTTGTATTGTCCTTTACTATGTGTGCTCATTGTGGGCTTTCAGTCACCCTCACCCCTCCTGAGACCTAGCCTTGACTGCCGCAAGTGCTACCTTGATTGGTCTAGCTTGTCCAGAAGGTTACCCTGTTCCAAGAAACTAGGCTGGACTTCTGAACCTCTACCCACCAGGCCAGAGTTCAGAAATCCATCTTAACACATGGCGCACACCGTCTGAGGGGCTGCACCAATCCCTTGACCCACCACTTGACGCAGCAAGATATTTTCTTGATGAAGGGTGGTCATCTCGAGGCAGAGGGCTCGGAGTTCTTCCCGAAGTTCCTGGTCCTCATTCATATATGGATTGGAAGGAAGGCGTCTCAATCTGTTAAACATGGCATCTCCTGAACGCTGGATACGTGTTCTTCCTGGTGAGCGGGGTGGTGAGGCTGCCAGACTGTCGATGTATCCTAATGGTGTAGAATAAGCAACGCAGGGTACCAACCCCAACCCAACACCCTCCTGGTAAACTCCAACAGGACGGGCTGGACTAGCTCCCAGGCCCACAGGACGGCACTTCTCTGATTAGCGTGACGGCAGAGAAGGGCCAGATGTTGTCCAAATGAGAATGCAGGTTTCCAGATGTCCAGCTGTGGTCCGGATGACAATGGAGGTTTTTTGAGAGGCAGGGTACTAAGCAAGGCACAAGGCAAGGCAATAACAAGAGACTGAAGTGAAGAGACAGCCCAAATGACTGCCAAGGGTACACAAGTAGCAAGGAAAGGGATCCTGGAAACTGGAGGGAGGGAGGAAGCAGGGAACCCCCCCCCCCAAGAGAAGGCAGTAAACCAAGGACTGGCCCCCTCCTCACCCCCACACCCAGAGAACCAAGGAGGCGGGACCCAACCCAGACCCAGGAATGCAAGCTGAACCAGGAACCAGGAAAGCCAACAAGAATCAGGAAAAGACCAAGACCAAGAAAGAGCAAAAGGCAGGGCAATTATAGGTACAGCACGGAGCAGGGTTAGATTGACCAGGGGCGAGGGGAACTGGCCACATTGCGATGCAGGGATTCCCTGCAATCGGGACTCAGATATGAGCATGGATCCCAAACGAGGCTTGAAGTGCAAGCTTCGGTTTCCAAGCATACTGCGGAGCGTGGAGCGTCAGGCGTGGAGGCCTGCGCATGCGCATACCTGCGATCACGACGGCGCCCAAGGAGCCGGACTGGAGGAGTCGACCAAAGTGCCATCGGGGGTAAAGCCTCCACAATGGGACTCTCCGGAGCTGATGACCCCGCCTCCCAGACCCGGTAAGTGGCATGACACACAGATCCGTTTATCTCGCCTCCCACCTGTCGACAAAGAGCTTATTTATGCAGACACCTCAGTCCATTTTCTATATCCATATTAGGAAATGACATTTGGCAATGTACTTCTGTTCACAGTAGCTTATTATTTGTACTCCCGGTCTCATCCCCACAGACGAGGGCCCTAGGGCTCATACCATGACAACATTTGACTTTTCTGAAAGGCTCATCATCCGACCCAGCCTGCGCCGGTATGATCCACTGGCCATAGTCCAACGTCTTTGTTCCAGTTATGTGTTAAAAGGACTCTTAGTCAGCAGTTTCATGCACAGTTAAGTTCTTTTACTAACTGTTTTCGAGTTTTCAAACAAAAAAGGTACAATACAACCGCTAGAGATGCACAGACAATCAATCCGCCGCAGTACGATAACTATCCCCTCCCACTGCCCTCTGATGTTGCCCCTCCTTTGTGTATCACAGCTTGTGCGTTCCTCCCAATGTGTGACCCACTCTCTCTGTCACCTCCTCCCAAAACCCTCGAGACCCCCCTCCAACATGTAGTATGAAAAAAAGTACCCTCTTCTGTTCCACACTTCAGACAAATAGAGTCTGCTGCCCTCCCCATCTTGTGAAGCTTAACCCTGGTGTAGTATATCCTATGTAGTATTTTCAATTGAATAAGCCACAGTTTGATGGATACCCCAGCCTCCCTTGATGATCCCAGCAACCCCACCCAGTCCTCTTCCTCTATATCCCCCAGGTCCCTCCTTCAGCTTGCTCAGGGGCGCAGTGAAAAAATTGATGGTTACTTGGTAAAGTGTTGTTACTACTTTCCCTGGTAGTCTCCCCTCCAGTAGGTTGGCCTCCAATGGTGAGCGCTCAGGGAGGTCCCAGTCTTCCCTACCCTCATGTCGTGTTGCAATCGTGTAGGTAAAGCAGTCAATGTTGCGGAACCAATGGGAAGCCTGCAAGTGTTGAAAGGGGACCAAATGTATTTGCTCCATGTTATGATTCAGTTGTTGCAAACCCGTTGTGACCCAATTGGTCTGGTATCCCATCTTCCCCACCTCTGTGAGGTCTCTATTACCCCCAAATATATGCCTCCATTGTTACCACTCTGCTCCTGTCCATCCTGTCAAGGGCCACGGACTACACCTCCATAGTACGTCGACCTGGCGGTTGTAGAGTAACCCTCTGTAGGTGTCTGTATACCATCAGAGCCGGCATGTAGTTTCCCATCATATGCCATTCAAACTGGATATGGGAAGCCCACTGACTACCGGAAGCTCAAATCCCCCCAGCCCCCGTGCCACACACAGACCGGACCAGTGTGGACAGTGCGATTCTCTGAGTCTTCTTTCCCCAGTTCGCATCCCTCAGTAGTGTTCTGACTTGAGTGTTGTGTAGACCGTTGATACCTCCGTCCCCAAGTGACGCACAGGGGAACCTAAAAGAACCCCGCTGTGCGACCTTTGGAGCCACAGGTGGGAGATGTTGCTTCCTGGATCCACGGAACCTCAGGAACACCGATGCTGCTGCAGAAAGAACGGGGTTAAGTACCAGGCAAATACAATATAAAACAAGAATCACAGGGTCTGAATAAGCTTACCTATCCAGTGGTTGGAAAACCCGGGAGACCTAGAGGAGGAGGTTTGAGACTCAGATGAGAGGTAGTCCCCAGAACAACAGGGACCGGAGTCACACGTGGGTACAGGACAGCCCACCTGAGCCAAGGGCTGGAGTAGTAGCGTGAGCCCCCAAAGGGCAAGGGCGTAGCGGAGAAAAACAAAGTTCAAAGGGATGATCCGAAGGCAAGTGAGGGACGGGCCGAGGTTCAGCGATGAGTCAACAGTTCCAAGCAAAGGTACCAAGGGAAAATCCGAGGGAGTCCAGGTGAGTGATCCAGAGTCAAGGTAAACCAGCAAAACAAAACAAAGTCCAGACGTAGCGCCAAACAGAGTCGAAAGACAGCTGAGAAGCGGTGAGTGCTTCGTGCATCAAGCGTTATGTACTGGACGCTTCCAGATCACGTGACGCCCTCCATCGTCACGTGGGAAACGCCGCCCTGAGTCACGTGAGCGGACGACTGTCCGATGCGGAAGCGTTCTGCCGCCCCTTCTGACATGTGCTCTCCATGGCAACTGCCAGTGCAGGAAGGGCTGCAACCGGGCACGTACATTGTACCCGGTACGGAGCTTTCGGTCCTGTGGGGCAACCAAATCACGTGAGTCTCGAAACCTGGGGGGAGTAGTGTGGGAGACCGGTGAAGGTGTTGTGGGGATGCTAGCAGTGTTCTGATGTACGGAGGAGTGTCTAACAAGTAGGCCCTTGATAACTTTGAAGACCCATAGGGGAATCTTCACCAGGGTCTTCTGGGGACATAAAGCAGTCAGGGAATGTCATAATTTTAAACAATCAAAAAATATAGTCATAGGCGCCCCCCTGCGAGAACCAACACAGCTAAATGACCTGTTCTTTGGTGAGGTATCCACTCGAGAGTCTGCAGCCACACTTTTGCTCACTGTAACTTTCACAGAAGGGAAATATCCATTTGTATATCAATCTTTGTCCCGCCCACATGGGCAGCCCAGCACCAAAATGCTATGGCAAATATGGCGAAATGCGGTTGGTACTCTTGTTCAGAAGAACAAGAAGAACGTGTTTCAGCCTTGTTGGGCCTCATCAGTTAGGTGCAGCTGTGCCCCCGCCATGGGCCGCCAAAAGAGATTGAATGCTTGTGTACGTGTCCGCTTGAAAGGAGGACGGAGCATAAACTGAGACAAAAATATACTGTCTCCAACTATAGTGACCCCTTAACCATCAGGTACTTTCCACCTTCAACGCTGACCACATGCTCAACAATCAGTGGCAGGGATATTCTCACCAGAATTGCGACCCCTTCTAGAGCCCCTAGGAAACCCAGCATGCTCGACAACTGTACATTTTGCCCTCCCTTAGCGTTCCTGGCAAGGGCCCCAGATGCGCAGTTCAGTTCTTAACAAACAATTGTTTTCCACAGCCAACAGGGGAAGGAGAAGCCTAGAAAAGTCTGATAAAAGACAGAAATAAAACGCAAAGAATAAGAACATGGTTTGATATCATAGGAACACTCCTTCCATAGAATGATCTTGAAAAAGAAAAGTGCCCCCCACCCTCCTCTGGATCACATTTTATCTAGATTATGTATTTACTAATCCAGAGGCTGCGTGCTATGGCAATATGAGACCTTAGCAGATAGGTCCTTCAGGGGTGGGTGCAGCTAAATGTCCAGCACTTGCTCAACAAGAAAATGTAAATAGCATACAAGGGTGGCATTTATATGTTGTAATTTTAAGAATTGGAAATTAGAAGGGGAATTATATTTTTCTGTAGTCCTGCATAGGGGATATCTATTTAAGGAGGGTGACGACTGTGCACATAATGAAACAGGTATGTTGTATGGAAAATGCCACAGTATTTGTATTTATTAGGCAATAATACTGCCATCTCTTAATGATGGTCTGTACAGGGCCGGCTGAAGATGTGTGGGGGCTCATGGAGGCCCATTTCTAAATTACCTTTGTGGTTCCCTTGCCTACAGCTGGGAAAACATGTCTGAGGCAGCAATGTTGTGCACAGATCATAATGGACTCGTTTCCTAATGCAAACTCCATTGCGTGATTTCCCTGGATTTATCATTGAGGGCGCATAAGATTATCCCCAACTTGAACTTCTTTAATCACCAAACATATTCATTGCCCCCACACCAAAGAGCTGAAAGGAGGGAAACATTTCTGTGATAAAATAAGACCATTAAAAAAGGTCAGTCTTTGCCTGAAAAATACACAATTAAAGTGACGCAGCCCTTATTTTTTGAAGACTGATACTTTCTTAGGGAATATGAGCATACCATAAACATCCGTTTATTCTTAAATAAAGCAATGGAGAGATGAGGTGAGTAGCTGCAAATTATCACTGGACATGATGTCATTGGTCTTTGTGCAGCAGATTAAAGAAAGGCAGCCAGCGGGGAGCTTGTGAAGAAGTGTCCTGTGCCCTGCAGGAGTACAAGGATGAGCAGTGGCTAAACCACTGCTTAGCCATCACACTTCTACAAAACAAGAGTGATCACAATCATAAAGATGAAACAGACACAGTTAAGAGATACACCTCCTTTGCCTTTTGTGGTAACGTGGATCAAGGGAAGGCTTTACTCTCAAGTGCGGTTGAAATGTGATCCAGTAGCAACGCAAACAACAAAGTATTGATTGGAAATTCCCAATATAAACCAATCAAGGTTATATATATATATGTATATACATATATATATATATATATATAGAGAGAGAGAGATAGAGAGAGAGAGAGAGAGAGAGAGAGAGAGAGAGAGAGAGTTTAATTAAACACACCAGCTGCATAAATAGCAAAATACAAAAACACTACACAAAACCTACCCCTGAAGAAATAATACAGAATATGCAATGATAGAAAGATGCAGCACTCTGGCTAGTGAAACGGTTTAGACAGGCAATCGACGACCACAATGTTATCAAAAGGATATTTTCTTGTGTGACAAGGGATAAAAATCTCCATAGCACAAAGATGGAATTAGGGTGGAGTCATCAGTCAATAATACCTTTCACTGTTCTTGGTGGTTTCTACAGCATCAAACCAGGCTTCTCAGTATTGTTTGTGTGGTTCAAATCAGGCTTGAATGCAGCGGTCGCATTGTTCCAGACAGGAAGCAGATGTCGAGCTGGGGTGGAACTGCAATAATAAGCTTCATCTTCAAGCCAAGGCAAAGTCACGCTCCGATGGTGTGGTGCAGGGGAAAACTGGTTCATAAGTGCAGTACAGCAGTTCAAAGATTGTTCGAGTGCCAAAGGCTGCTCCGGATGGTCCTGTTGGTTCAAAGGAGTCAAACTGGCTTGAATCACAGCTGGCCACAGTTTGCCGTTGAAAACACAGGTTTCCTGGCTGTCTTGACAGGTTGCTTTTAGTCACTATCCAGAGACTCAAGGATAAGATTAGTCCTTGTTCTCGATCTCCTAAAACACATGCAGGTTACCTTCAGCTCAATGCGATCCTGGATACCAGTGTGGGGGTAGAGAGATAAGTCTTGCTCCAGCAGTAAGTCACCATCAATGAGCACTGCGGATGGCTAGAAGGCAGAGCTTCCCTCTGCCTTGGACTCTGACTTCACCTCTGGCGGAGGACTTTGGAAAATCAACTCTCCCAACAGAAGTCCAAGGAATTCTTCCTCAGGGTTTTGCTAAAGAGTGAATCAAAGAATGAGTGGGAGACTCCTTGTTTGATATACAAACGTCCACAGATGATTGTACTAAAGCACACATGCTTTAAGGGGTCCAGTCCCTGTCCTTGAGGCAAGTGGTTTTTGCCTTCTGACATCATACCCAAAATGTGTTGGGTTAACGGAAGTGGAAGAGACAGGAAGGAAGAGAAAATATAGAGAGAAACAAGATGGTGGAAACTTCCTCCAACTATGCTGTGATCCTTCTGTCTACACTAACTCCACCCCTTCCTTTGTCAATAGAATCAAAGGCAATTTTGGTATGCATCATACAAACCACATACACAGCATATGTTTCATGTGAGGCTAGTCCTTTTGGGATGGGTGTGCCCTTTCATTCATGTTTCCCAAGAAAGCTCCTGCTGCAGAGCGGTGTTACCAGACCTCACAAAGGGCCAAAAAGAGGACCACCAATTCAGTCTCTTGCCATCCAAGTGGCAGGGCCAGGATGTCTGACCAGAATACACACAATCGTTTCACAACTGGCCTGGGCTCATAGTGATGAGACATGTATTATATGTATTTGATGTGGATCCGTATAGTTATGTGAAGTATTATCCACCAAGCCCTAAACCCAGGTTTGGCTTTGTGTTTAAAGATTAAATTGCCGGACGGGCGTGGCGAGGCATGTCATCAGCAAAATGGCTCCCTAAGAGCCTCCAGTGAAGTGGGGGCGAGAACTGCAGCGCGCCCCTCTCCCGTCACCCCGACTTGACAAGTAAATGCATATATGAGCAGCGCATAGACTAGCGCTCCATGTGGTTCCTTTTCCGACCTTTGTCGATGACAGCAATCCTTAGATTGAGCCCATTGATGTCCGGGGCGCTCATCCAAAATGGCACAGCTTCTACATGTGCGGTGGGACGTGCCCTGCACTCCTCCTCCTCTATATTTCCTGACTTCCTGTCTGCTATTTGGGTCTTAATGCCAGTAAGACCGAGATCCTTCCTATTGGGACATATGCTCCCCGTTTACCTCCTGCACACTGGCTGCCCTCTATGGGCTCACCTCCCTCTCCTTCCACTGAGGCCAAAAACCATGGGGTCATCTTCGACCCCTTTCACTCCTTTACTCCTCACATCTTGAACCTTGCCAAGAAAGGCCACTTTCAACTTCACCTCCTTAGAGGCATTCTCCCTTTCCTCACCTTCCCCCAGAAGCTTAATGTCTCTAGAGCTCTGGTCCTCTCCAGGCTTCCAGGCTAGATTACTGTAATAGCCTCTTCCTCAACCTGCTTCTTTCTTCGCTCTGTCCTCTTCAACTAATACAAAATAGGGCTGCAAGACTTATCCTTGACCTCAAGCCCTGGGACCATGTCTCTCCAGCTCTAAAACCTCCCCACTGGCTCCCGATTGTTGCAAAGATCCAATTCAAGACCCTTTGCATCATCCACAAGGCAGTATGTGGCCTGTGACCACGCTACCTGCAACTCTTTCTCACTAAATACTCTCCTTCCAGATCCCTTCAATCTTCTTGCTCCAACTCTCTGCTGATCAAACGCTTCTCCAAGCAGAGAGCTGGGGGTAGATCTCTCCCCTCAGCTGGCTCCTTCCTATGGAACAGTCTCCCTCTCTCTCTCTCCATCTTGAACCGGACCACCTCAAGTTCTGCAAACAACTCAAGACCTTTCTTTTCTCTTCCTCCTTCCCTCTTCTCCTCCCATGCTAACCATCCCCTCTGTCAATGCGATTGGCAGCTACTTCCCTCAAGAGTTCAATAGGGTCCTGGCCTTCTGCCCAATCGCCCCCAGCACTCCCCTGAACTGCCCTTTGGGCCCACACACGCCTGTCGGGTGGCTTGCCTCTCCCTGCACTTACTTGTCAGGGCAGTAGACCGTCTTCTAAACCTGGGATGTCTCCGCCCTTGCACTTACCTGTGGCCTCCCCCCAACAGGCACCCCCGGTACTTACTTCCCTAGGGAACCCTAATAGCACTTACCCCCACACCCCTTTTTTCATTTTTCTTTTCACTGCACTTGCACACGCAGAAATGCGCAAGGCTTAGTAGGACAGCTGTTCTTTTCTATTTTATTTCACTGTCATTCTCATTGTTTATGTGCTCCCTTGTTCCCTTCCCTTGTGCCTTGTGGAACACTGTCTTGTTGTATAAGCGCCTAATAAATATCCAATAAATAAATAAAATACCAGCATTCAGCCTACTGTGGAACCCATTACCAGAAGGCTGTAACGCACCGGCTTCACCAGGGTTGCGTGGTTCCATTCTTTGTCTCCCCTAGCGCTTAAATTGCCTGATTGAGGGATACTGGGTCGTGCTTTGCCAGTATCAGGCACAAGACCCTCCTGCCTGCTGTTTTACACCTCTGGAGCCTCGTTCGTCATGACAACCTCACTGCAGCAATTCTTTGGGGGCTTCCTGGGAAATAAGCCTTGGTGTGTAACGGCTTGGTGTTGTGGGGGTCTGTGCTCTTTTTGATATTGGCGCTCTACTATTGCAAGCAGCTACTATGTTGCGGGCGGTTTTCTGCTGCTCAACTATGGCTGAGCCCTGTTGTGGGGTGTCTTCAGAGCTGGTGGCCTAAGCCACAGCTGTGGGGACGGAGCACATTGTGTGGGGCTCCTGAAGATTCCTTCCTGGATTCTACGGACTCCTGTAGGTACTATGGCTAAAACATCCCAAGGTGAAAGCAAGCGGCCATTTCCGCTATGCTGCAACCAACTGCCAAGAATAGGCACAGCAAGGTGGTGACAGCTCAGGTCCATGGTCTGATCCACTTTCAACTAACCTCACGCAGATGTCCCCAAGACGGATTTGCAAGAATTATAAGCAGAAATTCAGAAAGAAACTCACAGAAGTACAGAGGAGCTCTTCCACAAGATCTTGGCATTAGATAAAAGTCTTGGAAACGGAGCAGCGGGTCTCTGAGGCGGAGGACACGCTAATGTAACCGTTGTATGCAGTGGGGGAATGCTCCAACAGGTTAGAAGCTCTAGAGCAAGGTTGTCCAACATGCGGCCCGAGGGCCGGAATGCGGCCCTCCAAGCCATTTTATGTGGCCCTCGAAGCCCAAGAGCACAGACAAAGCATTAGGATTACTTTTGTACGTTTTGTGTTTATTTTATACGCCGCGAGCGTTGTGGCTGCAGTTTCAGGGTAGGAATTTTAGTCCACACGCATTACGATTTCCATTGGCTGAGAAACTGGTTACCATGCAAGGCACGTTGTAGTAGTGGAAATAAATAAAATAAATAACTGCCTTGAATGGTCACAGTATTTCCATTGGTTGTTTCTCAGTCAATGGAAATCATAATCATGTAATGTGTGTGGGTGGAGTGACGGAAACACAGCTCCACCTTCACACATCTGCATTGCCGAGCCCAGGGCAGAACCTGCGTGAGCCAGCAGCTCAGCCCAGCCCAGGTTCACAGTGCTACGTGCTGTGCATACCGAGGTCTAGTTCTCCTTGCCTCCAGCAGTGGGAAGTACTGCCGGACATATTTTCCAATGCATGTTTGCGGCATGCAGTGCTTTTGAGCCTCCGAGCCTCCGAGATACTGCTGGCCAGATGCACCAAAATACAATTATCTGACCAGCAGTATCTCGGAGGCTCAAAAGCAGCGTGGGCTACCTTAATGCTTGAACATTCCGCCTCGGGAGGGAGGGTACAATTTGCATCACTTTTTGAAAAAAAACTCCCCCTTGGGTACTTTTCAAATTGCGTCACAAAAGTAATGAATTCCCACATGATTTTACTGCATGTGCAAATTAATTCCTTGCCAAAATGGCTAGGCAACACAATCACGCCATACACACAAAAGCAGAACAGCAGGTAAAATGCCTGGGGCTCTATCCAGTTTTTGTTTTTGCAACTGACAAGTGCTAACCTGGCGAGGCAAAACAGCCCTTGGGAGGTGTCTGTGCCCCTGTCAGAGGAAGGCCAGCTGCAGGAGTACATTTTCAGAGCGCATAACACCGTAGCCCACCAGATCCAAGACACTGTGGGCTTTACAGCAGACACCATGAGGTCAATTCTCTCCCCGGTTCCTACAACATGGCCCTCAGCTCAGCTGGAGTGATCTGAGTACCGGTGCACCAGCCACCCCTGGGCGGTGGGAGAGGAGGGCACCCGGCCATGTCTAGTTCTTCATACTCTCCCTCACTTTGAATTAATGTTCAAAATCTTTAATTCTCCTCATGCAATCTCATTCCTAATCATCTACCGCCCCCTGGCCCTGTCGGCTCCTTCTATGAGGACATTGGCTATCTCCTCAGCCTCATTTCCCCCAGCCCCACTCCACTACTTGTACTTGCTGACTTTAATCTCCATCTCTCTTCTAACCCTCCCTCCTCTCCTCTCGTATCCATCCTTGACTCCTACCTTCTCTCTCCCCTCCCATCCCCTCCTACTCATCAATCTGGCTCCACTATTGACCTAATCTTTACCTCCTCTTTCACCGCCTCTCCTATTTCCACTTTACCCAACTACCTCTCTGATCACTGTTTACTCTCTTTTTCCCTCACCTTCTTCTTCCAGTGTGACCTATGCAGCTTTATCCCTTATCTATTCCTTGCATCCTGCTCCTCCTCCCTCCCCCCATCCCACTTCTCCTCCCTCTCAGCCTCCGACGCCTCCTCCATCTTAACTTTCTCTCTCTTCTACTCTCGATCTTCTTTACCCCCTCTCTTCATTTCGCCCTTCTCGCCGACCTGCTCAACCTTGGCTTTCATCTCATCTCTCCTCCATGTGCCGCCTCCTTAGGCGCCTTGAATGTCTCTGGCTCAAACACTCCACCCCCTCTAACCAATCTGCATACTTCTCCTATCATACCCACTACGACTCCTGCCTCAACTCCGCTAAACGCACCTACTTCTCTGACCTTCTCCAGTCTCAGTCCTCCCACCCTCGCCGCATCTTTCAAACCTTATCCCGACTTCTCTCTCCTGCTACCCCTGATCCTTACATCACCTCTCCTCTCTCTGCTACTGATCTTGCCTCCTTCTTTTCTAACAAAGTCCTCAATCCCCACCAAACTATCCTCTCCTCCCCCTCTTACTCTCCTCCTCCACCTCCTCCTCTTCCCCCATCCTCTTCCATGTCCTCTTTTACTCCTGTCACTCATTCCAAAGTTACCCTCCTTCTAACCAAAACTCATCCTACTGCTTCTCCCGCTGACCCCATTCCTACCCCCCTCATCCCTAAAATCTACCCCCTCCTCATACCCCATCTCACCTCCTTTTTTAACATCTGCCTCTCGACTTCCACTTTTCCTACTCCTTTTAAACACGCGACCATATTCTCAAAAAATCTCCTGCTAATCCCCACCTTGCATACAATTATCGCCCCATCTCTCTCCTACCCTTCCTCTCCAAACTTCTCGAATGTATTGTCTATTCTCAACTCTCTTCCTTCATCTCTAACCACTCCCTCCTTCCCTCTGCCCAATCCGGCTTCCGCCCTCTACACTCCACTGAAACTGCACTCATCTCTGTTCTTCACTCTCTCCTTTCTGCACACTACTCTAATAACTCCTACATTCTTATTCTCCTTGACCTCTCCACTGCTTTTGATACTGTTGACCATCCTCTTCTCCTCAACTCCCTCTCCTCATTTGGCCTCAAAGCCTCTGTCCTTAACTGGCTCTCCTCTTATCTTTCTAACCGCACCTTTTCTGTCTCCTGGGGTGGCTCCACCTCTGCCACATATCCTCTCAACCATGGCATCCCCCAAGGTTCTGTCCTTGGCCCCTTTCTTTTCTCACTCTATACTTCCTTCTTAGCTCCTATCATCTCCTCATTTGGTATCTCGCACCATTTGTATGCTGATGATACCCAGCTTTACCTCTCCTTCTCCACCTTCACTCAAGACATTCACGATAAACTCTCTTCTTGCCTTTCTGCTATTAAATCCTGGATGTCCTCTCACTTCCTTCTCTTAATGCTGAAAAAACTGACCTCCTTTTCTTCACTGCCAACACTCTTCCTCCTCCCTCTCCTCCCCCTTTCATTCTCTTTCCCCCTCCCAACTCTCCTTCTCTCCCCATGCCCTTAACCTTGGTCTTCATATTGACCCTTACCTCTCTCTATCTCACCACATTTCTCTTACTGCCAAGTCTTGTCGCTTTCACCTTTACAACATTTGTAAAATTCGACCCCTCCTAACCTGTCATGCTATTAAACTCTTCATTACCTCCCTCATCTTCTCCAGACTTTTCTACTGTTCCTCCAATTTCTTTGGACTCCCCTCCTCTCACCTCTCCCCACTCAAATCTCTCTACCATTCCGCCATCCGCTCCCTCTGCCTTCTCTCACCTCTTGATTCATCTCCTCTTCTCTCACCTCCTTAGCCTGGCTCTCATTTCACTTCCAGCTCAAATTAAGTTCCTCTGTCTTGTCTTCAAATCACTCTATGGTCTTGCCCCCCCACCTACCTTTCCTCCCTTCTTTCTATACCCCTTCTCGTTCTCTCCACTCTGCTGATCTTTTCCTACTCTCTACTCCACCACCCTGCGCCCCCTCCCGTTTCGGCTCTTTCCAACTCCTCGCTCTTCTCTAAAATCTTATCTTTTCCATTCCCTTCCCTAACACCTTTCGCTTCCTCTCCTATTTCTCCCACCACCTCATCACTCACCTCCTACTCCCTCTTACTTCTGTACTTCATCACCCTCTCCTTCCTCTCTACTCCCTCCTACCGTATCTCCTGCTTTCCACTCTTCTCCCTCACACCTTCTAGCCTCCCCTCTTACTTCTGCTTCTAACTCCACTCATACCTCCCATTCCCTCTCACACCTCTGTCCCTCTCCACTCTCTCCTTACCTCAGCAATAATGTAAATTGGTCCTTGTACTGTTTTCTAGTTGTGATTCAATTGCCATTTTATGCTTGTTGTATATTTCTTGTTACTCATGTAAAGCACTTTGGATTAAAGTGCTATATAAATTCAATCAAATACAAATACTTTAAGATTGTGCTCACTTTTCATTTCTTCAAATAGGTTCACCTTTGGGTGATCGCTTTTCCCCATTTTATCTGTTGAATGGGATTCTGCTTCTTTCCTTAACACAGAAGTAATGAATGTGTGTTACAGAGATAAGCTGCCATATGTATTGGGCACAACACTGCACCGGAAGCATCAATCATTACCACAGAAGTAATGAATGTGTATTACAGAGATAAGCTGGCATATGTATTAGGCACACTGCACAGGCAGCATCAATCATTAACACAGAAGTAATGAATGTGTATTACAGAGATAAGCTGCCATATGTATTAGGCACACTGCACAGGCAGCATCAATCATTAACACAGAAGTAATGAATGTGTATTACAGAGATAAGCTGGCATATGTATTGGGCACAACACTGCACCGGAAGCATCAATCATTTACACAGAAGTAAGGAATGTGTATTACAGAGATAAGCTGCCATATGTATTGGGCACAACACTGCACCGGAAGCATCAATCATTTACACAGAAGTAAGGAATGTGTATTACAGCGGTAAGCTGGCATATGTATTGGGCACACTGCACATGCTCAGGCAGCATCAATCATGCTTTGTAAAGGACAATGTGGGCCTACATTGGGAACAGCTAGGATAGACATGTTGCTACAGAGGCATATTTTGGGCACAACAAGCAGGACAGTGCTGTCTTACACTGTGGACACATATATCATTAAAATGCGCACAACAAGCAGGACAGTGCTGTTTTACACTGTGGACACATATATCATTAAAATGTGTTGTGTTGTAAAATGTTCTTGTCTGCTGTTGGTGACATGGAATTTTCATGTTCCCCTTTAGATCTGATTATGAAATTATGGCTTTTGGTCAGTTTTTCTGGTGTAAAATGCACCGTTTCAACCCCATATTTGAAAATAAATTCTTGGAGAGGGAACCCCCCAAACCCTCTCTAGATCCTTATAGCTCCCTCGGTCACCCCCACGATTTCAGGAAAATATGAACACATACACACTGAAAGAAATCACAAGCACCTGACCTTGTATCATTTGATGGAGGGGCTCCCTAAAATACTCACTGCCCCTGACACCAAAAGCTATTTTTGGGACTGCATTGCCGCATCACTGCCTGCTATTGCGTCAAAGGTCACACAATATCGCTTTTTAATAAACTGCTTTCGGTGAGGTTGTTGACATTTGGCTCGCCGGCCCACTGGGTGACAAAAAATTAATGCTTCGGCCCCACAGTCAAAAACGTTGGACAAGCCAGCTCTAGAGGCACGCTGTGATGCCTTGGAAGATAAACAGGAGGATGGGGAGAATCGCTCGCGCAGGAACAACATTCTGATCTGAGGTATCTCTTCAACTGTACGGGATGATGAACTACCAGACTTCGTGGTGGACCCTTATCACTTCATCTTGACTCTTCCTGAAGACTTGGCTATCGAATTGGACAGGACTCATCCGACAAGGTCCCGAAAGTCCTCGTCCCAGGACAGGCCTCCAGACGTGCTCTCCCGAATACACTTCTTTAAGTTAAAGGAACGCATAATGACTGCAGCTAGGCCCTTGCCGGCCATTGCCTTCCATAACATGTCCCTTTCCTTATACCAGGACTTGGCCTCCACCACTTTGGCGAAACGGAGGGCACTGCGCCCATTGGCAGAATGGCTACGGAGCAAGTAGGTGAACTATAGGTGGGGGTATCCTACTGCACTCTGCTTCTCGTACTAAGGCAGGAGAAGGGCCGTTCAGATGCTAAAGGAAGGGCAGTGCATGTTGAGGTATCGGGAAGCGGCTGGAAGGGAGTCTGAGGCAGAAGTGATGAATTTGGGCCTTAGCCAGGAGGCTCACAGAAATGGCTGAAGGTGGGCAGAGGGAGGAAAGTGAAGTATCTGGTCTGGAAGACCTGAGGAGAGTTGAAGCCAGCATCGCTGGTGGTAAAGGTTATGGTTGATTTTGCAGCTGGGTTCTTTTGGTTCATTTTGTGGGTGGGCTTTCTTGGCTGATGGTGGGTGTTGATGCTGGGTGATTTGGGCCTAATAGATGGGGTAGCTGGGAGGGTTGTACGATTTGAAGGTGCTTGAGTTGCCTTACAAGTCGGGATCCCATACCAGTTATCTGGTTGGTGATTTTATTCTTTCAGCTGAGAAATATTTATTGTTTGTATGGGGTATGGAGAGGGGCAGTGGTTGTGGGGGCAAGTTGCAAAGGGTTACTGTGGGCTTGGTGCTGAACAGGCACTGCACATGGGTGGATATCTTTGCACAGGATGGTGGGGTGGGAACAGGCTAGCCCTGGGATGAGCCATGACTGAGGGCGTACTGGATCAGGAGGTTAAGGAGTATGTCCAGCCGGATAAGTGGAATGTGCAAGGGCTGAACTCCCCAGTGAAAAGGAAATCAATCCTTTGCAAATGAGCAGAGATGTCCTTGTTTATAGTCTTCCTGCAGGAAGCTCACCTGCTCATGCAGGATGAGAAGTGGCTGCGTACAAAGACATTCCCGAAACAGTTCTTCGCCGCAGGGGTGAGAAGAAGCAGGGAGTGGCAATATTGCTGGGTGAACAGATCCCTCTGTCTAGGGTTAAGGTTTTAAGAGATCCCCAGGGGAGATATGTGTGTGTTTACGGAGCTGTTCTGGGAGCGCATGTTTACTCTGATATCGCTATATGCTCCAAACAGGGGCAGGATGTTTTCTTGGAGGATTTGCTCTTACATGTGTTTCCCTTTGTAGAGGGACACATTTTGTTAGGGGGCGATTTTAATTTGGTGCACAACCCTCTGTCGGATAAGTCCCTGCCCGCCACCAGGCCAGACCTTAAGCACACTATATATCTTGTGTCTATTCCGGGAATCAACAAAGCTGCAGCTTACACCAGGGAGCGACAGCTTGGCCGGATAGGGCTAGATGGTGAGGTGAAAAAGGCTGATCGAAATCCCAAAATGACTGGATCACGTGCGGCTCTGCACGCGTTCAGGGTAGCACGCAAGAAGTTGGAAGAACACCTAGCAGATAAAACAGCCCAAGCAATGTTAAAGACCAGACAATATTACTATGCTAACGGAAATAGGACCAATCGGCTCCTGGTATCCAAATTGAGAAAACTTCAAAATCGGAATACAGTACTGGCCCTGCGAGATAGCCAGGGAGTGATGAGGCGGGGTGAGGTTGAAAAATTGGGGTTATTTAAGGCCCATTTCAGAGCAGTGCCCCAGGAGGAGGCCAGTCGGCCGACGCCTAAGTTCACAACTCTGAGTCTGTGCACTTGCTGAGGCTGTTGGTGGAGTAGTGTGATGCCCTAGAGGGCCTGATCTTGCCGGGTGAGATAGAATGGGCCATTAAGTCACTGAAAAATAAGACTCTTGGTCCGGATGAGTTCACGGCTCCATTTTATAAAACGTTTTGCTCTCTTCTGGCCCATCCCCCCCTAGTGGAGCTCTTCAGTTCATTCTTGGCTATGGGTAGGACTGCTCCCTCCATGTGTATCTCCACTACTGTTCTGATCCCTAAACACGGGGAAGGATACAATGCTTTACGATTCATATCGCCTCATGTCTCTTACCCACATAAATTCGAAGATATACTCTAGAGTCTAGCACGTCGTCTGATGGAAGTTCTCCTTAGTATTATAGACAGTAGACAGTGACAAACAGGGTTCATCACTGGGCGCAGCACCCATGACAATATAAGGCGAGTCCTGAACCTTTTGGAAGTGGAGCAGTTGTCAGTGGCTGATGTCGGGATATTCACGCTAGATGCCCAAAAGGCTTTTGACAGTGTTGACTAGCGGTATCTACGGTGTGTCCTGGAACAGGTTGGTTTTGGGCCGGGGTTCATTGAATGGGTCATGGCCATCTATCAGGACCAGTCAACCTATCTTTAATGGGCGACACTCATCTGGCCTGTCAATAGCCAGGGGTACAAGACAGGGCTGCCCGTTGTCCTCATTAATGTTCGATTGAGCATGGAACTGCTGGCTTGTCACATTAGAAATAATGTGCCAATAGTAGGGATTGTGGTTGGGGGGTAGACTATAAGGTTTCTCTCTATGCGGACGACGTTCTGCTAACCCAGCGGAACCCCTATTCTTCCTTGGCTGCAGGGTTGCGTGAACTGGCGAATTTTGGCCTGGTCTCAGGCTTCAAGGTCAACTATGACAAATCACATGTGCTGGATATCTCCTTGCGGACGCAGGACAGATTCCTTGTGTCTGCTCTTGCCCCGATACAGTAATCCCGGGAGTCTATCCCCTACCTAGGGGTGCAAACTCCAAACAAAATTTAAAGGTTTTTCATCATAATTTCCTGCCTCTATTTCAGGAGCTGACTGAAGACTTAGCTAAATGAGGGTTATGTCGGGGGCGGGGGAGGAAATATTCTGGTTCAGCAGGATTGCTGCAGTTAAGATTAACCTAATTCCATGGTTGCTTTATCTATGTTTGGCGCTGCCTTTCAGGCTCCTGGACTCTGAGCTCCGTACACTACAGGGGAAGATTCTCAAATTCATATGGAGTAACGAGCGGGCCCCAATCTCTAGGAGGGTGTTGTTGAAACCCATAAGGGTGGGTGGCCTGGGGTCCCAGATGTTTTGTAGTTGGCCTGGGGGTCCCAGACGTGTTTCGTTATAACCTTGCCGCTCATATCTCACATGTGGTTACTTGGGGTTACACTAGCATGCAGCCGAAAGTGAAAACGATTGAACAGGCCTGCTCGCTGGCAGAGCTGGCGCATCTCCCATATGTGGAGAAGGTGACCATGACGGGTGCCTATGGTTTCTTTTTGCTAACTGCAACCAGGAACACACTTTATTACATGGGGAGGGGGCGACGCAGATGGGGCACAGGGCTGGGTGTAGGGCCACTTACACCTATATGGAACAACCCACGCTTCAAACGAGGGTGTGATGAAAGGCAGTTCTGGAGCAGTTATATAGGGATGAATGGCCGTTGACCGTTGAGTGTAAGGAGGCTTTTGCCTTGTCTGAAAACAAGAGTGCTCGCTACACTCAACTGCAGCATTGGGCTACTCACCCCCACAAAGCGGGGGGGGGCACTAGGCTGTTGAGTGCACTTGAATTGAGGGGTCGGGTATCTCACATATATAATTTATTGGACACAGGGGACACAGTAGTGTGACTTCTATATATGTGTAAGTGGGAAGACGACCTGTGTGGGGCAATAGAGGATGATGATTGGTTGAGAATATGGCTGCTGGTGCACAAATCTTCTAGATGTGTGACAGACTGAGAATGCTCCTAAAAACGTTGCTACAGATGGTACCTAACACTGGAAAGGTCACACCACATATCAGCTAAATATTCAGCGAATTGCTGGTGGAGATGTGCTGCAGTGGGCTCACTTTATCATATGGTGTGGGAAGGTGGGTCTCTTTTGGAAGGAGGTGTTGTCTAAAATAAAAGATACTACAGGTCTCTCATGACCAATGCATCCCCAGGTAGTATTGCTGGGCGATGTGAGAGATGGGGCATTTCCTTTGTCGGGTCCCATGACCATTCTGAGTGGGCACCTTCTCCTAGTGGCCAAACTGACTATTGCCCGTAACTGGAAATCGATAGAGGGTCCGGTAGCACAGATATGGTGGGTCAAACTATGGTATATTTTGGTGGCAGACAAAATCACTGCATTATGTGAGGGGAGATGTGGCAAGTTTGTCACTACCTGGAGGCCTTTCATTGACTTGGCAGAGAAATACCCATGCGTTGTGGCAAAACCTAGGCTTATTCAGCAATTCTCATTTTTGTTATATGGACTATGTGGGGGTGGAGGGAGTGCAGTGGGTGTCTATGATGCTGGGGGGCCGTGGGCTGGAGGGCCTTGTATCACAGACTATGAATATGAAGTTCTGTATATCCTGCCATTCTGCTTGTGTAAAATGTGCCTCATGTTTTCTTGCCATTTCCCACAGTATGTTAAATAAAAGTTAAAAAAAATAAAAAGATTAAACTGCCATCAGAATAGTATGTTCTCGTGACTATATGATTTTGGAACGGAGGTGCAGACATCAAATGTGATATTTCTGCTGAAGTGAATTGGCTGTCAAATGGGCACATCTTTAACCCTAACCTGCTCTGTGCCACTGGAGAGCATGTGCTGGTGATCAGGATACTGATTCAGCCGGGCACATGTGTACACTAAATTATGAAAGAGCGTTCAGCCTGAACAACTGTTGCGAGCTACCTTGGTGCTTTTTTGTAAGAAATGGCTGCACTGGTATTGTGCTATTTGTTTGCTGCATGTGGAACTTGGGACATTGCGGCTGCCCAATGTCAAGAATAGACTCCCTGAAAATAATCACAAGTCTTCCACTTATGCGCTCCAAAAATAAATTTTATATGTTGCACAAATTGTTCAATACATTATTTCATGTGGATTTTGTGACTGTACATGACAAGAAAAAATAAAGAAAGAATAAATCATAGTTTCCACTTTTGACAAGAGGAGCTTTTGATTGTATTTGCAAATTCCTCTTTGCTTTTCAATTTTTTTTGTTCTATAGGTAAGTAGTTATGCAAGATTGTATCGATCTTCTGGATTGTTGTGAGGGTTATAAGGTTCACCCTCTGCCTTCAAAGTAAGGTTCACCCTCTACACATGTTTCACCCTGCTTATGTTGGCAAGGATCTTCAGGAGGGATTTATAAAATACAATTGCGCTAATTGAACCTAAAGGAGAAAGGAAACAGAAAGAAAAAACCAACAGATAATTGTTTGTAATACTGATTGTCATCAGGTTCGCCCTGTTATTGGTTTTTAGTTTGGTACCAACTTACATGTCTTGGGATTCCCTTGTTTAAGCTGTCTTCTAGTGTTGGATAAAGTTTCCTTAATCGTCCTATTTTTTAGACAAGTTTGCTGCATATGCCCAAAGTTTTTTAAACAGTCTACGAAAAAAATAAATATATAAATGATATAAGCGTGGCTGATTGACTATTTGGGATAGGAGTTTCCTCTTCTTAACCTAAATAGGTTTAGATGTGCAAGGTTCCTAATACTAGGCTCACCTGAATTTATTGCTTGGTCTGGAATCTTCTTCGCGGTCGCTTTCGAGGGTGTGCATCGGATCCGATTGTCCGGTGAACACTATGCTTTTGGCTTGGAGCTTATGGAGGGGATCAATCGTATTAGCAGATCACTCTTTCTGAGATGGAATTACATGCATCATTTTATTAACTAGCGGTACCATATGGTGTTGCACGGGTCTATAACTGACATGCACATTGGGTCTGCTATAGCCTTGTGTATGTTTTATTGTGTCATAACTTCCTATTTTTGAAAAAGTGCAAATCACCAATCTCCCGAAATCACCTATACTGCTAACACAGGGCCAGACCGCACTCCACCCCTTGGCAGGGCGAATGGATGGGGTGGGTCAACGTTCACTATCGCCAGTGCACCCCCAGACTGGTATGCCGACCTTGTGTCCTAACTTCCTATTTTTGGAAAAGTCACAAAATCGTCAATCTCCCGTAATTGCCCAAACTGATAGCACAGGGCTGGACCCCGGCCTGTGGAGGGCGAATGGATGGGGTTGGTCAGATTTCACTATTGCCAGTGCACCCCAGACTGGTACGCCAACCTTGGGCTAAAATCTCAGCCCACCAACTGTTGTGGGGCTGGGGCCAACAATCGCAAAATCGGCAATCTCCCAAAACCGCCTATACTGATAGCACAGGGCCAGACTGCGCCCTGTGCAGGGCGAATGGGTGGGGTTGGTCAAATTTCACAATCACCAGTACACCCCAGACTGTTATGCCGACCTTGGGCCAACATCTCAGTGTCACCAACTGTTACAGGGCTGGAGCCAGCCCCGAACATACAAACATACTTTCACAAATATATAAATAGATAAAAAAAAGAAAAGCCAGGACTTCTACACCATTGCCAGATGGCAATTCCTCACAGAGCTGAAACCCTAAATGACCACTTAAAAAAGCTGCTAAGCTTCAGATGTCCGAGTGACAGCCCCCACTCCATCAAGCAGTGGTAGCCCATTTCCATTGAAGAGGTTGAAAGGCCCTGGCTAAGGGACGGCTATTTATTTATTTATTTTTAATTTACTTGTGTGTAATCGCTTAGCAATTTTTACAAGGTAGAAGCTGATTTTTGCGCTGGTCAATGATCAATGAACTTTGGCAGGACGATAGGCCGATGGTCTATGAGACAAAAAACAGTCTTGTAACCAGAAAGTGATCAGTTCAGCAGGTTTGACGATAAGATGATTTTTTGGAAAGCAGTTTCGAATAATTTCTTTGCGGCAATGGTCCATTTGATGTTTTCTCCAGACATCAGCCTGTTCCACCAGATAGATTGTTCAGCGACTGGGAGGTCACACATAGCCGAGACAAGTACGCTGCTCTTTTCTGCCTCAGCTTTGAACAGTGCACAAGGAGGTGCCTTAAAGTTTCAGTTTGATATGACAAGGCGCACAATCTGCACTCCTTGTTATTTGTCTGCAACCTGATAGCTAGAATTTCCTGGGTAGGGAGCAGATTCAAGTGTACCCTCATGAATGTTTTTCTTAACTGTTTGTCTGGGAATTTAATGCAGTACGCCTCGGACAGCTTGGCTTTTTGATTCTCTACCCAGACGTTTAAAGTGTTTGAATGCTGACTTGCTATTTCTGTAGCAATGATCTTGTATATTGGGAGTGTGTCCGGAAGAAGTGTTTTCCTGAAAAATTGCATCGAGCAATTGCATCAAGCTTTGTTCTACTGTTGATGCCAGGGACAGCAAACCCAGGCCACGCCTTATGGTCGCTATCGAGAACGAGTTGGGCAGGCAAAGGACTGATTTCCATATGTACCCTTCAAGTTTGTGCCAAATTGAAACCGGCATGTTGAGAGTCGCGCCCATTCTCTAGGATAGGGTAGGCACTACTTTTCCTTTGTAGAATTGAATAGCTGGCACTAATGAGAATTTGCCATATCTTTTTGTCCATTGCTCTCATTTGTGCCGCGAGGTTCCTTGTTTTTTCCCATAGTGTCTCCTGCATTTTTAGCTCTTTCGCGGAATCATCAATGTCCTTGTTTATAGTCTTCCTGCAGGAAGCTCACCTGCTCATGCAGGATGAGAAGTGGCTGCGTACAAAGACATTCCCGAAACAGTTCTTCGCCGCAGGGGTGAGAAGAAGCAGGGAGTGGCAATATTGCTGGGTGAACAGATCCCTCTGTCTAGGGTTAAGGTTTTAAGAGATCCCCAGGGGAGATATGTGTGTGTTTACGGAGCTGTTCTGGGAGCGCATGTTTACTCTGATATCGCTATATGCTCCAAACAGGGGCAGGACGTTTTCTTGGAGGATTTGCTCTTACATGTGTTTCCCTTTGTAGAGGGACACATTTTGTTAGGGGGCGATTTTAATTTGGTGCACAACCCTCTGTCGGATAAGTCCCTGCCCGCCACCAGGCCAGACCTTAAGCACACTATATATCTTGTGTCTATTCCGGGAATCAACAAAGCTGCAGCTTACACCAGGGAGCGACAGCTTGGCCGGATAGGGCTAGATGGTGAGGTGAAAAAGGCTGATCGAAATCCCAAAATGACTGGATCACGTGCGGCTCTGCACGCGTTCAGGGTAGCACGCAAGAAGTTGGAAGAACACCTAGCAGATAAAACAGCCCAAGCAATGTTAAAGACCAGACAATATTACTATGCTAACGGAAATAGGACCAATCGGCTCCTGGTATCCAAATTGAGAAAACTTCAAAATCGGAATACAGTACTGGCCCTGCGAGATAGCCAGGGAGTGATGAGGCGGGGTGAGGTTGAAAAATTGGGGTTATTTAAGGCCCATTTCAGAGCAGTGCCCCAGGAGGAGGCCAGTCGGCCGACGCCTAAGTTCACAACTCTGAGTCTGTGCACTTGCTGAGGCTGTTGGTGGAGTAGTGTGATGCCCTAGAGGGCCTGATCTTGCCGGGTGAGATAGAATGGGCCATTAAGTCACTGAAAAATAAGACTCTTGGTCCGGATGAGTTCACGGCTCCATTTTATAAAACGTTTTGCTCTCTTCTGGCCCATCCCCCCCTAGTGGAGCTCTTCAGTTCATTCTTGGCTATGGGTAGGACTGCTCCCTCCATGTGTATCTCCACTACTGTTCTGATCCCTAAACACGGGGAAGGATACAATGCTTTACGATTCATATCGCCTCATGTCTCTTACCCACATAAATTCGAAGATATACTCTAGAGTCTAGCACGTCGTCTGATGGAAGTTCTCCTTAGTATTATAGACAGTAGACAGTGACAAACAGGGTTCATCACTGGGCGCAGCACCCATGACAATATAAGGCGAGTCCTGAACCTTTTGGAAGTGGAGCAGTTGTCAGTGGCTGATGTCGGGATATTCACGCTAGATGCCCAAAAGGCTTTTGACAGTGTTGACTAGCGGTATCTACGGTGTGTCCTGGAACAGGTTGGTTTTGGGCCGGGGTTCATTGAATGGGTCATGGCCATCTATCAGGACCAGTCAACCTATCTTTAATGGGCGACACTCATCTGGCCTGTCAATAGCCAGGGGTACAAGACAGGGCTGCCCGTTGTCCTCATTAATGTTCGATTGAGCATGGAACTGCTGGCTTGTCACATTAGAAATAATGTGCCAATAGTAGGGATTGTGGTTGGGGGGTAGACTATAAGGTTTCTCTCTATGCGGACGACGTTCTGCTAACCCAGCGGAACCCCTATTTTTCCTTGGCTGCAGGGTTGCGTGAACTGGCGAATTTTGGCCTGGTCTCAGGCTTCAAGGTCAACTATGACAAATCACATGTGCTGGATATCTCCTTGCGGACGCAGGACAGATTCCTTGTGTCTGCTCTTGCCCCGATACAGTAATCCCGGGAGTCTATCCCCTACCTAGGGGTGCAAACTCCAAACAAAATTTAAAGGTTTTTCATCATAATTTCCTGCCTCTATTTCAGGAGCTGACTGAAGACTTAGCTAAATGAGGGTTATGTCGGGGGCGGGGGAGGAAATATTCTGGTTCAGCAGGATTGCTGCAGTTAAGATTAACCTAATTCCATGGTTGCTTTATCTATGTTTGGCGCTGCCTTTCAGGCTCCTGGACTCTGAGCTCCGTACACTACAGGGGAAGATTTTCAAATTCATATGGAGTAACGAGCGGGCCCCAATCTCTAGGAGGGTGTTGTTGAAACCCATAAGGGTGGGTGGCCTGGGGTCCCAGATGTTTTGTAGTTGGCCTGGGGGTCCCAGACGTGTTTCGTTATAACCTTGCCGCTCATATCTCACATGTGGTTACTTGGGGTTACACTAGCATGCAGCCGAAAGTGAAAACGATTGAACAGGCCTGCTCGCTGGCAGAGCTGGCGCATCTCCCATATGTGGAGAAGGTGACCATGACGGGTGCCTATGGTTTCTTTTTGCTAACTGCAACCAGGAACACACTTTATTACATGGGGAGGGGGCGACGCAGATGGGGCACAGGGCTGGGTGTAGGGCCACTTACACCTATATGGAACAACCCACGCTTCAAACGAGGGTGTGATGAAAGGCAGTTCTGGAGCAGTTATATAGGGATGAATGGCCGTTGACCGTTGAGTGTAAGGAGGCTTTTGCCTTGTCTGAAAACAAGAGTGCTCGCTACACTCAACTGCAACATTGGGCTACTCACCCCCACAAAGCGGGGGGGGGGGGCACTAGGCTGTTAAGTGCACTTGAATTGAGGGGTCGGGTATCTCACATATATAATTTATTGGACACAGGGGACACAGTAGTGTGACTTCTATATATGTGTAAGTGGGAAGACGACCTGTGTGGGGCAATAGAGGATGATGATTGGTTGAGAATATGGCTGCTGGTGCACAAATCTTCTAGATGTGTGACAGACTGAGAATGCTCCTAAAAACGTTGCTACAGATGGTACCTAACACTGGAAAGGTCACACCACATATCAGCTAAATATTCAGCGAATTGCTGGTGGAGATGTGCTGCAGTGGGCTCACTTTATCATATGGTGTGGGAAGGTGGGTCTCTTTTGGAAGGAGGTGTTGTCTAAAATAAAAGATACTACAGGTCTCTCATGACCAATGCATCCCCAGGTAGTATTGCTGGGCGATGTGAGAGATGGGGCATTTCCTTTGTCGGGTCCCATGACCATTCTGAGTGGGCACCTTCTCCTAGTGGCCAAACTGACTATTGCCCGTAACTGGAAATCGATAGAGGGTCCGGTAGCACAGATATGGTGGGTCAAACTATGGTATATTTTGGTGGCAGACAAAATCACTGCATTATGTGAGGGGAGATGTGGCAAGTTTGTCACTACCTGGAGGCCTTTCATTGACTTGGCAGAGAAATACCCATGCGTTGTGGCAAAACCTAGGCTTATTCAGCAATTCTCATTTTTGTTATATGGACTATGTGGGGGTGGAGGGAGTGCAGTGGGTGTCTATGATGCTGGGGGGCCGTGGGCTGGAGGGCCTTGTATCACAGACTATGAATATGAAGTTCTGTATATCCTGCCATTCTGCTTGTGTAAAATGTGCCTCATGTTTTCTTGCCATTTCCCACAGTATGTTAAATAAAAGTTAAAAAAAATAAAAAGATTAAACTGCCATCAGAATAGTATGTTCTCGTGACTATATGATTTTGGAACGGAGGTGCAGACATCAAATGTGATATTTCTGCTGAAGTGAATTGGCTGTCAAATGGGCACATCTTTAACCCTAACCTGCTCTGTGCCACTGGAGAGCATGTGCTGGTGATCAGGATACTGATTCAGCCGGGCACATGTGTACACTAAATTATGAAAGAGCGTTCAGCCTGAACAACTGTTGCGAGCTACCTTGGTGCTTTTTTGTAAGAAATGGCTGCACTGGTATTGTGCTATTTGTTTGCTGCATGTGGAACTTGGGACATTGCGGCCGCCCAATGTCAAGAATAGACTCCCTGAAAATAATCACAAGTCTTCCACTTATGCGCTCCAAAAATAAATTTTATATGTTGCACAAATTGTTCAATACATTATTTCATGTGGATTTTGTGACTGTACATGACAAGAAAAAATAAAGAAAGAATAAATCATAGTTTCCACTTTTGACAAGAGGAGCTTTTGATTGTATTTGCAAATTCCTCTTTGCTTTTCAATTTTTTTTGTTCTATAGGTAAGTAGTTATGCAAGATTGTATCGATCTTCTGGATTGTTGTGAGGGTTATAAGGTTCACCCTCTACCTTCAAAGTAAGGTTCACCCTCTACACATGTTTCACCCTGCTTATGTTGGCAAGGATCTTCAGGAGGGATTTATAAAATACAATTGCGCTAATTGAACCTAAAGGAGAAAGGAAACAGAAAGAAAAAACCAACAGATAATTGTTTGTAATACTGATTGTCATCAGGTTCGCCCTGTTATTGGTTTTTAGTTTGGTACCAACTTACATGTCTTGGGATTCCCTTGTTTAAGCTGTCTTCTAGTGTTGGATAAAGTTTCCTTAATCGTCCCATTTTTTAGACAAGTTTGCTGCATATGCCCAAAGTTTTTTAAACAGTCTACGAAAAAAATAAATATATAAATGATATAAGCGTGGCTGATTGACTATTTGGGATAGGAGTTTCCTCTTCTTAACCTAAATAGGTTTAGATGTGCAAGGTTCCTAATACTAGGCTCACCTGAATTTATTGCTTGGTCTGGAATCTTCTTCGCGGTCGCTTTCGAGGGTGTGCATCGGATCCGATTGTCCGGTGAACACTATGCTTTTGGCTTGGAGCTTATGGAGGGGATCAATCGTATTAGCAGATCACTCTTTCTGAGATGGAATTACATGCATCATTTTATTAACTAGCGGTACCATATGGTGTTGCACGGGTCTATAACTGACATGCACATTGGGTCTGCTATAGCCTTGTGTATGTTTTATTGTGTCATAACTTCCTATTTTTGAAAAAGTGCAAATCACCAATCTCCCGAAATCACCTATACTGCTAACACAGGGCCAGACCGCACTCCACCCCTTGGCAGGGCGAATGGATGGGGTGGGTCAACGTTCACTATCGCCAGTGCACCCCCAGACTGGTATGCCGACCTTGTGTCCTAACTTCCTATTTTTGGAAAAGTCACAAAATCGTCAATCTCCCGTAATTGCCCAAACTGATAGCACAGGGCTGGACCCCGGCCTGTGGAGGGCGAATGGATGGGGTTGGTCAGATTTCACTATTGCCAGTGCACCCCAGACTGGTACGCCAACCTTGGGCTAAAATCTCAGCCCACCAACTGTTGTGGGGCTGGGGCCAACAATCGCAAAATCGGCAATCTCCCAAAACCGCCTATACTGATAGCACAGGGCCAGACTGCGCCCTGTGCAGGGCGAATGGGTGGGGTTGGTCAAATTTCACAATCACCAGTACACCCCAGACTGTTATGCCGACCTTGGGCCAACATCTCAGTGTCACCAACTGTTACAGGGCTGGAGCCAGCCCCGAACATACAAACATACTTTCACAAATATATAAATAGATAAAAAAAAGAAAAGCCAGGACTTCTACACCATTGCCAGATGGCAATTCCTCACAGAGCTGAAACCCTAAATGACCACTTAAAAAAGCTGCTAAGCTTCAGATGTCCGAGTGACAGCCCCCACTCCATCAAGCAGTGGTAGCCCATTTCCATTGAAGAGGTTGAAAGGCCCTGGCTAAGGGACGGCTATTTATTTATTTATTTTTAATTTACTTGTGTGTAATCGCTTAGCAATTTTTACAAGGTAGAAGCTGATTTTTGCGCTGGTCAATGATCAATGAACTTTGGCAGGACGATAGGCCGATGGTCTATGAGACAAAAAACAGTCTTGTAACCAGAAAGTGATCAGTTCAGCAGGTTTGACGATAAGATGATTTTTTGGAAAGCAGTTTCGAATAATTTCTTTGCGGCAATGGTCCATTTGATGTTTTCTCCAGACATCAGCCTGTTCCACCAGATAGATTGTTCAGCGACTGGGAGGTCACACATAGCCAAGACAAGTACGCTGCTCTTTTCTGCCTCAGCTTTGAACAGTGCACAAGGAGGTGCCTTAAAGTTTCAGTTTGATATGACAAGGCGCACAATCTGCACTCCTTGTTATTTGTCTGCAACCTGATAGCTAGAATTTCCTGGGTAGGGAGCAGATTCAAGTGTACCCTCATGAATGTTTTTCTTAACTGTTTGTCTGGGAATTTAATGCAGTACGCCTCGGACAGCTTGGCTTTTTGATTCTCTACCCAGACGTTTAAAGTGTTTGAACGCTGACTTGCTATTTCTGTAGCAATGATCTTGTATATTGGGAGTGTGTCCGGAAGAAGTGTTTTCCTGAAAAATTGCATCGAGCAATTGCATCAAGCTTTGTTCTACTGTTGATGCCAGGGACAGCAAACCCAGGCCACGCCTTATGGTCGCTATCGAGAACGAGTTGGGCAGGCAAAGGACTGATTTCCATATGTACCCTTCAAGTTTGTGCCAAATTGAAACCGGCATGTTGAGAGTCGCGCCCATTCTCTAGGATAGGGTAGGCACTACTTTTCCTTTGTAGAATTGAATAGCTGGCACTAATGAGAATTTGCCATATCTTTTTGTCCATTGCTCTCATTTGTGCCGCGAGGTTCCTTGTTTTTTCCCATAGTGTCTCCTGCATTTTTAGCTCTTTCGCGGAATCATCAATGTCCTTGTTTATAGTCTTCCTGCAGGAAGCTCACCTGCTCATGCAGGATGAGAAGTGGCTGCGTACAAAGACATTCCCGAAACAGTTCTTCGCCGCAGGGGTGAGAAGAAGCAGGGAGTGGCAATATTGCTGGGTGAACAGATCCCTCTGTCTAGGGTTAAGGTTTTAAGAGATCCCCAGGGGAGATATGTGTGTGTTTACGGAGCTGTTCTGGGAGCGCATGTTTACTCTGATATCGCTATATGCTCCAAACAGGGGCAGGACGTTTTCTTGGAGGATTTGCTCTTACATGTGTTTCCCTTTGTAGAGGGACACATTTTGTTAGGGGGCGATTTTAATTTGGTGCACAACCCTCTGTCGGATAAGTCCCTGCCCGCCACCAGGCCAGACCTTAAGCACACTATATATCTTGTGTCTATTCCGGGAATCAACAAAGCTGCAGCTTACACCAGGGAGCGACAGCTTGGCCGGATAGGGCTAGATGGTGAGGTGAAAAAGGCTGATCGAAATCCCAAAATGACTGGATCACGTGCGGCTCTGCACGCGTTCAGGGTAGCACGCAAGAAGTTGGAAGAACACCTAGCAGATAAAACAGCCCAAGCAATGTTAAAGACCAGACAATATTACTATGCTAACGGAAATAGGACCAATCGGCTCCTGGTATCCAAATTGAGAAAACTTCAAAATCGGAATACAGTACTGGCCCTGCGAGATAGCCAGGGAGTGATGAGGCGGGGTGAGGTTGAAAAATTGGGGTTATTTAAGGCCCATTTCAGAGCAGTGCCCCAGGAGGAGGCCAGTCGGCCGACGCCTAAGTTCACAACTCTGAGTCTGTGCACTTGCTGAGGCTGTTGGTGGAGTAGTGTGATGCCCTAGAGGGCCTGATCTTGCCGGGTGAGATAGAATGGGCCATTAAGTCACTGAAAAATAAGACTCTTGGTCCGGATGAGTTCACGGCTCCATTTTATAAAACGTTTTGCTCTCTTCTGGCCCATCCCCCCCTAGTGGAGCTCTTCAGTTCATTCTTGGCTATGGGTAGGACTGCTCCCTCCATGTGTATCTCCACTACTGTTCTGATCCCTAAACACGGGGAAGGATACAATGCTTTACGATTCATATCGCCTCATGTCTCTTACCCACATAAATTCGAAGATATACTCTAGAGTCTAGCACGTCGTCTGATGGAAGTTCTCCTTAGTATTATAGACAGTAGACAGTGACAAACAGGGTTCATCACTGGGCGCAGCACCCATGACAATATAAGGCGAGTCCTGAACCTTTTGGAAGTGGAGCAGTTGTCAGTGGCTGATGTCGGGATATTCACGCTAGATGCCCAAAAGGCTTTTGACAGTGTTGACTAGCGGTATCTACGGTGTGTCCTGGAACAGGTTGGTTTTGGGCCGGGGTTCATTGAATGGGTCATGGCCATCTATCAGGACCAGTCAACCTATCTTTAATGGGCGACACTCATCTGGCCTGTCAATAGCCAGGGGTACAAGACAGGGCTGCCCGTTGTCCTCATTAATGTTCGATTGAGCATGGAACTGCTGGCTTGTCACATTAGAAATAATGTGCCAATAGTAGGGATTGTGGTTGGGGGGTAGACTATAAGGTTTCTCTCTATGCGGACGACGTTCTGCTAACCCAGCGGAACCCCTATTCTTCCTTGGCTGCAGGGTTGCGTGAACTGGCGAATTTTGGCCTGGTCTCAGGCTTCAAGGTCAACTATGACAAATCACATGTGCTGGATATCTCCTTGCGGACGCAGGACAGATTCCTTGTGTCTGCTCTTGCCCCGATACAGTAATCCCGGGAGTCTATCCCCTACCTAGGGGTGCAAACTCCAAACAAAATTTAAAGGTTTTTCATCATAATTTCCTGCCTCTATTTCAGGAGCTGACTGAAGACTTAGCTAAATGAGGGTTATGTCGGGGGCGGGGGAGGAAATATTCTGGTTCAGCAGGATTGCTGCAGTTAAGATTAACCTAATTCCATGGTTGCTTTATCTATGTTTGGCGCTGCCTTTCAGGCTCCTGGACTCTGAGCTCCGTACACTACAGGGGAAGATTCTCAAATTCATATGGAGTAACGAGCGGGCCCCAATCTCTAGGAGGGTGTTGTTGAAACCCATAAGGGTGGGTGGCCTGGGGTCCCAGATGTTTTGTAGTTGGCCTGGGGGTCCCAGACGTGTTTCGTTATAACCTTGCCGCTCATATCTCACATGTGGTTACTTGGGGTTACACTAGCATGCAGCCGAAAGTGAAAACGATTGAACAGGCCTGCTCGCTGGCAGAGCTGGCGCATCTCCCATATGTGGAGAAGGTGACCATGACGGGTGCCTATGGTTTCTTTTTGCTAACTGCAACCAGGAACACACTTTATTACATGGGGAGGGGGCGACGCAGATGGGGCACAGGGCTGGGTGTAGGGCCACTTACACCTATATGGAACAACCCACGCTTCAAACGAGGGTGTGATGAAAGGCAGTTCTGGAGCAGTTATATAGGGATGAAAGGCCGTTGACCGTTGAGTGTAAGGAGGCTTTTGCCTTGTCTGAAAACAAGAGTGCTCGCTACACTCAACTGCAACATTGGGCTACTCACCCCCACAAAGCGGGGGGGGGCACTAGGCTGTTGAGTGCACTTGAATTGAGGGGTCGGGTATCTCACATATATAATTTATTGGACACAGGGGACACAGTAGTGTGACTTCTATATATGTGTAAGTGGGAAGACGACCTGTGTGGGGCAATAGAGGATGATGATTGGTTGAGAATATGGCTGCTGGTGCACAAATCTTCTAGATGTGTGACAGACTGAGAATGCTCCTAAAAACGTTGCTACAGATGGTACCTAACACTGGAAAGGTCACACCACATATCAGCTAAATATTCAGCGAATTGCTGGTGGAGATGTGCTGCAGTGGGCTCACTTTATCATATGGTGTGGGAAGGTGGGTCTCTTTTGGAAGGAGGTGTTGTCTAAAATAAAAGATACTACAGGTCTCTCATGACCAATGCATCCCCAGGTAGTATTGCTGGGCGATGTGAGAGATGGGGCATTTCCTTTGTCGGGTCCCATGACCATTCTGAGTGGGCACCTTCTCCTAGTGGCCAAACTGACTATTGCCCGTAACTGGAAATCGATAGAGGGTCCGGTAGCACAGATATGGTGGGTCAAACTATGGTATATTTTGGTGGCAGACAAAATCACTGCATTATGTGAGGGGAGATGTGGCAAGTTTGTCACTACCTGGAGGCCTTTCATTGACTTGGCAGAGAAATACCCATGCGTTGTGGCAAAACCTAGGCTTATTCAGCAATTCTCATTTTTGTTATATGGACTATGTGGGGGTGGAGGGAGTGCAGTGGGTGTCTATGATGCTGGGGGGCCGTGGGCTGGAGGGCCTTGTATCACAGACTATGAATATGAAGTTCTGTATATCCTGCCATTCTGCTTGTGTAAAATGTGCCTCATGTTTTCTTGCCATTTCCCACAGTATGTTAAATAAAAGTTAAAAAAAATAAAAAGATTAAACTGCCATCAGAATAGTATGTTCTCGTGACTATATGATTTTGGAACGGAGGTGCAGACATCAAATGTGATATTTCTGCTGAAGTGAATTGGCTGTCAAATGGGCACATCTTTAACCCTAACCTGCTCTGTGCCACTGGAGAGCATGTGCTGGTGATCAGGATACTGATTCAGCCGGGCACATGTGTACACTAAATTATGAAAGAGCGTTCAGCCTGAACAACTGTTGCGAGCTACCTTGGTGCTTTTTTGTAAGAAATGGCTGCACTGGTATTGTGCTATTTGTTTGCTGCATGTGGAACTTGGGACATTGCGGCTGCCCAATGTCAAGAATAGACTCCCTGAAAATAATCACAAGTCTTCCACTTATGCGCTCCAAAAATAAATTTTATATGTTGCACAAATTGTTCAATACATTATTTCATGTGGATTTTGTGACTGTACATGACAAGAAAAAATAAAGAAAGAATAAATCATAGTTTCCACTTTTGACAAGAGGAGCTTTTGATTGTATTTGCAAATTCCTCTTTGCTTTTCAATTTTTTTTGTTCTATAGGTAAGTAGTTATGCAAGATTGTATCGATCTTCTGGATTGTTGTGAGGGTTATAAGGTTCACCCTCTACCTTCAAAGTAAGGTTCACCCTCTACACATGTTTCACCCTGCTTATGTTGGCAAGGATCTTCAGGAGGGATTTATAAAATACAATTGCGCTAATTGAACCTAAAGGAGAAAGGAAACAGAAAGAAAAAACCAACAGATAATTGTTTGTAATACTGATTGTCATCAGGTTCGCCCTGTTATTGGTTTTTAGTTTGGTACCAACTTACATGTCTTGGGATTCCCTTGTTTAAGCTGTCTTCTAGTGTTGGATAAAGTTTCCTTAATCGTCCCATTTTTTAGACAAGTTTGCTGCATATGCCCAAAGTTTTTTAAACAGTCTACGAAAAAAATAAATATATAAATGATATAAGCGTGGCTGATTGACTATTTGGGATAGGAGTTTCCTCTTCTTAACCTAAATAGGTTTAGATGTGCAAGGTTCCTAATACTAGGCTCACCTGAATTTATTGCTTGGTCTGGAATCTTCTTCGCGGTCGCTTTCGAGGGTGTGCATCGGATCCGATTGTCCGGTGAACACTATGCTTTTGGCTTGGAGCTTATGGAGGGGATCAATCGTATTAGCAGATCACTCTTTCTGAGATGGAATTACATGCATCATTTTATTAACTAGCGGTACCATATGGTGTTGCACGGGTCTATAACTGACATGCACATTGGGTCTGCTATAGCCTTGTGTATGTTTTATTGTGTCATAACTTCCTATTTTTGAAAAAGTGCAAATCACCAATCTCCCGAAATCACCTATACTGCTAACACAGGGCCAGACCGCACTCCACCCCTTGGCAGGGCGAATGGATGGGGTGGGTCAACGTTCACTATCGCCAGTGCACCCCCAGACTGGTATGCCGACCTTGTGTCCTAACTTCCTATTTTTGGAAAAGTCACAAAATCGTCAATCTCCCGTAATTGCCCAAACTGATAGCACAGGGCTGGACCCCGGCCTGTGGAGGGCGAATGGATGGGGTTGGTCAGATTTCACTATTGCCAGTGCACCCCAGACTGGTACGCCAACCTTGGGCTAAAATCTCAGCCCACCAACTGTTGTGGGGCTGGGGCCAACAATCGCAAAATCGGCAATCTCCCAAAACCGCCTATACTGATAGCACAGGGCCAGACTGCGCCCTGTGCAGGGCGAATGGGTGGGGTTGGTCAAATTTCACAATCACCAGTACACCCCAGACTGTTA